>NW_024423897.1:17300266-17472626 GCF_017311325.1 Ursus maritimus
AACAAGAGCGGAGAGAAGTGAGCAGGCAGGGGCGAGCAGCCAGTCAGTGGCCAGGCGCTCCTGGCTCTAAACCGTCTCCTCGTCATTGGTACACTGTGCTGGGAGATGCACCCCGTCCCCAACATTTTGATTATTCAATGTAAATGCCTAACTGCCTCCAAACATTCCTGAGGTTGAGAATATTTTCTCAGTCTCATTTCCATCTTCCTACCCATTTCTCAAGACAGAAACTCTAGTGGAAGAGCCTAAAGATGGTTTTGAGGTCAGATCCACGTACTTCTTCCCCCCTCCCCAAACAAAAGGTCTCACATATTTATTACTGAACCAGTCCTACTGGGGTAGAAGCAAGGTAACAGAAATATCACTTCCCCCATAAAATAAGTCCGTTGTTCAGGTAGTCGTGATGTTTACAGAGTGATAGGATAGGAGCAGTGACTTTCATGCAGCATAAATATGTATGCCATCTCACATGTGATCCCTTGTAGACCCAGCCTGGGTCTTCTCCAATGCCTTCTCTTGGAGTTGTGTCTGATTGTATTACCAGTTTTCATCCAAATCCACTGGGAAAGGGGAAAGCTTTTGTTTCTTGGTCAGGAATTACTTGATCCTGAAAGTCTTGTGAGGAGACATGGTGAGGAACAGTCAACCGCACACTCCACAATAGAGGAGAAAAGGACAGAGAGACCCATGTATTTCTTTGCTCAAGTCTGGGGAGGTGGGATGCTCTGGTCTCTTTTTCTCGGGGCGGTCACACCATGTAACAAGATTTCCTGCCTTCCTTATTGCCATGGTCAGAAATATTAGTTCTAAACTCACTTGTTCCTCTCCACTTCCCTCTTCATGGTTTCTGGCAGATGAATCCAAATTTTGTGTTGGACTCAGGTTTCAAGAACAACTTGAGTAGGAAAAGTAGAATCTCCGAAAGGGAACGTCAGAGTTACGGTGAATAAGGCAGGCGAAGCTTAGGTGTACTGGAAGCCATGTTTCATGAAAGCAGTAAATTATTCCTTTATTTTCCTTAATCCGCTGACGCTGTGGGAAAGTAAGGAGTGGTGACTGGCCCCCTCCCAGCTGACTGGCCTCAGGTCCATCACTAAGTGCACTCATGCCTCAGCCTGCCTTGTGACAGCAATGTCTTAACCGGGCTCTGGATGGAAGGAGTGACTACGCTCAGCACCATGTCCGGTGCATGGTGGGCACACGAAACTGCTGGCTGAGCCTGAGGGCACGGCATACTTAGAAGTGCACACACTGCAAATCATGTCTTTGGACATGTATGTGCAAGCATGATAGGCTTCAGTTTCTTTGTAAATTGACCATGTTAACCCTGTCGAAAATAGCTTCCCCTGATTTTGTCTTCACATTACACACTAAACACCACTGAACAATTTAAAAGCATTTCTTGTGTAACAACAGAAGCATGTGAAGCAGGATTAGAAACCAGTAAAAAAAAAAAAAAAAAAAAAAAAAGCTCTTGAATGCTATGATGTCTGTGCTTTGCTTCTAAATAATACGGGGATGGGAAAGTGAAGTAGGGATTGGCTAGGAGTTGATAATTGCTGAAGCTGAGTGATAGGTACACAGGGGCTCATTATACCATTCTCTCTTCCGTATCTATTTAAATTTTTCTCCAGTAAAAGGCAAAAAAAAAAAAATAAGCTCACGGATAGTAGTCAGATCTTCAAATATTTCGAAATCGAGTATTGCTTCCGCCCCCTGTATCACGGCGCTCAAACAGCAGTGGCAAGTACTTGTGCCACATGTCCCCACTCCCTCACCATAGGTGGAGGTTCCCGGTCAATCATGACACTCCCCACTGCCAGGCTCCGGGCAGCTATGTCAATGAGGGAAAGTTGACAGAATAAAAGAAAACTCTTTACTACCAATGTCTCACTAACAGGGAAGGTCATTCTGTGTACTTAACTGAATTTTTTTTTTCTTTTTTGAGGACCCTGTTGAGTCTTGGCATGATTAGTGCTTAAAATGGCAGATACAGATATTTCAGGAAATCGGGCTAAATAGAATTTTTTTTTTTGTTTTTATGTTGAACATCTAATTTGATTTCTATACAGCAACACATCTAGTTAGCTAGTCACAAGTTGAGATTCCAGCATATTGATGTGAACTCTCTGCATCAAAATTTCCTTTTCATCATTATATACTAACCGTCTCCCGTTATATTCTAACGCAGCTCATGTAATTTTGATGTGCGTTTTTATCTGACTTGCATTATCTATTTGGCTGATGAAAAGCAGAGGAAACTCGGGGCTTATTTTATCCCTTATTCTTGTCCAGCCAGTCTAGCACTCACACGCTCGGACACGGGCCGCTTCCGCTCCTGAGATCCACAGTCTGGAGGCTGGGACACTGCAGCCCACCGGCTACATCCCGCCCGACACCTGTGTTGTATGGCACACAAGCGAAGAATGGGTTTTACATTTTTAAGTGGTTCAAATGAAATCGAAAGGAGAGTACTATTTCACGTTGTAAAAATCATGAAATTCAGGTACAGCTGTCCAAAAATAAAGTTTTCCTGGAACATGGGCACACTCATTTGTTTATTTACTATGGCTGTTTTCAAGCTACAGTGGGAGGGTTGAGTAACTATGACCCAGCCCGCGTGGCCCAGTGAGCCTAAAATATTTACTATCTGACCCTTTACAGAAAAAGGTTCCCGATCCTTACTTTGGTTCAAGTCTGTATAACAGGACTTCGTGCAATGATGGAAATGGTCTATACCCGTGTGGTCTAGCACGGTAGCCACGTGTAGCTACCGAGCATTTGAAATGTGTCTCGTGTGCCTGAGGAGCTGAATTTTTAATTATATTTAATTGTACTTAAATAGCCACATGGACCTAGTGGACAGTACAGTTCTTGTCTGTCCATAATGGCAACTTGGGTCCCATTTTGACCTACAAAGATTATAGGACTCTGCCTTCTCCTTAACCTTCTGACTTTATCATTCGTCCCATTTTTCCCCCCATACAGCCGACCTTCAAGTGACCAAATGCAGTGTACCATTCTAGATATTCATTTTCCTTGGCAATTCTTCCACTTGAAACCAATTCTTTTCTGCTTCCTGTGCTTCTGAACTTTCTTCCTATCACTTCATTGTGGGCTCTTCTTAAAAAGTAGGCATTTTCTAATGACTTGCCATGTCTTCTATTTATAATCGTTTTCCTGACAAGAACTTCCGCTCTTGAGGCACCGACTGTCACGACGAAGCAGATGGCTTCATATCTGAGTGGTGTTCCCACAAGGCTGCCTGCTGTATGCCTCTATTTAAACAACTCACCAGCGTACAAGCTCCAGCCCATTTCTGGCCATCCCTCTCCCTGAGCACACCCTCTTTTCTTAACTTTCCAGCAAAACTTCCAGTCACAAGACTCATGCTTAGAGTCACCTTTAGTTTTCCCCCCTGCATCCCCATCTGTCTTCAAGGAGTTGCCGTACTCTTTATAGAGTTTCTCCCATCCATTCTTCCTCTCTATTCCCACTGTTGTTTGGGCATGACCCATTTTGTTTGATCACAACTTTTAAATAATAAAATAAAATAAAACAGTGTGTTAAGAGCAAGGGCTCCAGGCAGGATACCTGGGTTCGAACTTCAGCTCTATTCTTTACTAGCTTTGTGACTTTAGGTAAGCTACCTCACCTTCTGTGCCTCGGATCCCTTTTCTGTAGAATAGGACTAATATGGTAGTTACTTCCCAAGAGTGCACAATATGAGAACTAAATGGCTATATATTTGTAAAACAATCTATCTAGCTAATAGGCTCCACACCCAGTGCATAGCCCAATGCAGGGCTTGAACTCACGACCCTGAGACCAAGACCTGAGCTGAGATCAAGAGTTGAATGTTAACTGACGGAGCTAGGCACCCCTACAAAATTCCCTATTTTTTAAATGTAGAAATTATGTTCTAGGAATGGTAACTTCTGTTTGATATAATTAAAGAGGGGATGATCTTTTGGTAATCTTTGGCCAAGATATCACAGATGACTACAAGCAACGAGCCAAACTCCACATCCAGTTTGCTTCTCCAAGCTGCCATAAATGACAGCAAGCGTTTGGTGCCTCTTCCAGGCAGTTCAGGTTATTTGGAAAAACAGACTTTCACTGATGACTATTTCTGTGCTTCAAGACACAGAATTGATTTGAATTATCCCTTGAGTTTTGAATCATCTTCCCACCCTCTTTACTGCTTGCTGCTTCTCTACTCAGAACGTCTCCTACACATCAAGTTTGAGTATGCTTTCCAGAAACAGCTTTGATGACATCATCTGGCTGCCAATAGAGAGGAGGAAACCCCACATTCTCAGTCTGGATGGTCAGATTGTCCATGTGTCTACTTCATTCACTGTTTCAGTATTGCTCTTCTCGTATGATACGGGGATGCTGCTTCCTACTTCCCTTTCCTTGGAGAGCCAAATCCCACCCTGTTCCATGACCAACTCCAATGCCACCTTTGCCGCAACTCTGTCCCCAAATTTTCTTGCCTCGTCTGAGCTTTCTGAACAACTTGTCTGTCCCTCCTATTCCTTTCTGGTATGGCGACTGCTCTTTCTAAGCAATTTCTTTCCTTGGTACAGAGGCCAGGATTTCAAGTTTTGCAAATTCCGTAGTGATTTGAATTTAGAAGGCGATCCATAAATGTGTGCCACTTCGTCCCAAAGAAGACTGAGGAGAGCCCAACACTCAACAAAGATTTAAATACCAAATATCTACATGTGCCAGAACTCTGCTAACAATAGCAAACATTTCAAAATAATTATCAACACAATTCAAGTCCGAACTTGTTGCAGCCAGGCAGTGAGTGTATGAGTGAGTGTGAATGACGACATGCTGGGGGAATTGGGAAGGGCTGGGAGGAGATATCAGCAGGACTGTTCATGTTTTCTATAGTGGCTGAATCTCTCTCTTCTGGTCACTAATGTGCTGAAATGCGTATCTGGGAAATAGTCTTGTAATGATGAAGGTTATCCCCTTTTCTCCCTCTATTAGGCAGCAAAACGGTGATCGGCTTGGGTGGGGCAGGACCTACCATCACTGGCACTAAGGTAAGTTAGTTTTTTTGGCATGTTTCCCTTGCGCTGGAACCAGCCTTGAGTTCATATCAGCACAACCTGTCAGCAAATAGCGATTTATGACACACACTGATGCGGAGGGAAAGGAGAGTCAGTGAATGGAAGTGTTATATATTCTCCTGGCTGGGGCTGCCTGTTTTACCAGACACATTATCTCTTGTCTTCTTCCATGTGCAGTTTTGATAACAGTGACATTTTGGGTCCATTCAAAGTTGAGAGAAGAGAGTCTCAGATAGCTATTTGGTTCAGTGACATGATGCCAGCACAAGTTGAATTTTCTACCTCCAATAAACAGCTCACCACCCCCTTCCTCTTTGTTCTGTTTCATGAGCCTTGCTAAACAGTTTTTAAAGAGGAAAAGAAAATAACATGGAATGAAAAGACGGGAAGCAAGGGAAGCTTTTTCCACCTGAATGTATGTCTTTTTAATTCTACTGATTTCCAGATTTCCTCAGTCCAGAGCTAAGGCCATTTTGCAGTCCTCGAGAACCACCCCCACTGGCCCCACACCCCCGGGCTTGCTCAAATGCCAACTCCTCTTGCCAGGCAGGGTGTGGGCAGGCCGTGTCAAGATGCTACGGCCACGTAAAGTGCTATCACCATGCAGGTTAGTTTCCTGAAATTGTCTCTGGGTTCCTCAGCCTCTGGTCAGCCCTGCCTTTGCTGTGAATCTGCCTTCTCCCTTTGTCACGGTGATGTGTTTCTCTAAATCCATTCTTCCTCTGTGTGCCAGCCCCTAGGACACTGAGGCATTGTCTGGTGAGGTCTGAGCCCATCTGGAGCTGCGGATTGTTGGGGCAGGTGCCTCTGATGGACGGGCACTGCAAAGAGCTGCTTGGAGCCTCGGATAGCTTTAAAAATGGGACTGCCCCCGGAAGGAATCAGACACGTTAATAAATCACAGCCACAGTTGTTGAATCCTGACAGGGGTTCACAATGAGAAGAGGAAATGGTCAGTTTTAAGGACTGGCCCTGGGAAGTCCTCTGGATCAAATTCCCTAAAGCACAGCTGAGCAGAGATTCATCCAGGCCCATTGACTCAGAGGAGTTAAGTCAATTGGTTCATTTCGAAGCACTGCGCTTATATCGCTCAGTGAATCTAAAGCAAATTTGTCCCCTGGACACTTTTAAACCTGTTAGCAACTGGGTGAGCTTTGTGTCAAGAATGGTGGCTGTTCTGTGGCCACTGGTATATAGGAGGGCAGCCTGCCTAGAGAGAGTATCAGGGTTCTCCTGACAAATGAGGCAGCGTCTGTGCTAAATACACCAACGAGCCTGGCTTCTGTCAGGGCTGGCCGGCAAACAAGGACAAAGGTAGGAGAAAATGGCCTTTACAGGTACCATAATCCTGATTTTCTCTGGGTATGTGCCTTCTGGAGCTGCTGAGAGAAGAGTGGATCACAGAAGGAATAGTCTAGCCTAGTGGTCTTTGGACTCAGACAAGCCTGAGTTCAAATGGCCGCTGAGCCATATACTTACAGCATGACCCTAATAAGTTCCTTCGGGTCTCAGTTTCCTTGTCAATGAAATGGGGATAAAAATGGTACCTCTTAGAATTGCTTTAAAGACTCAGTGTTTGTACAGTGCTTAGTAGCTACTATTCTTAGTAATTCATGGAAGAGTAATCTTCTTTCTAAAGTGTTTCTTCACCCACATAGAAGAAGGAGCTTGGAAGTCAAGCCTCATGGCACAGAAGAGCGCAGCTTGACATCACTTCAGTGAACGTTTAAGTAGCTAATGTGGAAACTGGTTACTGCCAAGACACTGAAGTCAATGACAATATCCCTGTTGTCTTCCCAAATGTACCATAAACTTCTTGACAAGGCACGCACGCACGGAGAAAACGGGAGGGTTCCAAGGCAGCACACAAGCGAGCTGGCAGTTGGGGGGACACGGAAGTACCGAAACTCCTCGGAGCCACCCCCAACCAAGCAGAGACATTCATAGGGAGCTGTCAGCCTCTTCCCCTCCAGCCACGCCAGAGCGCGCTCGGTCACCTGGTTGGGAAACCACAAAAGCACCTCATGTGATAACATGCCCAACTCTGCTTCCCTGCAAGAAAGTAGCAGAAGGAACAGAGAGGATTCGGAGACAGAACACCAGTGACTTCTAGCTCAGACCCCCGTCCCTCGATGTTTTCTGCACTGCCTTCCATCTCTCCATCTTCAGCGCCGTTCACAGGCGGAAGTCTGCCTTGTCTCGCTAACAGCTGCCCTTGACCGAGCAGCCTGTTGCGGCTTCCGCAGCCCCTGTCCCCGCCCCGGCGTGGTAGCCGTCGTCTCCGCTCCAGCACCCACTTCCTTCAACCCATGCCCTTTGCTTTAATGGCTTTTTCAAATTCCACGTGCAGGGTTTGACCATGTCTACTCTTTTGAGAAACATTTTTTTTTTCTTTTTGGCTTCTGTAACTGAACTCCTCTGTCAGCTCCTTTTAAGTGTCTGTGTTTCCCACCCTTTGTTCTTCTCTGGCGATGCCATCCAGGGCCACCCCGCCTTCTCACTCCTGCCCTTTGCTTCTATGGCTTACTGGGTATTTTCATTCATCGGACTCTCTGTTCCTTCAAAGAAAACTAAAAACTGAAGTTATTCCACTTTAAGCCCTACCATCCCCACCCTTCTTATTTCTCTTAGAACATTCTGAACATTCTTTTAGGCTTTACACCTTAGAATGATGTTATTCATTCAATAAATATGATTAATACATCCCAGAGGCTGGTTAGTGTGAACGAGGCCTGGACTGTCCCTGTCTCTCCCCAGCCTAGTAGGCGGAAAGGAATATTTCAGCATGAACACACGATGCAGAAGAATAGTTGCTATGATCGGATTCAAGACTGGAACCAGTCTGAGGGTTCAGAGAAGGCATATAGGAGGAAATGAAGTCTAAACTCAGACTCACAGAACATACAAAGGGGGAATACAGAAGCATTCCAGGCAGGGGACTATTCAAAGACTGAGTGGGAAGAAAAGGAATTTGAGAATCTGCAAAGAATTCAACCATTTCTGGAGTCCATAGTGCAGGAGAGCAAAATGGGTCAGGGCATGAAAAACTATTTAGTCTCCATCAAAAGTATCCACCATGACCATGACCACATGGACCTGGAAGCCTACTATGTGATGCTTTCTCTCTTGTCATAGCATGCTTACGTCATTATCTTACCTCTCCCTTTCTTGTGCTCACCCTCAATGGCCTTAACTCTAGTGTAGACCATACAGTGCTCTAACTAGTGTTTTTACTAGTACTCTAATGTAGACCGTAAATTACTCTAACTAGTACATAGTTTGGCAACTCATAATGTCTTACCTGGGAATTCACTCATCCTCCCCACTCATCCATCCATCTGCCCAGTGTTTATTAATTACCTACTATGTGCCGTGCCCGGCCCTGTGCTTAGTAGCACAGGGGAGTAACAAAATGGAGTTTGTCCCTGGGTTATGAACTGAGAGTTTTGGCAGGAGACAATCAACTGGTAAACTAGTGAGTTATAATTTGCTGCACTGTTTAGAATATTCTGTGATTTTACATGTCTCTCTATGCTGGCACTATGGTTTGTCTATCAGACCTCACAGAGGCTTTACGACATGAATCTATTATGATTCTTCTTTTACAGGTAAGGCAGCCAAGCGGTTAGGTGATTTGTTGAAGATCGCATGACGAGTGCGACTGCATGACGGAGCCAGAGTCTTACCTCGGGTCCGTATGGGCCCAAAGCTGAGAGTACTGTGCAGGTGTTTTGGTGATTCGCAAGTGCCGGCTTTGTTGTTCTTGTTAATTAAATTCTCGGGGAGTTGGGTTTTTTGGTTGAGTAAAGACATCTGGACCTTTGTCAGGCATGATGAAGTGTGTGAGGGTTCTATAATCTAGCAAAATATAATTATGTCCCTAGGATTACCCAGCTCCTTTCTTAGGGTTAACAATACCACCTGGCTCTGATTAATTCTCATTTGTTTATCTTGCGTTCAATAAGTATCTAGTGAATAACGACTATGTGTTAGGCACTGTGTTAGACACTGTTGGTAGAAAAGAAAGTTGCCCTGCCTTCATGGTGCTTTTGGCTCACCAGGGATAAAAAGATGAGTAAAACATGCCTAAAAAGTGACTGTGCAAGAGGAAACAGAAGTAAAGGCTATGGAGGAGAAATGTGGGGGCTGTAAAAAGCTTAGGGCACAGGGTGGGGTATAAGGAGGTGATGCAGAAGCTCAGTATGGAATTACGTTAGGCAAGAAACCAAACGGGAATCTATGAGGTCTTCAATGGGAAGATCTGTGTCTGTTTCACGAGCTTACATAGCCTATCAAGTCAATAAAACCTTACGGAATGAAGATATTCAGATATTTCCCTACTGTCCCATGTGGTTCCCTCACTAGATGTAAACATCTCTATATACTGAGAAGTGCTTCTGAGACTTGTGCTTGACTGTCATTCACTCAGATGCCCGCACTCCCTGCTTTCAGAGAAACAAGAGTGGAATCGTGTCTTTTCCTTCTATGTTTTATCGCGGGCTTTGGCACCTACGCTCCTGCACTGAAATGTGTCCGTTGTTTTAATACCTTTTGACTTCTTGGGGATTCCGTGTGCTGCGAAGAGGACGCACAGGGAAGGGAAGGACTTTAAACACCTGTTAATCCACCATGTGCGTGTGTACGTTCTCCGCCAATGCTCCTGAGACCCTCGGTGCTGATCCTGCGCCCTAAATCACTAAGCGCTGACGAGTGTAACACTAAGCTTCCCCCAGTTCTTGACCCCTAATTCCTCAAAGCCACAGAGATCCCAGCCCCTGCTGGTCAAATGATGTCCTCCGTGTCTCTTCACAGTTGGACATGCTGGTTTCCTCCTCCATTTCCAGTTAGTTTTCTGCCTAGTACTTGAACAGTCCACGCCCATGTCTTGGTTACTGGGTTGGAATGCTAAGGCAGCTCTGCTCAGCCTGAAGATACTGCTGTTGTTGGGAGAAGTGGAAAAGATTTTTGCATTTATGCCGTTTCATTTTGGAGAACAGGGTGAAGCAAAAGTCAACAATTTCTTGTTGGTCTTTGACTATCGCAGCATAAATGTTTTCTACAGAATTCTTTTTTTTTTTCCCCAAAGACTTTCATTTATTCGACAGAGATAGAGACAGCCAGCGAGAGAGGGAACACAAGCAGGGGGAGTGGGAGAGGAAGAAGCAGGCTCATAGCAGAAGAGCCTGATGTGGGACTCGATCCCACGACGCCGGGATCACGCCCCGAGCCGAAGGCAGACGCTTAACCGCTGTGCCACCCAGGTGCCCCTCTACAGAATTCTTTCTTGCTATTGGCCCATCCTGGAAGCTATTTGACATGTACACTTGTACAGATGCCTTCCACAATTTTAATTTTGAAATTTTCAGGTGCCAGTCACATCCCATGAGAAAATGTAACATTGTATTTCTCAATAAGAAGGGATCTACAAACTTACAACTTGGGTGTTTCATGTCCTCGTAACCGGAGGGGCTGCATCTGTTTCTGACATTTCCCAATTATCTTTTCTGTTTTTAAAAGTACATATCCTCGAATAAATCGGCCACGTGTGTGTCATATTTGATCCTCAGTAAGTAAAGTCCTGGGAGATGTACCAGAGAGAAAACGCACCTAGCTTCTCACTCCTTTTATATATACTTTAAGTAGGTTTTCATTAAATCCAGTGGCAGGGAACATGTTATTTTAGCGACAGTGAACGCCTTCATTACGCAAGCCCTCAATTAAATAAAAGCCTGCAGAGATTATATTTTCACCCCCGTGACAGCATTTGGTTTGGCTACTTCATTTGAGGCAATCCATTTTCAGGTGGACAGCTTAGAACTAGAATATTTTTCATCAGTAATCCCAAATTGAGAAATAAATCAAGAACATGGATAACCGTCAAACATTAAAAACATCACTGTGGTGATTAATACAGTAGTGCTTCTTTTATTTTATGATTATGTTTGCTCTCCCCCATCACCTATAGGTGAAAATCCAAATTTATTACCATGGCATTCAAGTCTTTCCATCATCCATTCCTAATGTACCCACCTCCAGCAGCGCCTCCCATGGCTCCCTGTCCTGAATGCTCTGTGGACATTATCAGCACGCTTCTCCCATACCATGCAAATGCTTTCATGTCTCCATGCTGAACCAAGTGCTGCCACATCTCCCTGCCGGATGGCTCTCACCTCCTTCCAGTGAATTCTTACTCATCTCTGAGACTCAGGACATAGGTCTGTCCATCTGTGCTGCTTTGGTACATTTACATAGGCCTGTTATAAAACTGGCTTTCACATTTTGTGGGTGATGTATTCATTGAGTTGGGGACTCTGATTCATTCATCTATGCACTCTGAACATCTAAGCATTCGTAATATATGCTTACTCGGCCGGGCAAATGAAGTACAGGACTCTAAAACACTAAAAGCCTTCTGAAACCCAAAGAGGGCCTTTCAACCTGGGTTTTCTTACTTAGTGGTTATAGCGCACCCGCTTTGCAAATGGGAAAACACAAAGCCAGAGACGGTAAGTTCCTGGTCATAAGTGGCAGGTTTAGGACTGAGTCTAATGTCAAGATTCTAATAGTTACGATACCAGGCTGGCATGTGAGCAGAATATGAAGTATGGATTAAAAGTTTTAAGAGGTGGTCTAGTCCCCAAAAGTATCCAGGCCTGGGAATCAGGATACTTCCTTTCCAGTACTGAGCACTCCGCTTCGCTGTGGGGCTGGAGGCAGGTCGCTCTCTCTTTCTGGGTCTAGACTTCCCCGTTCGTAACATGACAGGACTGGACCCGGGAAGCGCCATGGGCCTTCTGCATCTTCGACTCTTATGAATTCTCCTCCCTGAACGGTTCCTCCCTACTTAGAGCCTGCAGAATGCTTACTAAGTAGAAACCAGCTGTGTACTGAACAACTCCTAATTCCTGATTAATACATGTGGCAAGATTAAAAACAAAAAATCTTAGTGCTTGCTCCAGAATTTATCTTAGGGAAGGAATTTTCTTTGTTTGGGAAGATATTTTGATATGAAGCTTGAGGGAAAGACAAGATCCCAAGGGCATGGGTCTCTAGGAACTTGAATTACCAAGAGTATCATTCAACTAACTGATAGGCATCAGACAGAATCCAGATAGCTGGGGTGGGGAGTAGAAAGTAGAGCAGAAAGAAGGAAAGACAGAGAGGGAGACAGCAGGTAGAAGGAAGACAGCGAGACGAGGAGATGTGATCTGGGGACTTTAGGGAACAAGAATATTTACGTACTATTGAATTTTAGTGTGTTTTGCTTTTTAAAAACTTTAGTAAAATCTGTATATACCAGAGCCATGTGTGAGTAGTATTTCAGGTGGAAATTAAATGAAAAATGCAGAGATACAAATTTAAATCAATGTGTTATGACACAGAAAACTTGAGTAAAATGGGGAGATGCCCTTTCAGAGTATGTGGTGTGCAGGTTGTGCACTGCTCAAGGGTGACACATGTGTATACATGTGTGGAGGGCCAATTCAAATCCCAGGCATCATGGGTTTATGCACTTGTAATTTTCCAGTACACGGCAATGGTGTTTAGTTCTAAAAAAAAAAAAAAATCACCATATTATGACAATTTTCTGACATATGGATGTGTCGTCGTGAGGAAGGGGCACCTTTTTCTAACCTGTACAAAAGTCTCGTATGGTGTATTGGCAGCACTCAGTCTTAAACCAAATACATTCACGACGAGAAGTTCAAAATCAGAGGTGACTGGAGGTCATAAGGAAACTTGGCAGAGGACCTTCAAAAGGGCATTACGTTTTCTCAAACTGTCAAAAAGTTTTGCAACAATCATTTGTAAGCAGATATTACAGGGCAGATATTAGCAGCCTTCCAAGTAGCATACTGATAAAGCTCCAGTAGGTACATCAACTGAAATCCATATAAATGCTTTCTCCACTGCTCTCTATTATATACACATACTTGCTTCAACTTTTACACGGATAAGAGCTAGAAGAAAACCTGGTGTGTCCAACGTGGCACCGGCATTCCACAGAAGTATCCAGGGGTGGGATCAAGGCTGTAACGAGGAAATTGTGGGTTGCCCAGGTGTGGAAGAGACTTCTGCGTCTTTCTCCCACCCCCAATTAAAAGGTGAATAGGGCATAAACTGCTGGCTCTGCACATTTTTTGCATTTGGAGGACAGAGAAAGAACTCCCAATGGCTTGCATACATTTCCCTTCTACTGCTGGGTTTACAAGCAATCATATCACCCCACATAAACTATAATTTCCTCTTTGTTATCTTTGCTTCCTTCAGACTGATTCACTGAATGAATTCCCTGAAGAAATAATAATGACCCATTACCTTTGATGTAACGGCTGCCTGCACTGTCGAGATGGGAGTGTGCCAGGACTGGAGATGAATGCAGTATTAAGGAAGGCGATGTGAATTCCACTTCTAGATGATGTGAGCACCCTGCAGTTTGCTGTTTACTTTTTCATACACTTATCTAAAACCTCTGGCTATTTTTTTTCTTTTGGCACAGTAGTATGTAGAAACTGAATTATTGTAAGATCAACTGTAAGCTATTATCGAACAGGTCCTGTAAGAACTTACTCGATTCCAGTAATTGTTATCATCATTAGTTTCTTCATTCTCTCACTCACCCATCCTTCCATCTCTCCACCTACTCACGTATCTAGCAAACATTTACTGAGTATCCACACAGCGCGAGGCACTGTTTCAGAGTTCACCGTACTCAGAGTATGTACAGCGATGAGGACACGCCAGACAGGACCTGTCCCCTCGGAACTCAGGGCTCAACCGTGGCTACACTCTAGCATCACCAGGCATGCCCCAGACAATACCAACACTTCCGCGGCACCTCTAGAGAATGGGATTTCATTGCTCTGGGATGCTGAAGAAGAGTCGGGATTCTTTCCACCTTCTCAGGTGGCTTTAATATGAAGCGAAGGCTGAGAATCACTGGCTTAGAGTTTACAACCCGGTAAGGCAGACAAAGAAAAAATAAATAATAACAAAACAATAATAATAATTACATGAAACAAAAGGCCATGAAGAGTGGTGATTCCTGCTTTCTGGTGAGCTCTAACAAATCTCCATTCCGAGATAAGGCTCAAGGGTTAGTTGGCTGTGACCGAAAAGTAAATTTCGTTGATCTGTATCTTCCTGCGTTTTTTCCCATAGTGGGGTTGTGTTTGTAATAGACATCTCCCTTGTGGCAGATTATCACTGAGGCAACGGCCAGAAAGATGAACCGCTGGCTTTTGTTACTGTGTCAAGTTACTTTTCCTGATCAGAAAATCTGAAAGCCTTCCTAAATAAATGCACTTGAAGGTACATAAGAACTGAAATATGGACATCGAAATTCCTTTTGTCCCCTAGCTGAGAGCACATTCTTTTTAATTATTTTTTTATTTGAGAGAGAGAGAGGGAGGGAGGGAGAGTAGGGACAGAGGCAGAAGGAGAGAATCTTCAAGCAGAGTCCCTGTTGAGTGGGGAGCCTGACGTAGGGCTTGATCCCACAACCCATGAGATCATGATGTGAGCCTAAACCAGGAGCTGCACACTTAACTGACTGAGCCACCCAGGCACCTCGAGAGAGCAGATTCCTTTTGCATGGTCGTATGGTTTAGCAGGAAGAGTATAAAGTCAGGCAAAGCGAGATGGTTTTTCTTGGCTCCCTGAACACTTTGTACAAGACCCTGAACTTCCGTGAGTTTCTGGTCCCTTATCCAGAAAATGGGGATGATTACGGAGCTTCCTCCCAGAGGTGCTTCTTTTTATGTGAAGATTAAATGAGAGGAGACACACAATGGAGCTAGGCTGGTTCTAGGCATAGGAATGTGTTCCATAAATGCTGATCCCTTTGTCTGGGTATTCAAGGCCTCCCCTTCCAGACAACAAGCTCCATGAGGGCAAAGGCCATACCTGTCTTGGTCATCATCATATCTCTGGCATCTATGTCCTATGCACAGCAGGCATTTGAGTATTTGTAGAAGGAATAATTTCACGTGGGTTACATTTATAGAGCCTAGCAGGTCCAGCTAGAACCTTAGCCAGTGACGTGTTCAGATTCTGGCAGCAAATGTCATCTCAAAAACTCCTGAATGGGTTCAACTTATGAAATGGCACTCAGCCTGCTTCCCACTGTCCTACTTTGTAGGCGGTATCCCCAGATCTTAGCAAGTTTTTTCTGCTGGAATATGGGAGTGTTGGTGAACCAAAGGATCAGCATTGCTCGAGGCTAATACCTTTTAGCTCCTTCTTAATGCTACTCCAGAGAACACATGGAAACAGCATTTCAACCTGTGTACTATTCATCTGCTAGACTTCCTTAGTAGTGTCTGGTTGGGTGATGCCAGCCCTTTGAAAATTACTGCCGAGGTTTGCTTTTCACAGCCACAGCAGTGTCTAACTAACTATCATTACCCAAGAGAATTAATTCCACTAGAAAAACCACAGCACCCACTCCATCTTGCAGGTTCATCTGGCCCGGCGATGGGTTGCCAGTAAGAGGCATGTGTTCAACGAGAGTAAACTATGGTGATGAGATAAAAATCCATGTAAGCCAACGTGACAAACAGGGACCCATTCTGGCCTTCAAGGGGAAGGAAACACTAGACCTCAGAAGGATGCAATTTAATGGAAGAGCAAACCTTTATGAATGTATGTAAAGATAAAGAGGTGAGCTCTAGGATGGTACAGAAGGGTCAATGTGAAAAATTAGGAAAGAAACCTCATTAGGATTTCATGTGTCATTTCATTCCCCTGCTGGGGTTAGTAGAAAGCCATTGATTCCTGGTGGCATTCGACAACCAAGATGAAAGGTACCCAGATGAGGCTTCTTGTTTCTGGGATTTTCTGTCTGGATGTGTCTGTCCTCCAGGAAAGCTGGTCGAAGCCTATGTCTCCTTTCCAGAGATGGCTGAAGAAGCTAGGAGGGGGGGTATTTTGGTCAGTATGGTGTGCGAGTTAGTGGATTTTTTTTTTTTTTTTTTGAGAGAGAGAGAGCACGCGTGCGCTTGTGGCAGGGGGAGAGGGCAACGGTGGGGGGGGGGGGCTCGATCTCATGACCCTGAGATCACGACCTGAGCTGAAACCAAGAGTCAACAAAGAGTCAGAAGCTTAACTGACCGAGCTACCCAGGAGCCCCAGGAGTTAGTAGACTTTTAAACATTTTGGTATTTAAGCGCTATTGTTTTTCTCCTTTTTAAACAATGTTTCCATCCCTGTTCCTCACCATATTGCAACTAAATTCAGAAAAAGTTCAAAAGCTATTTGGGCTCTGAGTGCTTAAAACACTTATTTTTTCACCCATAACCACAACGCTTACCACTTCATCGTGTCTGTGTAGTGCCAAGTCTCAGTTTTCCTTTCCTTAGGACAAGGTGTGCCTCTCTCATGGCTTCATATTAATGGCAAGTAACGATTTTGCTCTAAGAAAACTTCAAAAGCTGGGTTAAGGTTCACTGTTAATATTGGTCAATTTGATTGTCTCACACCTTAATTGTTTGATTATAGAGACTTGTACAAAATAGGCTATTAACCCACGGCTGACCATTCTCTATGGGAGGCAAAGGATAGAGCAAAATTATCCCCTCAATGGGACAGATCTCTTGGCCATAATCAAGAACGGGTAATAATCTGTTGCTTCAACACCAAAGTCCCTGAAACCAACGTCTGAGCCCTGCATTCCAGTTAATGGTAGAAGTTGTTCGTGGGTGTCATGCCATTTGGCTCCCACAAGTCCTTCTCAGTTTGGTGCTGTCCTTCTCCCCCGTTCACAAATGAGGGAACTGAACAAGAGGTTTTGAAACCTTGTCCAGAAGCACAGCCTAGCAGGGGACAAAGCCGGGATCTAGGGTCCAGCGGTCACGCTCTCGAGTTCCGCCCACCCTCACACTAACACCTCAAAATCTCAGTGAGCTCTGAGAAGGGAGAGGGTCTTTCCATCACACAAGAGAGGTGGTGTTTGTTAACCCCTCAGTCTCCTCATCTGTACAAGGGGAGGCGGTCAAGCCCTCTTGTTCAACATTAGGAAGTTTCGAAGGAATATTTGTGAAAATGCTCTGAAATTTACAAAGCACTGAAGAATCTGAAGAATTTGAATTGTTCTCCAAACACCCGAAGTACAAGGAAAGACAAAAAGGAATCAATCCATGTTGGCCACAGACCGTCCTTCGAGGTTATAGTCAAGGTCAGATCACTGAGTACAGCTTTTAAAAGAATTTAAATGTAATAAAAGGTCCCTGGTAAAATCAGATCCATGAGCACTACTCTGAACCCGAGTCTTAGAATCTCGACGTAACAGCAGATCTGAAAGGGCATCTAGTTAAAATATTCCCTCCTTCTGACGCATGACACACCTCTACAATAGTCTTGGTATGACAGTCCCCCTCACCTTGAGTTTCTCAGTGGTGAGAAGCTCGTGACTACCAAGGGAGATAATTTACCACTTCGGAGAATTAGAAACTGCTTTCTTCTTTTGCACGATCTCACTTTGGGCTCTACTGCCCTCACTCCTTAGGCATTCTAGATCATCAGAATAAGTAGCAAAACTCTCTTTTTGTAAGAATATCACACCTTGCCCAGAGAGAGGAAGACCTATTCACTTAATTTAGCCACTGCATGACTCAAGGTCTAGTGTTATTATGGACAGGAGGCAAAACCTTCCATACATCGTTCTCTAAGAACTGACTCCGAGCTTCGGAATGAGCCACTGGAGGACTGAATGCATTGCAATAGCTCCTCAAGTGCCGCGACGGGGGTGTGTCCGACCCGTTATGGTTGGGTCTAACAAACGGTCCGCAACGCAAAGCCCAGTCATTCGCGGGGGTGGGTAATCAGGGAGGCCTGATGCCTCCTGCCCTCCATCTTAATCCCACTCGTCAAGCACATTTTCTATAGACATTTGCTCTCAAAGGCTGAAGGGTGTTTTCCTCATTTCCCAAAGAGCTTTCCATGAGGACCACAGGGAGAACCATACACTAATAGACAGATGCATCATGTTAAGAAGGGTGTCAACACTTTCCTTTAATCAGCACACAGTCAATATTCTCTATCATGAATAACTAATAAGTTTCTGAACTCCTTTCCTCAGATGTCATTGCAAAAATCTATCTGAGGAATGTCATCTGCACTTAATGAAGGGACAAGCATTATAATTAAGGTTTAAGCTATTTCTTCAGCATGAAGCTGCCACGAAGTGTGAAATGACTATAATTCACATTTAAGACCCTGAATTTATTAGCATCTATGTTCTATTCAAGGTTAGGGGTATGGCGCTTGGATTGTCAAGGGATGCAAATTGCTCTGTGCTGTTATTCTGGAGTGAGTGTTCCTGAGCTCAGATGCCAGGCCAGGAAAATAATCATTCATGACTCAGGTTCTATTTTTGAAAAAAACAAAAAACAAAAAACAAAAAACCCTCAAGACTTGGAAACTCATTTCCCTTGGTGAATAGGAAGTGACGACATGCATAACTGGGTAAAAGGGGACTTCACTTTCCTCTAGGAATGATAATCACCATGGTTGAGAGAATGAATGGGAACTGCAGGCTGGAGACTTCAGGTAAGCACAGTTCTGCTGGGCTGTGACTATTGTACAGCTCATGGGTGAAAAATCTAAAGTTTTGAAACTGCAAGAGAAAGAGGAATGAATTATTCTCTTTTGGAAATGACTTGGTATGGCCAGAAGAGAGGCAAGGGATAATCAGAGGCTCCAGGAGACTCTGATGGCTCTCCTTGACAAACGAATGTGATGGAGGCAATTAGTCATGTGTTTGCTGGCCTAACACACTTTTGGAGAGAATACATTTGTCATGATCCATCTAGCCTAAACCTCTTTGTGGTTGTGGGCAAGGGCCAATGGGGAAGACATCTTAGCCAGTGAATCCCAAAAGGAAGAAGTGGAGGGGCTGTGTGTTTGTGTGTGTGTGTGTGTGTGTGTGTGTTTAAGATTTTATTTATTTATTTGACAGGGAGAGAGAGAGAGAAAGAGTGAGCATGAGCAGGGGGCAAGGGCAGAAGGAGAGGGAGAAGCAGACTCCCCACTGAGCAGGGAGCCTGATGCAGGACTCCATCCCAGGACCCTGAGATCATGACCTGAGCTGAAGGCAGATGCTTGACCAACTGAGCCACCCAGGCACCCCAGGGCTATGTGTGTTTGTAACAGGTAGGCCATATGAGCCGGGGGTGTGCCCAAAAGGGTTTCCTTAAGAAGGGCAGTTTAAGCTGAGAGTGGAAACATGGTTATGTAGAAAGAGAGTACAAAGAATATTTCAAGACAGGAGAATCACAAGGCTCCAAGTCACTCTGGGTGAAACAAAGAAAAGGGAGAATGCGTGAAGCCTACAAACGGAGCAGAGAGGACTTCTGACTGAACTCCACACACAGACTACCTTTGTTCCTCCCTGAAATGCTAATGCAATGATTGTAAAAGGACCCCCAAAAGGCACAGACCCACAAGGACAAAGAAAAAGAGAAGCAGCACAGGTGGAAGAAAGATAACGACCGAGTTTTGGGAGTTGAAAAGCAAACCACAAATAGTGACTTCATTAGCAGATGACAGAAAGCTGAAAGCTAAGAGCCTGTGGGTTTGCTGAAGACCAAGCCAAGAGCGAGCTCAAGCTGCATAATCCTTGCCAGGTGCAGGAACAGAAACCAGCCAGCGCCTCTGTGGCTGTGAGAGTCTGGTGGAACTGCAATCAGAAGTCGGGTTGAGGGCTCCGTGCAAAACTGCCAGACTCCTAGGCTGTTTCTCCACTGTATACACCCAGGTGACCAGGACACCCTTACGGTCATGGACTAAATGTTTGTGTCCTCCCCCCCCCATTCACATGTTGAAATCCTAATCCTTAATGTGATGGTGACAGGAAGTGGGGCCTTTGGGAGGTGATTAGGTGGAGCCCTCATGAATGAGATCGGTGCTGTTATAAAAGGGACTCCAGAGTTCCCTAGCCACTTCTGCCATGTGAACACACAGCAAGAAGATGGCCGCCTATGAAGCAGGAAGCCACCCTCAACAGGAACCCGCCAGCATCTTGGTCTTGGACTTTCCAGCCTTCAGAACTGTGAAAAATAAATTTCTGTCGTCTATAAGCCATCCAGTCTATGCTATCCTATTAGAGCAGCCCAAACAGACTAGGACACTGATTAGGGAAGACCTGAATTCTGGGTTCTGGGAGACAAGGACAGCTAAGGGTGGCAGTGCTGTCCCAAAAACAGGGAATGAAGTGAAAACCTACATACTGAAGAAGACCTTGTAGGCTCGACCTGAACATACTGGCCACCAGGTTCATCCCTAGCAAGGGATTAGGACACTAAGCAGTGTCCTGGGAAACCGACCAGTCCAAGAGAAAAGGCATACAGATTCTCGTATTTGGGGTCACTCACCTAAAAATCCCAGCCTGACCATCCTACCTCGAAGCCGACCATCCAACAAGCTGCATTCATGCACACAAAATGTGCCAAAATATTCTTAGTGCTTCAGTCTTAAAAACAGACATCTGAGAATCACCAGCCATTTGAAAAAAGTCCCAATCAAAAAGCCAGAGACCTGAATCACAATTTTAAAAAGCAGAGAAGAGAAGAAATTTGAAACAATCACTAACATAATCAAAAAGTAAAGAGGAGATAGTACATCTGTGAAATTAATACAGGGTATTAGAGAAGGGAACCATTACAGAGTAAAGCACATTTAGAAATTGCAATGTGAGCGCGGGAATTACAAGTTCAATGGGAGGAAGGGCCACAGAGAGGAGAAGAGCAGAGGGAGAAACAAAACTGAGAAAAGGTTGGAAGGGGGGCAAGGGTGACAGGAGATGAGAAGCCAGGACATCACCCAGGGCCACATCAACCGCTTGAAGGTGACTGGTGAGTGCTGTGGTTTTGAAATTTCATCTTCAAGCCCATGGGAGCCACTGAAGGACAGCAAACAAGAGAGTGACATTTGGCCCAAGCTGGCCCATAGTCCATGGCCCGGAAATCCAGCGAGATTACAGAGTTGTCTCTGAGATCTGATGGTCTCGATCTCATTTATATTCTATTCTAACAAACCATGGAAAACTCTGGAGTAAGAAAAAAAATGATATCCGTTGGCTGATTTTTTTTTTTTTTATTGTGATTCACTTCTAGTTCTCAACTTATTTCAGGTAAAAAACTGTTGTCAGCTTGTTCCTTTCAACTCCCATTACTCTTTGTTTTGAAAAGGTTATAACTGGAATAAAACAACGCTGGCTTCAAGCCAAAATCATGAAGGGTGTAATTAAGCAAGATTTTCTGTCTATGCACCCAGCAGGGCCATCCTACTGAGGGGAAAAAACGGAGATTCAAAAGCAATTGTGTGTTTTTTAAGAATAAGAGAACAATCTACCCCACACACTTTACATAGTAAATGGCAGCTGCTGACATTTTAATCAAGATAAAAACAATAATAAAGTCACAGTGCTCTTTTTGAGGCAGAAGGTAGTCCCAACTCAGGAATTTTGGCAAACATACACGTATGCGCATTCTGTTCTAAGAGACTGAGAGCTAGCACTTAATTTATGATACCATGCCTGCCTGGACAACAGGGAAGTACAATTTTATACTTCCCCCTCGCCATTATGAGTTTATCTTTCAAACACTTTTTTTTTTCACTTTTTAAACCCTTACATTAAAAATTAACTTAAAGGATAGAATTTTAACTTTTATTTATTTATTTATTTTTTAAGATTTTATTTATTTATTCGACAGAGAGAAAGACAGCCAGCGAGAGAGGGAACACAAGCAGGGGGACTGGGAGAGGAAGAAGCAGGCTCATAGCGGAGGAGCCTGATGTGGGGCTCGATCCCAGATCGCCGGGATCACGCCCTGAGCCGAAGGCAGACGCTTAACCGCTGTGCCACCCAGGCGCCCCTAGAATTTTAACTTTTAAATAAAAGCCACTTGTCCTACATCATAATGATGTGTCACGTTGCCTTTCTCCAGTTCAGATGAAAACGGGCCAGCCATTAAGGGACAATCACTTAGGCCCTAAGAGGCCTCACTGCACGTGCCTGAAGGCTTTAGCTATCAGAGATAGCCTGGGAATCGTTTGGAGAGACATGTGAAAGGTTTTGGCTATTAAGGCATTTCCTTCAGTATTTTGTTGGCTTAAAAGATTACAAATCTAGGAACACTTCCGGGGCGTATGTTTCAAGCATCAGGGCTGGACTATAGTTTCAATCAATGCTAGTTCAAGACTTACAGGAAACGAAATCACTGATAGCAGGTACCTGATGATGGATTCTGAAAGCTTTTTTTTTTTTTTTTTTTCCTTTGGATCATACCCAATGGTCCCTACAAGACACAGAGCGGAACACTCAAGGCCTTTGAAGCCCGGCAGTCAGCTAAGATGTTGTGATTGGTATAATATTGTAGGCCGCCCAATTTATAAATTGTGTTCATCAGGGAAAGCAAAGGGCACTTCTTTATTGTTCTTACCTAATTTTTCTCTCCAACTTATCCTTGTGGATGGTTAGGAAAAACTAAATTTATCGTGGCTTTTTTTTTCCTGGGATTAAAAAGTTTTAACTTTCTCGTGAGAATAAATAATGACCTTCTCCCTCTTTAGGATATCATAACAGAAATGGGGGGACAGGGGTTATGGGACATCCTGGTGACAGGAACAAAGAAGATTCACATTCCAGGAGATGTGTTTCTGACTGGCATCTGGCTGGCAGCCCACACTTCTAAGCCCTCCGTGGGTGAATTCTGGTTATTTCTCACTGTGCTCACGTAGGGTCCGCTGAGCCACGTCTCAATGGGGTTTGCAGGCCCTGAGGTCTGGGTATGTTTTCCACCACACCCCAAACTGGACTGTCTGCTCTAGAGTCCTCAGTCCCCTGCAGGGAAGCTGCCCAAGAGCCTGCCAGCCTGCACCACCATCGTTAGCCATCTGCCTTGCTCAAAGGGAGACCACGTGGATTCTTTCCTGTACTGGCATCCCCCTCTTCCCCAGGAGCTGAAGGAGATTTGAGAGTGCTGACCCAAGTCCCTTCTTCCTCTCCAGCCACGTGACAGTTCACCCTGAAAGTTGGTTCCTTCCTTGAGTCCCAAATGAAAATGCACGATGACCCTTTGCTTCTGACTTTCCTTGAAATCTAACTGGTCTCCTCCCTCCGTGACTCAGAGAATAAAGGTCACCAGGCTATATATTTTACCACTTGCTTTCCCTTCATTTCCTATCTTCTTCCTACAGGTCACCAGAGATCAGAAGAGATGGGTTTTCAACTTCCTCTCCCTGTCGGGGTGGGACTTGCTCTATGTCCTAGACTCCTTGTTCCCCATGATATTATCTTCCATTTATCCCTCCCTGGCTTCAAATGGCAGAATGATACTGTACGGAGGAGACGCCTGTGGGATGCCTAGGTTTGGTAGCTTTACAATATCCTCTCGATCACCTTCGTACAACAGCAGCTTTTGATCAAGGAGGCAAAGGCAAAGACGGAAATAACCTCCAATACCGCAGCCTCCCTATTCCTTTACCCCTTTTGTTTCTCCTTCTGTATCCTAAGAGAACCGTGGTGAAAGGGCACCTAGAGAAAGGTGGGGCTAAGGGAGAAAAAAAATATGTAGGTAAATTCAGACTATGTATTGATATTAATGAAATAAAGGAAAGGATGAGAGGATGCTGGAACGCAGGAGGAAGGCAAAGAGGGAGGAAAGGGACATATATATGGACTCATGGGTCTTGAGAGATGGGCAAGAAGTCTTACTGTGGGTTTTCAAACAAGACAAGGTTAGAGCAGGGGGATTTCTTTAAGCCCTCGCCTGTGGCTTTCAGACAGTCATGTTTTTCTGGGCGGGCACTGCCGGATGAGTGAGGAGTTGACACAGTCACTAGTGTCTCTGGCAAAATGAGGAAATGGACGCAGCACGATGACACGCTCAAACAGTTCAAGGCATGGGACTCATGGGCTGTCTTCTATTCTAAGTCTATGCCCTCTCTACTCTGTTGGTGAAATAGCCTTACGCTTTCATATAAAATGTTGTTC
The DNA here is from genome assembly GCF_017311325.1 of Ursus maritimus. Taxonomy (NCBI): domain Eukaryota; kingdom Metazoa; phylum Chordata; class Mammalia; order Carnivora; family Ursidae; genus Ursus; species Ursus maritimus. The sequence continues at coordinate 17,324,348 of NW_024423897.1, forward strand.
ATAGTAGATGCAGGTACACAACAGCTTTTTGGTTTTGTCCTTCACGGAAAAAGAGCTGTTGGTCACCATGGTTTCACCAACTTCTCACTGGCTGATGAAATTGAAAACTCTGGGAACTCTGGGAACTCCTGTCTGAGGACCGGAGCCCCACGAAAATGAGCTGCTTGCTCCTCCTGGGAGCTGACATTTGCTGAATTAATGTCCACTGAGCTTTCCCCATGTTCTAGGCACTGGGTGAGGAGAGCTCAGGAGACATGCCCAAGTTCGCAAGACAGAGAGGCTTTGCGGCCAAACTTAAGCCCAGTGCAGGACACCTTCAAACACGGCTCTTGATCTACACGGACACTGCTTCTCGACTCTTCTATTTTGGAAAGCCCTTGAGCACCTGTGATATTATTGGGCCACACTACACATTTTCATTTCTCCTTTGAATCACTTCAATGTTCATGCTCTGTGATTAATTGTGAAGCTCATACATGCAAAATAGGTACCGAACATGTCTACAAAATGTTGAAAGAGGAGAAAATTTAAAGATTCCTTTCATAATAGTATTGCCCTATATCCCGTGTACCCACAGCTTCTGAGCACAATATATAGCCCCTCTCCTTCCCTTCTCTCTCTCTCTCTGTCTCTGTCAATCTCTCTATATCCCTATATATGTAAAATACATATGTACGTGTATATGTGTTTTAATATATGTACATATGCATGTGTATAAAATAAATATAAATATTATATTTATATAATTCAAAAATCAGTTTGCCTCTCCAAATTTGCTATTGTGACTTTTGAGAGGGACAAGGGAAGGGAGAAGTATTACCAAGTATTAACTGAACTGTGATGCTTTGAAAGACTGTTCTGGTAGCTTCGATTTATAAATCACTGAGAATCAAATAAATATTTAGTTGGCTAGAGCCATTTTAAAATAAATTTAAAGAAATAATTCATTTTTGTCAACTTGGAAGTGCTGTCTAATCCTTGTTTTCCTGTGATATACACAGACTTTAAATCTCACACATTTCTAAAGGTGTTCAGATTAGTATGTATCCATTAAAAAAAATCCTACAGAATATTCAAGTGCATGTTCAGAGTACCAGATACATCTTTGAATCTTTCTGCTTTATTATTAAAACTCTGGTAATGTTGTGGGGGGAGGGGAATCCACAGTAACAAAGAAATGCCTTATTTATTTGGGGATGCAGAATGGGTTTGATATTAGTGACTCTTTCAGTTCTGAATGAGGTTATGTACTGAACTTGGAAATTTGTTAGAATCATTAAAGTCTTCTGTGATCATATTTGAGATTGCCTTCACATGATTTGTTAAAGAACACAATTGTCATAAGGAAATTATAGAACCTCATTTTTGGAAATGACACGGTAATATTCTTGGGAGCTGCAGAAATCCATTGGCCTACTTGTCCTTGCATTAAGTGGACCTAGGAAACTACGGTTTTTAAATTCTGAGGCTTACTTACTGTTTTTTTCTTTCATCATACGACTAAAATGTCTCTTCCCTCGGGCAGCCTCACCCTCTCAGGTAGAATCTGCGTGTCATTCCCAGTGTCTCCTCTGACTTTGTTCATGCATCTATTCTATCGCTTATTATGTCACCTTGTATTCTGGGGTGCCTTCTATCTTATTCTCCTCAACTACAAACTAGTTGAGTGCTCATTTATTTATCTCTGTATTCCAAGTATTTAACAGATGCCTCGACTCCTAATAAGTGTCAAAAAAAAAAAAAAAAAAAAAAAAAAAAAAAAAAAAAAAAAAAAAAAAAAAAAAAGAAAAGAAAAGAAAACCCAAAAAACCTGGCAAACAGTTCCCTGAGCTGTGATGAAATGGAAATCAGGTCATCACCCTTGTCATAACTGTATGCAGAGTCAGAGCATGTCTGCACATTAGCTGATGAAGAATTCTTTTATAAAGACCTTTTGGCTTCTTGCTCTTTTGTGGTTCCTTCCAAGCTTTTAGTGATATCTAGAGGAACAGAGGTGGCTGTATGTGTTCAGTGGTCTATGTTACCTCCTATTTTTTACATTTGCCCTGGCATATGCCTGGGAAATAAGATTTCACAGTCTATTTCCTATTCTTGTAGGATCAGAATCTTACAGGGAAGCTTCACAGTTGAAAAGAATCCTTAGAGCAAGGTAGGCATTCAAAGGTAGCTTCTGTTCTTAGAGAAAATACATATGCAAAACTAAATGGCCTATTTCCTGTCTCAGATCATGCACAGCCTGAGATCAGGGATTTTTCCATTTGTCTTTATATATACAGACACCAGGAAAAAGAAATAATGAACAAGCGAACATTTAATATATTCCGATTGTGAATTTCGGCTCGTGAATTTATTAACATCCAGTTTCTATTCCAAGTTAGTTTTTCTGATTTTAAGAGAGAGACATAGTGGCCGGTAGATATTTTCAGTAGAGTCTTGAATCTAGAGCAACATGTCATTATTTCAGAACTGTCCTGCAGGGGCAAACTCAACAAACCGCCCGAATCGGATGTTGGGCTCAGACCTTGCTAACACTCATTATTTGTCTGGAGAGAAGCAATCCTCTTTTGTGATTTTCAACTCAACCCTGGATTATTTACAAACATCTTAAGCAAACACTGTGAATACAGTAACTATAGTAACTCCGAAAAGGAGAGCAGTGAACCAAAACTTGAAACTCTAGCAGAGAGGAAGCTACCACTTTTTGAGCTGAGGGTTGAGATCTTCTAAGAAGATATGCGGGAGGCCTAAAATTTGCTTCTCATTAACAAGCAAACAAGAAAGACCAAGAGAACAAACAAAAAACCTTCCAAAGCCAAAACAGACATTGGAAGAAACAAGTTATTCCAACAGAGCAGATCTCTAAAATAAATGGTATTTCCCACATTTGATTTTTTGGTAAGTGAAGGACATGGATGGATTTACTTTTTGCTTGTTTGTTGCAGAAGCTGGCTATGTATAAATGACCTGTAGTCCTTTAACTCAATTTGCTTCCCATTGATAGGTAAGACCAAGAAAATCTGGGTAGAGAATATTATTTAAAAAAAAACAAAACAAAACACCTCTCATGAAAAACATTCCAACTTAACTGCCGTGGGAGTTTTCAAGATCCATTAATTCATGTCTCAACAAATAACTTTTCTGTTAAACTCCTTTTTTGCATATTTTCTGGATCTGTAAGGCATTCAGGTGATTGCATCCTTTTAAGCAGATCTTACATAAAGTATTATGGGGCTACAATGTTAATTTTTTAGTTTTGATAAACATACCACGGGTATATAAAATGTTACCATCAGAAATACCAGGCAAAGCCTATGGAGGAATAATCTGTATGAATATTGCAATACTTTTTTTAATCTAAAATTATTTTAAAATAAAAGTTAGAATAATGTGAGCCTAAAGTTTGGAGCCGAAACTGACCTGGATTTGTACAGACATTAGGGCTCCAGGATTAGCTCAAGGCTACCTAGCGTGCTTGCTGTAGGCCTCTGTCTCCCAGCTCGATACTCCCCCACCTCTGTTGTGCTGAGAAGTGAACCACTTCTGCCTCACCTACACACGCACTCAGTGCTACCCGCTGGCACAAATCCAGGGATCTGCCTTAGATTATTCTGTGTTCCTAAAACTAGAAGCCATGCCGGCACAAATGAGCTGGGTCAGTACCACTGATTCCAACTGTAAAGCCAGAGGCCAGAACACACAGTCACCAGGTGCGTCACCTACTTATTCAATATCCGAGGTCAATACCATTCCAGAGCCCAGAGTGAAATGTGGCACCATCGGTTGACAAATGGGAAACATCCAGACGCAGTGGTCTGGGCGAATGTTTCTACTACACTGGACTGTGTTTCAGTTAGTCACAGATTCTCCCACAGAGTGCCATTAAATTAAAAAAAAAATCATAAGGATGAAGGGGCTAATTATCACATTCTAGGCCCTGACTCACTTCAGGCTATCAACCAGCACCACAACTGGAATAGGGGCAAAGAAAAAGCCAGTTGTAGAATTACATAGTAAAGCGATTTTATGTTTCCCGTAAGAAAATGTTACTTCCAGTCTCTATAGAATATGCCTACAACTTTAGAATAAACCGTAGAAACGCAGCAACTACCAGAACTCCTTATTTGCTGCACTTAGGAGATTCACTTGTAATTTTGGAGATGCAATTTTTTCTAAGGCAAGTTTCTAGGGTTTTCCATAGGGTCTCCAGATGACCGTAAGTACAGCTATTGCATTATATGAGCAAATCATCTATCCTCAATTTTTCAGAATATGGATCTCTAAAGTGGGCTGATGCTTGGAGAGTTGTCTTTTGTTTGTTTATGTGGGTTGGGTTTGTTTTTATCCACAGAAGATTTAGTTTTCTGTTTAAAGCAAAGTTAGCCTAAATTCTTGACTTAAATTTTCCATGCCTTCCAGGGAATGGAGAGCTTATTCCATGGTGGCGGGGGGGGGGGGGGGGGGGAGGACTGTATTATATTTAGAGGTCAGTTTCTTTTAGTTTTTACTTATTATTATTTTTTAAATTTACTTTTTAAAGATTTTACTTATTTATTTGGGGCAGGGAGGGTCTCACAACTCTGATATCATGACCTGAGCCCAAATCAAGAGTCCGGTGCTTAACCGACTGAGCGACCCAGGCACCCCTAGGTCAGCGACCCAGGTACCCCTAGGTCAGCTTCTCTTTTCTTTGGACTGATGGGCACTAATTACCAACTAGTTGTGTTAAGAAGAACCCTACTCCTAAAGAGGTCTGTGAAAAGAGGGAACCAGCCCATGTATTAGCTTGTTTCAAAAGGGCTCTCACATCACACACACGAGGACTCACTGCATTCTCAGAGAATGAGCTTGCTCTCAGAGTCCGAAAACACAGGTTTCCTTGGGTGGATTTGCTGAAAAGATTCCAGCTTTAGTACCTAACATGAAACGGAGGATCTAGCTGACAGAGAGTCAGGTAACTTCTGGCAGGTAGCAGCCCTGAGACGGAAGCAACTTTCTAAGGAAAAGAAAAGCCTTGGCATGTAGTGGATAATGTGAAATGTAGTGCATAGTGTGAAAACTGCAGCCCCCTAGCTATGGGATTTGATAAGAAAATGTTCTCTCTCTCCACCAATTATCCTCTTCCTCTGCCCAATTTCTTTCCCTATATTTACAAAGCCTTACAGGCTTTGCGAGAATGCCAGGGGCTTCGTCCTGAGGTGATATAGCCCCCACTTACTGAGAAGGTGCTTCTGTTCAGGGAAACACAAGCTCTAACGTGGCTGTTGCTGTTCGAGCAAGACCCAGCTGTCGGGGCTGCATCGTGGAAGAGTCGATGCGGCTCGTGCAAATGCGAACACATTTGCTAATGTTTGATGTCTACTATTAAATACGCAATGTTATTTATGATGATTTATGGTGGGTTTTAGTTAAAGGCACTACAAGAAATGAAGAAAGCCAGGGTTCGCTGAATTCTTCATGGCTACAAGTGAGGTAGGGAAGCTGAAGGGACTCCATTTTAGAATAGCTCCTTCTCTGCTGTTGTTCTGCCAGGCCCCATTTCTGACGAAGCCAAAGAAGCTATGTTCCCACTTCAAGGGAGAAGCTAGAAAGTTCATCATTCTCTGAGTTTGTCCTAGGTCCCTAACACCGGATAACATCTAAGGAGAGCCTGGGACATCTAAACATGTCCCAGGACATTAGCTTCCAACAAACCTTGGCCGACGATGGCATCAACATTCCCTACCTCCAGTGATTTGTGGAATGACACCTGTTGTTCACCTGACACATCGTCTGGATTCCTGGAGGCACGCATACCCTAGGGCCCTTTCCAATATAAGCCCCTAACCCCAAGTGACATTGAAACTCCTTCTCCTTTCCTTCCTGAGCCTCCCAGACACTCCATTCCATCTGCTATTTTCTGTCTGTCACTCACGCTACTCAATAAATTCTGCTTTCGCTCTCCCAGCTTGCATTTGATTTCTCTCCTGCATGAAGCCAAGGACCCTCTTAGCTGGTCTTGCGAGAGCCCCCTCTGGCTCCCAGGCTGCCTGCATCATAAGTATATAACAAAAAATATGGCTATATTTGTGTCAACATACCATTTTTTATGTGTTTCCTTTTTGGAGTCAGGGATGGTTCTTTGGTGGCTGGAACGGTTATTAGGTCATATCTTTACCTCTGTTTGTCTGTATGTATCTATTGTTCTTTTTTGTTTTCCTTAGTTGTTGGTGCTAAGTACACAGCATCTCAGAGCCTTTTTCTGCTAAAGGCAGCACAATTAAGGATATTTGAAGATTAACACCAGTACATAGATTAGCCACAGAAAGCAGTTCTAGTACCGTCACGGTCCACGTGATGGAGAGCTTGTGACACACAAAAATCTGTATAGTGTTTAGAGTTCAGTTTCTTTTAGGTACCATTTTTCTTTGTGCTGATCACCAATTACTGACTAGTTGTGTAACTGGTTAGGTTTTAGGTACCACAAAACACAGTAGGAAACAAACACCGCGAATGAATGAATCCCGAATCTCCTAATTGCAAGGCTGGCAACCTTCTCCTCCAAACCCTCAATCTTCTTAAGTTCTCAGAGAGAATTTTCTCTTGGATATAGCATATCTTCACATCCTTTCTAATCTCTCCCAGTTTGTATATTCACGTTGTGATGCTGTTACATTTCATACACTCAAAATGGATCATCAGCCAGTTGCCCAGACCCAGGAAATAGCCCCTAAGCAAAGCAAACCATAGTCGGAAGTTTACCTTAGTTCCTTGAAGGGGTCTGCCCTGACATTAGGTGTCTCTATAGATTTAGGGAACACTGTGCCCTCCGCTCCTGTAAACAAAAGACAAAAGCAAACAGAGGTTGGAGACTTTGGACATGTCACCTGGGGGCACAATCAGCACAGCAAGTAGAGCTAAGTGTAGGGTGAATCCTTCACACAACCCAAAGAGCATATTTTGCCCTTGGCTTTCGCTCCTTGATAGGGGAGCACTGAATCAACTCATGCAAACGGCCTTTGAAAAAACAAGGAACTTCTTTTGAAAGTGTTCTTGCTGAGATCAGAGTGAGGCCACGAGGCAAATACCATGTTGATTTAAAAAAGAAGAAGAAGAAGAAGAAGAAGAAGAAGAAGAAGAAGAAGAAGAAGCCGCCGCCGCCGCCTAAGAAATGGCACCATCTAACTCTTGTCTCTCATCAACTATTAATAATCACCCAGCTGGAAATGTTTTGGAAAGCAGCAGCTGAAGCCCTCTGATTAAGCGCAGGGCCCAAATCACAGAACACATCCAGCACCTAGGCTGGGGGTGGACGGCGGAGGACACCCTAACACTGTAAGGTATCCGCCTAATGACATTAAGGAAACAAGTTTTCCGTAAATAAAGTTCTACACTATTATCTTGAGGAGTTAAACAAACAGAACACGAGGAGAGATCGTTCGACGTTCACTGCTTTTACACTTCGAGTATCATTTAACATCGATCCCCAACCCAATCTAGACATTTAGCTCTTGACTTTGCAATAAGCTTTTATCTTTACAACTCGTCATCACCAGCTGAACCTTCCCAGCCATAAAGATGGTGATTATCTGATTTGTCTGCTCCCAGAGTGTTTTCAAATCATTTCAGCCTCAGTTTATCACAGACAATTGCACTGGATATTAGTTTTTCAATTAAACTTAGCCAGGCAGTATCCTGCACTTGGAAGGAAAGGTGTTTATTTTTATACCTTTTTTGGTGTCGTTCTTTGATGCCACAAAAAGGGGCAGAATAACATCTTGCATTCATGGGCGAATTTCTAGAATCGTCTTGCATTGTTATGTCTAGAAATCTTCCATTAACCACTGTTATTCCAAGTCCAGATTTATCCTAGCACACTGATGAGTCTGGTTAAATGAACTTGTGCAGCAACCAGAAAAGTATCTCATTCTTTTTTTTTGGGGGGGGGGAGGTATTTAATCTCTTTGATACGAGTAACAGACTATTGCAAATAAAATCAGAAAATAAATGCCACGACTTAACATTATGTACGGTCATTTAAAAGAAGGTCCTGGTGAATGACAACTATGAATCCAAGCTAATGTTTTGAGTGACACCACCACGTGTACCTCAGGCGTACTGGCTCCATTATCCCCTGCGACAACCCACAGCACGAGGCCAAGAGACATTTTGTGCGGGAACACTGAAGATCTTTTTCTGCCCATAGTCACTTTTACTTTTTAAGACCCCAAACCACATCATGGCAAATAGATCAAAATGTATCCATAGTCTCCATTAAATACAACTTTTTTGACGTGAATTTCATAAGAATGTTCTTTTGTTATGCATATATTTGCCCTTGTGATTTAGGCTTTATTGTGTTCTTTATAAATGTGGTGGTTAATTTTATGTGTCCGCTTGACCTGGATCATGAGGTACCCAGACACTGGGCTAAACGTGACTGCTGGGTGTGTCTGTGAGAGTGTTTCCAGATGAGAGTGGCATGTGATTCAGGGGATGCAGCAGGGCCGTTAGCGCTCCCCAGGGCGGGTGGGCATCAGCTAGCCCTGTTGAGGGCCTGAATAGAACAAAGAGGTGGAGGAAGGAAGAATTGGGCCCTTCCTGCCTAATTGCTTGAGCTGGGAGATCAATCTTCTCCTCCCCTCAGCACCCCTTGTTCTCAAGCCTGTAGACCCAGACTGGAATCCATACCCCACTCCACTCGTTCCTAGTTAGCCTTGGGACTCACTCTGAATTATGCCACCAGCCTTCCTGGGTCTCCATCTTACACACAGCAGGTCGTGCGACTTCTTAGCTTCTATAATGACATGAGCCAAGTTCTTATAATGAATCTCTTCCTACACGCAGACGCCTATTGGTTCTGTTTTTCTGAAGAACCCTACCTAATACAATCACTGAGTAAGATTGGGTTGGATTATAGACTGTAATGAGGCTTTTGTTACCCATACATCAACTCCGGTTTTGCAGAGCATGCATTCCACATCTCCGACATTTGTGTGATCCTTTGAGGAGCCAAGGTACCGTGGAAGATGCCTAGTGGGTAAAACAGGCCAGCAGAAGTCACAGGACAATGAGTAACACATTGGGATGTGGCTCTCAAGTGTCCATGACCCAAGAGCACGGCCTCAGCCTCCACCTCTCAGTACCCTCTCAAACCTGTTACTAAACAGCTCCCATCTGTCGCCACTGCTTCCTTTGAGATCCCTTCCCTTTCTATTTCTTAGGAATGCTTATTCTTAGCCTTTGGTACCTGTTTTTTTTTTTTTTTTAATGATTAAAAGGAATACTTGTACACCTGATTAAGGCCAGGACAGTTATTTCTGTTTATATACTATTGTATATACTCTTTAGTCCCAGCTCATGTCTCCCCTTCCTCTACTAAGAATTGTATGAGAACTGCAGGAGAAAGAGCATTACCTCTTTTGAAATCAGCCTTAATTGTGTGACTTACCCATATGGCAAGTAGTCCTGCTCATAGACAACCTCCATTATTTGAACTGGTATTAAAATGTTGTGAAGCTCTATGTTTCACTGATATCTCATGCACCCTCCTATCATTTCATAAGGCCCCTGAAGCCAAAGGATACCAATTTCACAACTTTCGACTATGCGAAGTATGTACACACGTAACGATATATATTGCATCGATTCAGTCCAATTATCCAAGAATGAGGAACGACATTTTCTTATGTAAAAGGAGCCTCAGAAACCTGTACCATTTTCTTTCTTCCATCCACAGTTTGTGCTGAGTCTGTTTCTCCATTTCTCAGATACACTGACAAAACCTCACTTACTACTTAACATCTGGCCGTGCTAAGCTCAAAAAGGAACTACTCTATTGCAGCTCCTGGCCCCTAGCTTGGCCACGCTTTTAAAGCAATTCCAAGGGGGATAAAAAGGGTTACATAAAGTCATGCAATACATTACAGGCACTCGCTCTACATTTGTGGAAGGACCATGGTCTCTTTTGAACACCTGAACTTGGGGCCTCAGCTTTCTCATATGGACAATCCTATTTACCCAGTGTCTTGGAGGAGTGTGTCCTGTTCTCTGTCCTATCTCCATTGCCTAGCACGTTCTCAATAAATATCCGTAACACAGCTATAACACTTACGTGGCACTGAGCACACACTACAGACATTCATCCCATCTCTTCAATAAGATCCTAGGCTCTACGTGAACAGGGGCAAGGTCATATACAGAACACAGACAGATTCAATTTTAGGTTCTGAAGACTTCTACTATACTTATTTCTAGTTGATCCTACCACTTCTATGGGAGTACTAATTTACTGTTATAAAACGCCTCATGTATTACATGACCTGTTTAATGAATGTCCAAAATCCAACCTACTTTAATCTCTTAAAATAAAAGAGTTACGTTAATAAAAGAATATCATTTGGGCTAAATACAAATATTTCTTTAAAGTAAAATAAGATTAAGGCTTGTAGCTTCTTTCCCAGACTAAGAAAGCTACTTATCCTACAAGACAAGTGGTGCTGAAACACACGGGGCTCACGGTCACACGGCTAGTGAGGGCTTGAGCTGAGATTCACATGCAGGCGTCTGACTCCAGGACGCGCTGGTAGCCATCATGCCCTAGTCCCTTCTTCTCTGAATGCCAGGCAGTGTGGCACCCGCAAGATGGCAAGCCAGCAAAACCCAGGGGGCTGGGCTCTCACAGTTAGAGGACGTAGGTGATGGACAGGCTCTGGCCAGGTGATGAAAGAGAAGGGCAAGGAACTCAGGCTCCCTTAGCTCCCACCATCCACCTGATGCCCTCTGACCTTGTTTTTGATGGACTTTTGCGATGGGGCCCCATATGTGCCATCCATACTGGAAAAACAGGCTCATAGATATGACTTCTCAGCGGAATGGACAACAATTTCTCATTATCTGCATGTCCTTGGGCATGAAACCCAATCGCTAAGATGCTCAGATTCCTTCTCTGAAAAGAAGGCATATGAACAGTAACTTTATCTCCTAGGGGTCTTGGGAGACTGAGTGAGATCTCTGGCACATAGTAATCAGCAGACGATAGTCAATAAAATACTTCTAGTAGTACTAAAATATTTATGAATCCTGTTCTTTCCTCCTCTTATACAAGTCCTTTATGATTCTTAATAACATATTTAAGGCACTTACTATGAACTAGAAACTATCGCAACTGTTTTAATTTGACCATCAGAATAACCCCATGGGGTAGGGACTATGTGTATCTGTTGTTATAGATGTGGAATCTGAGACTCAGGGAAGTCAGGAAATCTTCCTATGGTTGAGCAACAAAGAGGGAAGGCCAGAATTTGAACAGTCTTGGTTCTGGAACCAATGCCTGTGACCACTATTCTAGACCATCCTTTTCAGCAGATCATATCACTCCCTACTTGCTCATCTTTTTATGAGATACGAACAAATATCAATGTTTATACCCTCAAGTAACACTTGCCAAATCTCCCATCCCCTCTCTTCTAAAAACAATTCACATGCACAATGAAAGAAGATATTAATACTTTCAAAAATACCATTTCTTTCTAAGTCCTATCAGGCTTCTGATTTTCACATAATTTTTCACTTTCCCAAAAGCTGCAGAGTGGACAAACATTCATCAGGATGAATTCTCCCATCCTATCCCCTATCCATTCTAAGTCAATAAATTATTCTCAATTTTATTATTTCAAAAACGTTTCTATTACAGCCATACCTACTGATTCCTTCTTTTGACACGATATAATTTGCTGGCAATAAATGTTCATAAACAGTTTGAGTGAAAAATCCATAAAGCCATTTCAGTTTTATTTTAAGTTCCATTAATGTCCCTCAAAAATGATTTCGTCAATGTGTTTCCATTAGCTGGTTCTCTGCCCAATAACTTAATTCCACACAATCAATTAGGAACTTATAAAGCATGTGACAGGATCTATCTAAAGTGTTTTGAATCACCATAAAGATTAGCTCCACTGCTCTTTTTTTTTTCCTTGTGGTACAGGCAGGGGGTAAACTTGTCAAAAAATCTCAAATGCACTCCATTGCCATAGTAACAAAATGCCAGCTTGTCTCTGGAAAGTATATTCAACTTTGGTGACTTTTCCCTCAAAGTGTCCTGGAGGTTAAGAGACCTGAGATCCAGTCCTATCTCTGTGATCTCATGCAAATCAGAATTCTTCTCTAACCCTTAACTTCCTTAACTGTAAAGTAAGAGATAGGATGAGAAGTATCAGAGCTAAACTGTTTTCCCCTCAATCAAAAATTTCATCAGGTAACAATCTGAACAGATGACTGTTTGAGCCCCCCTCCACTTCTTACCAGGAAAGAAGAGCAACCCTGAAATTTAAAAAAAAAAAAAAAATCCTAAAAATTCTCTCAGTGTTTAAGGAGGAAACAAATAAAAGCAAACCGACTTTTGTCCAATTCAAGCTGCATTTAATTGGAAGAACTACTCACCAGAAAATAAACCTCACAGATAAAACGGCCAACAGCAAAATTTATTATAGATGAAACTAACTGAAAAAACAAAAACCTGGTTCATAACTCTTTAAAACTTATGAACCAGGTTTTTGTTTTTATATAAAAATATAAAATTCCATTTTATAAAAAATAAACGCTAAAGTGACTAAACCTGTATGTGTTAAATACAGCCATGAACCAAATCCTGGAAGGCAGATTCATGTCTGCAAAATGTGTTACGAGAAAATTGGATTTGAGAGAAGCATTAGACACAAAGGAAGAAATACTGTGCTAGAAGTTATGAATAGGAACTTGGAGCCAGAAAAACTGATGATGAATCAAATCTTTGGTGTGCATGGAGAAGAACTGATCTTTCAGACACTAATTTCAAGAAAAACTTTCCAAAAGGTCAGAAATGGCTTAAGTGTGCTGTTTAGAACATTGATTAAGGAATTAAGCTAGCTTAATGGAGTTTGCTCTGGTAAGTTCCTTCTTGATGTACATTCGTTGAGATTGGCATAATTATGATTAATGTTTTGTATTAATGAACATAGACTAAAACTCATCTTTGGGCTTCAATCATGGGACCAAAATATTCAACAGGTTCAAAATGCAGAGTTAAAATATCTAATCACCACTAACTGAAGTCAAAACATTTTAAGTGTTCTAATTCATGTTGCTTGGGTAGATATAACCTGCATGACAACCACAACCCTTAACAACAACCGTGTTTTACTTGATAAGGATATATTTTTATACCAATATTAGATTAAAAAATAGAGCAAGGATTTCAATCTAAAAAACAGTGATCAGAAACATAGGAGAAGGAATGATTTGATTTCTTGAAATACCAGAGAACTAAAAAACCAAAGACCTGATTTTGAGTGCTGATTTTCTGGGAGTTTATTATATGACTTTTGGCAATTGGCCCTCTGGTCTTACTTCCCCGTTTGTTATACAAAATGGGGGTGGGGATGATCTACAAGGCTGCTTCCAGTGCTGCTGTTTTACAATCCTCCAGATAACCTGGTTGGATAAACCCAATGGACCAGGAGAGAAACATGATAGGATGTCGGACCCAACATCCAATGTATTTAATAAATATGTTTTGAGCAGGAGGCTCTAGAAGTGAGCCAGAGAGACATGGAGTCCGTAGTCTAGAAGAGGGTAGTGTACTCTAGTAGTGTATGATATCAGCTTAAATAATTAGTTATTAAATAATCTCGCAAATAAAAATATATAATAGTTACAAATAGTGATAAAGACTTAAAAGGAAATAGGAAATGTCTTAGCAATACAACTTAGGGTCATATCCTGGTCTGGCACATGAGTTTCCCGGAGAAAGTGAGGTTTTGTTGACACTCGTTAAGTGATTAGGAATGAACTAGTTAAGAGGGGGAAGTAGCAGTAGAAAAGATAATATGAAGACGTCAGGGTTGGAAGTTGAAGTTAATAAAGATCAGTGTGGCTAGACCATATTTTGCAAATGGTGAGCAGCATGGGATGAGACTGGAGAGGTGGGTTGACCTGGGTAATTCAGAACCTTGTAGGTTATGTTGAAGGTTTTAAGCAGGGATCTGGCATGATCCAATTGGCATTTTTCTTTTCTTTTTAAAGATTTTATTATTTATTTATTTATTTATTTGAGAGAGAGACAGTGAGAGAGAGAGAGAGAGACAGCATGAGCAGAGGGCAGGGGCAGAAGGAGAGGGAGAAGCAGGCTCCCCACTGAGCAGGGAGCCTGATGCAGAGCCAGATCCCAGGACCCCAAGATCATGACCTGAGCTGAAGTCAGATGCTTAACCGACTGAGACACCCAGGTGCCCCCAAACTGGCATTTTTCAACTATTACTGCGCCAGCGTGTTATGGTCTGCGTGTTTGTATCCTCCTAAATTTGAATGTTGAAGCTCTAATCATCATTGGAACCCCACCACGCTGGTACCCTGATCTCAGGCTCCCAGCCTCCAGAAGAGTGAGAAATTCCTACTGGTCAAGCCATCCAGTCTATGGTGGCCTGTTACAGCAGCAGCAGCTGACTGAGACACTGTGTCATGGAAAAGGCATGTGAGGAGGGCAAGGATAGATGAGGTGGGGCAGGAAGAGGGATGGAGGTAAGCTGGACTAGAGAACTGGCAGTGCAGATGCAGAAACATGGATGGGTTTAGGAGATATTTAAGTGGAAAGCCAATGGGATGTGGGGATGCTGGACAAGAAAGAACAATGGGTACCAGAGGGCCCTGGGGAAGAGCTGAAATGGATGGTCAAAGCCCAATGATTAATACTAAGTCAGTGGTGCCCATGGCAACCTTATACATCTCCAATGAAAACCAGCTTTTTTCACATTTGATATTTTAATTGCAACTAAAATTGCCTTTACTTAGTGAAAGAAACTGCTCTGAATCCGACTACATTTTTCTTATGAGGGTGTAGGAAACGTGACAAAGAAACTTTAAGTTTCCCAAAGTATTTATAAGCAAGCAGTATTTAAAAAATTTATGAATGATGTAGTAATTTCTTGAATAATGAACATTGTCTTCTGTGTAAGCTAATTTTCTAATTACTCCGAAGTTTTAGCTAAACACACATTCATATATCTCCTCTTGGTTAAAAGCTTTCTCAACACACGAGATAGGGTTTTTGCCTCTCTACGTCCAGGCTAGAGAACATGGTTACATGTTAATATTTAAATATTCTTTAATGTCTGAGGCCTATTTTCCTGAAAAGTAATCTCTGTAGCATGTTATCCTGATAGGTATAAGAATGTACCGTGAGAGCACTGATCCCGGGAAATTCCTCAGTAACAGTGGTTTTCTATTTGTTTCATAACATGAATTACCGGCTTTCTCCTAATGGTAATGTGCAGTGAAAAATTCTTTTTAAGGAAGTGAGCTGGGTTATGTCTAATCTAGGACTTAAAATGCACTGAGTAATCAGCGAGGTTGCAGAGTTTTCACAAATTTCAAGGTTAAGCACTTTGAAGGTGGCTGTCAGCTTCTGAAAACCTCTCCGACACGAGCAACAGACAGATGCGAGACAGAAATTTGGAGTGGGGAAAGTCACTTGAAGTAACATTGTGTCTCCCTGGTTGCTGGTGGCATTTAACACATCGCTAACGCAAAACATTTGTAGTCATTACAAGTCGTTTCCAGGATACATAGCAAATATTTTCTTTTTAGGAATTAGGGTAGATTCTCCTCACCAGAAAGTACAGATAATTAATTCATTTAACAAATATTTATGGAGGGCCTACTCCATAAATGGTTTTGTGGGAAAAACAGATTCAGACTTTTTCTCTCTATGGGCTCACAAATAAAAATTTCAAGAAATCTATAAAATCTCTAGTGACTCTGTGTAACATTCACTGCCTATAAACATTTAACAATCACCTACTATATCCCCGGCATGGCACTAAGGCAATACTGAGTGTGAGGATCTGATCTCTGCCCTTACGGACCTTTAGAGTGGCTAGACAGATGCTAGAGAACATATTTAAACTGACTTTTGTAGTGACAAATATCGTAAATCACGTATTCTCAATGGGGGCGATGTAGCTCCCAAGGGTACAAAAATTGGTTCTTAAAGGCACAAGAAATCTTCCTCTAAGTACCAAGCACAGATATACATACAATGTATACGGTGACACACGGTGCATCCGTGATTCTTAAGTTGCACGGCAGGGAAGTGATTAGGAAAAAAAAAAAAAAGTCAGAAATGATTCCTTAAAAGGGTGATATTGAGGGGCGCCTGCGTGGCTCAGTCTTAAGCATCTGCCTTCTGCCCAGGGTATGATCCCAGGGTCCTGGGATCGAGCCCCGCATCAGGTTCCCTGCTCCGCTGGGAAGCCTGCTTCTTCCTCTCCCACTTCCCCGCTTGTGTTCCCTCTCTTGTTGGCAGACTCTCTCTGTCAAATAAATAAATAAAAAAATCTTAAAAAAAAAAGGGTGATATTGAAAAAAAGCTTGAGAAATGCTGTTGTAAATGCTCTGACTAGGACAGGGAGCTGCCGGAGCTCTGAGCAGGCATCTTGCTCAAGCGTGGGGGATCCTGCAAGCTTTTCTGGGGGAAATGATAGGCACTTGAGATCTCAGGATGGAGCAGGAGCTAGTCCGACACAGATGGTTTGGATGGAGGCAGGTGGAGAGAGGGCATCAGGAAGGAGGACACAAGAGCTGGCTTGCTGCTTTTAAGGAGCTGTGTGTAGCTAGAGTGGAAAGAACGAGACTGGCATAAGATAAAAGTTGGCGAGGTAGTCAGGGGCAAAGTCATGTAGGAACATTCAGGCCATGGCAAAGTTTGAGATTTTTATCCTAAGAGGAAAAAGAAGCCATTGAGAGGATATAGACAGGAGAATGATTATGCTCAGATATGTGTTTTTTTTAAATACTATGGTGGCTGATACTATGAACTAGCTGCCCCTATTTTAAGCACAGTGCATCCTCCCTCACATTCGTCTACATGGAGGCTGGAAACCCAAACAGCTGAACTTCTCAGACTCCCTTTGCAGCATCAAGTGGCTCTGTGAGATAGCCTGGGCCAGTGAAATGTTGGTACAAGTGTCTGGAGAGATATTTTCTTCCCAAATAAAAAAGCAAAGCCTAACAAAGAAGGCTTTTTGTTCTTGAGTCTTCCTTCTCGGAAATACAGAAGTGATGCTTTGAGGCACAGCAGCCCTGTGTGGCCACGAGAGTACGAGCTACGGTGCTGAAGGTGTGCAAAGGAAGAAGGTTGAAGGATTTTGATCCTTTTATGACACTGTTCTGCTGCAAGCCCTACAGAGCATCCCTCCGGAGTTATTATTACATAACAAAAATAAACCCCTGTCTTGTTTAAGCCACTGTTTGTTGGGTTGTCTGTTATTTCCAACCAAATCTAATCCCCATAGTTACAGGATCTGACTACATTCTGTCAAATGCAGTATAGGGGATGGAGAGCAAATGCATGCAAATCAGGGGACTATTTCAGCAGCCAGGTAAGAAATGATGGTGGCCTAAACTAAGTAACTCATAATGCGAAAAATGGCAAGGGTAACATGAGAACTGCTGAGGAGGTAGTGGTAAGGATGACATGGAGGTGAAGGGGGTAAGGCATGCTCAGGTTTGGGGGCAGAGCACAAGTTCAATATTGGTTACATGAAGTTGAAGGTACCGATGGAGTTTCCAGATTCAGATGTTCATGTAGGCAATGGGATACAGAAGTATATTACTCAAGGCAGAGCTCTAAACCACCGGTAAAGAGATTTTTTGGAATACAGGTGATTATGGAAACCAAGAAAATGGGTGATATGATCCAAGAAATGGTGAGAATGACATAAAAAGAGAGCCACAGTCAGAATCTTAAAGGATTCCAACATTTCCAGTTGGGTACGGGAAGGTGAACTATCAAAGAACACTGAAGAAATGGCTAGAGAGGGAGGAAGAGGACCCGGAATGGGGTAACACAGGAAGCCACGAGAAAAAAGTCCTTCAAGAAAGCAGAAGGAGTTACCTATGTTAATTAGTGCTTAGGGGTAGGAGATGAATTAAATGTCCATGAAATTTAGCAACATGGAGGTCATTCATATCATAGAAGCCATTCTATGAAGAACTGGAGGTAGATTCTTGTGGGCAGGGGTAGGTGGGAAGGGAAAAAAATGGTTATAAGCAAGAGTTACTATTATTAAAAAAATTAAATTAAATTAGCCAACATATAGCACATCATTAGTTTTAGATGTAGTGTTCAATGATTCATCAGTTGTGTATAACATGCGGTGCTCATCACTACGTGATGACAGAAGAACTACATAGGAAACAGCTGAATGTTAGTGGATATTAGGTATCAGAGTTGAAAGATCCAGCTCTGGTTAGTAACCAAACTTTATAGGAACACCAGTCTGCTCTACGGCACAGGCTGGGTAGAGGGGCATGTGCTCAGGTGCCTGGGCACAGGTATGCATAACGTGGATATTTGGGTTCATCTAGAGTGGGGACTTTAGTAGACATGTATACTGAATAAAATGTAATATGTTCAGGGTTTTACAGGAAGACTGTGTAGAGGAATACGACATTGGACAGATTATTTAGCTTCTAGCCTCAGTTTCCAGCTCTGTGAAATGGGGATAATAACAGTAAATTATTATGTATATGTGTATGTAGCATGGAATGGGGATGATAACAGTACTACATACATATTACATATGCACTTATGCATGCTTAGTACATCAAAGTGCTCAGTGAATAATACTACTATTTATTATAATAGATGATGCTGATGACAGGGATATAAGATAAGG
This sequence comes from Ursus maritimus, assembly GCF_017311325.1. Classification (NCBI taxonomy): domain Eukaryota; kingdom Metazoa; phylum Chordata; class Mammalia; order Carnivora; family Ursidae; genus Ursus; species Ursus maritimus. Next base: position 17,343,037 of record NW_024423897.1, read on the forward strand.
CCAGAAAGACAGAAGAATATCATTCAATAATTTGAATGGTAACCATGGAGAAGAACATAATAAGATGTGTCCCCTTTCAGATACTCTAACAATTTAACTGAACTGGCCATACCATCAAGGTGCACGTTTTATCAATTTTTGTGGAATGTGAAACCACAGAGCAATTTAAAGATTCACGTAGAAAAAATATTCTGGCATGATATGAAGAGACAAGTAGTTTAATTAAACAAACTCTACTTTAGAAACCAATAGACCAGAACTCATGCTCGGTGTATCATTAAGCCCAAACTGGAAAATATAAAAGGAATCATCCAAGCAGCAAGCAACCGCATTTCAGTGTCTTATGACTACACTATTTTTGATTGTAAATAAAACCACACAGTAAAACAAATAACTTCAACGCATTGGGTTTGTGTCACAGAGATGGGATGCCGGAACGGGCAGCCGCTGAGTTCGGACGGTGTACGAACACTGGAGCACAAGCGGCACACTGGGGGAGGCCGCCCAGCAACAACAGCGGAGCTGGGCACGACGGAGACCCCGGGTTCTCAAAGACGACCCACTGTGTGTCCCAGGAATGGATGAATGTGGCACTTTACCCATATTCCCCTCCAGGACCCCTCCAGGGACAGGTGGCCAGAATCAGGCCAACAGGGCAGGGAGATGCAGGACAGCACAGACAGGAACTGTGCACGGTCAAGGTCAGGACAGCACTGGTTCCACCTGCCCTTCCACCTGGGAGTGAGTGTCAAATGGGAGCCCTGAATACACTGCTGTCTTAGGCAAGATCTCAGTTTCCAAGTGTCTCTCCCAGTGTGAGAACAATCAGGACTCTGAGACTTCATGGATGCTGGTGAGACCTAAGAAAACAACACACACATGATTTTAGGGGCTTCCTGGTCATTGAAAAACCCGTGGAACACTCTGTCCCTGTAGCCAAGCAGGTGGGGGGTGATGCTTTCCGACGGAGAAGGAAATTGAAACATTAATTGAGGACCATGGAGAAACACAGTCTGAAAAATAATTGGACAAACTTGTGAATTCATTTACGAGGGATGAAGAGGATGAGGACTTGAAAAGTGGGGGCCAGCAAGTTGAAATCTTAATGAAAGTACTGCATGTCTTGACACTTTAAAACACTTGAATGCTTTAATTTCAGAATACAGTCTTATTATGAAAGCAAGCCTCAAAATAGGCATCCTTTACAGGTGACTTAAAGGGTAATTTTGATGGTAGGATTTTTACCTTATTCCTTGTATGGATAGCATATTACTTATCAACATCCATTTCCCCTGCCAACAAAATGTTGGTACTATTGATGGAAGCAAAGTACCCAGCTAAATAATTGCTTTCCCGGACTCCCTTGAAGCTAGGTGGCCCTTATGCCACGGTTTTGTCTAATGACATGTAGGGAGAAGCCTCCTGGGGAGGGGCATCGGGTGAGCTATCACTGTTTTAATAGGAAGGTACAGATATGGTTGGTTCTACTCTTCTTTCTGATTATCAACATAATCTCCAGCTGTGACAGCCATCTTGCAACTATGAGACAAAGGCCAAGAGGATTTCAGATATGCTGACCCAGACACCACTAAGCCACTAGCAATTATCCATCATTGGACTTCTTCTTTTTATTTTTTAAAAATATTTTATTTATTTATTTATTTGAGAGAGAGAACACAAGCAGTGGGGAGGGGCAGAGGGAGAGGGAGAAGAAGGCTCCCCATATCAGGGAGCCCCACGTGGGGCTTGATCCCGGGACTCCAGGATCATGACCTGAGCTGAAGGCAGATGCTTAATCGACTGAGCCACCCGGGCACCCCTCACTGGACTTCTTCTGAGAGGAAACCAAGTCCCTAGTTATTCATTTGAGCCACTTTATGAGAATTCTGTTACTCAGCCCTGCCTAAGGTTCAATACCATTCCACCCAAGACAGGGAGAGAGAAGCAAACGGACCTTTGAGATGGTCATACTCTTCACTTAGAACTCTTCTGCCATACGCCAAATGAGCGGAAGTTGGAAACCACTCTTACTGTACCTTCCTATGAAGTATCTTTTCATTGATTGCTGAGTGGGGTTGGGTTTTCTTATTCCATCTTCTCAGCCAGAGAGTACTTTTGTTTGCTTTTTAGTGTATCGAATTCTTTAAGGCCTAGCTCAAATGTCTCCTCCATAACAAAACTTTCCCTGGTCCCCTCTCAGTTATTACTAATTGCTCCTCCTTTTGTGCTTCCATGATGCATAACCGGTATGCTGGATGAGCACGCATTCTATCTCGTGAGATGGTTCATAGAGTGCGTGTTGCCTTCACCATAACGTAAGGACCATGTCATGGGAATCTTTGTTCTTTTCTAGACAAGGAGCATGAACTTCGATGTTTTGAATTCAATTCCACTTAGGCAGGAAAAGCTGTGGAATGAAGCAGAAGCTTCCAGAGGGCCGAGGTCTGAGCTGATCAGTAGCAGCTACACCACTGTGATAGCCTGATACATCTCTGTCCAGGCAAGTAGATGGTTAAGACTGTCACTACGTGGTCCCTGTGGTAGAGTCTCCCTTCTTTCTAGCCGTTCTCTTGTAACCTCTCCAATTTATTTCAGTCGGTGCAACTTCCCAGAACCCAAGTGTCCCAGGTCTCCTGTCTGGTTTACAAGCTTTGTGAAGTTCCTGTTTCCTACAGCAAAAAGCCCAACATTTCATCGTGACATGGTCAGGCGTAGTTCACCTCTTTATCTTTGCCTGTGGCTTCATAATTTTTTTTTTAAGATTTTATTTATTTATTCAACAGAGAGACAGCCAGCCAGCGAGAGAGGGAACACAAGCAGGGGGAATGGGAGAGGAAGAAGCAGGCTCCCAGCAAAGGAGCCTGATGTGGGGCTCGATCCCAGAATTCCAGGCTCATGCCCTGAGCCGAAGGCAGACGCTTAACCACGGTGCCACCCAGGCGCCCCTGTGGCTTCATAATTTTTAAAGACATTGATTTGTGTCTGTTCTCCCCATTTTATTTATTTCATTATTTCTTTATTTGACAGAGAAAGCACGTGCACAAGCAGGGGGAGAGGCAGGCCGAGGGAGAGGGAGGAGCTCAGAAGCTCAGAAAGCCCAGTGCAGGACTCAATCCCAGGACCCTGAGATCATGACCTGAGCCAAAGTCAGATGCTTAACCAACTGAGCAGCCAGGTACCCCTGTTCTCTCCATATTTTTCTCTCTCCTCAACTTCAAGCAGAGAGCCAGACCCTCTGCATATCTTTGATGCTTGTTTGTTTCCATAAAGTAAAAAGTACTATTTATGGTACGTAGTTCTGTAAGTTTTGACAAATACACACAGTCACGTATCTACTGCCATGAGCAAACACAGCACAATTTTAGCACTTTGAAAACTCACTTCACTTGCACTGCCCTTCTGTAGTCAATCTCTCCCTCATGCCCTTACTCTTGGCTCCTACTGTTCTCAGGTCCCACAGTAATGCCTTTTCCAGAATATCATTATAAATGGAATCATTCTGTAGAGAATTTTGGGTTTGGCTTCTTTCACTTAGCAAGATGCATATAAGTTACATGATGGAAGGTTTTCAGCGGATCAAAAGCAGAGTTGCCTAAATCAACAGCTATTCCTGCCCTTGGTGAAGGCCTAATCCTAGTGGAGAGTGTGCTGGCTACCCTCCCAGGAAGGGGAAAGAGAAGAGTGCCTTGGAGGGATGCCAAGAGAAGAGGCAGATTTTGCCCCTGATTTAGAATAATTGTGAGATGTAAGGTCCTTAGGTCCTTTGAGGACCAGAGTCATCCCTAGGGAGGTGGCAAACTCTCAGAGGCCACAGCTGTGTCATGCCCCTGGAAGGCAGGACCTCTGGCACAGGAGTCCACAGCCTCAGCAAAGATTCCTGGGTCCTTTCCATGGCATGCAAGTTGAGAGTTGACATCCTTTCAATAGATCACACAAGCTGGAAAAATGAGGATAGCAGAGGGGATCTTAATGGACCAAGTTTGAAGAGTCTTGCCCATATTTTCTTTCTTCTCTCTTCTCTCTTTTCTTTCTTTCTTTTCTTTTCTTTCTTTCTTTCTTTCTTTCTTTCTTTCTTTCTTTCTTTCTTTCTTTCTTTCTTTCTTTCAAGATTTTATTTATTTGACAGAGAGAGAGTGCATAAGCAGAGGGAGTAGGAGAGGGAGAGGCCTCCCACTGAGCAGGGAGCCCAATATGGGGCTTGATACCAGGACCCTGAGATCATGACCTGAGCTGAAGGTAGATGCTTAACTGACTGAGCCACCCAGGTGCTCCCTCCCCCCCTTTTTAAAAAAGATTTTATTTATTTATTTGAAAGAGAGAGACAGACAGACATATTTTCTTGACACAATATGTGTTTTCTTGATTCTTAAGCAACCCACTCTGATGGAGATAGAATTTCCTACCAGACTCTTGTGGGAGTTCGGAGTCACATTGAGGGAATTAAAGTCATTTCATTGGCTGATATCTATTAAGTGCTTACTATTTGCCAGGCATTTTCCTAAGCCCTTCACATGGATTAACTCATTTAATTCTCAGTGAGCCCATGTGAGGCACATGCTATTATTATCCCCCCGTTTTCAGAGGACAGAGAGTGACTATGGGAACCCGGATGGGAATTTCGGCAAATCCGGCTGCAGAGCACATCCTCAACTTCTTGCTGAACATGTTATTTCTTCCATCGTGAGCTTGGGAACTAAGTCATTCTAAAAATCTCCTCCCCCAGGAAAAGACCACCAAGGAGTAGTGATGGTTGGTTACAGCCAATTCTCTGCTGAGGGGTTGTCTAGGAGCTTCTGTTTGAACTGCCACCTGTCCACACCTGACCAATCAGATTCTAGCTTGAAAACTGAAACCAAGCAATTCAGAGGACAGTCTCAGTGAATGACAGGTACTAGCCAGTAACAACTCACACTTAACGGACCATCAGAGAGAGTCCTTCCCTTTCATCTTCATGACAACCCTATGGTTGAGAAATAGGAGGCATAGGAGGCCAAGTAATGACTTACCTGCTGTTACAAAGCGAATTACTAATCGACCTGTGATAAGAAACTAGACGAACCACTCCCCTGGCTTACATTTTTAACCTTCAAATAGAAATGTAGGGCTGGCAGCCATGTTGAAAGGTATGCAAGAAAGAGCATCTCCATGAGAAAATGTGAGTGAGCGGAGCAGAGAAAAAAGAGGTCACAGGGCCTGTGAGGTACAGGGGTAACACCTGCGTTCTGGGAGCTTCCCTCACACAGATCTCAGAACACTTGACAGCCTGAAGTGAGCCTGGCCTCTTTGAAGAGGGGAGGCGGTTCTTCATTCGCGAATGGTGGGGAATGGTGGTGAATGGTGGTGGAGACATTCTAGTTCACTTACTTTACTACATTAAATCCAAGCCATGGCAACTATAACAATCTTACTGCCCTTTGGCTTCAGTGTTTTATAACAGGCACCAAACCCTGACTTGGTACTCAACCAGCGTTAGGCAATAGAGGCTATGGAGAAAAGACAAGGGCAATTAAAAAAGAAAAATGGAAGTTTCATTTTCACCCGTGTTCTTCGTCACTGCAAATCATTGAGACTTAAGCACGAAACAAAGTCTGAAGAAAGAATTTCAAGAGAAGATATTCCACCTGTGTGTGAGGCAACGGAAAAAAGTTGAATGGTGACAATGTCTTTGCCTCTTTAACATCCCCTCACTCTTGTTTTGATACTAGAACAATTATTTGCTTTGGGTCAATCTACCAGGACTGAGAATCATGTTTCTCCCCCCACACCCCACAGTCATACGGAAGGGAATGGACCCAGGGTGGCCAATGAGAATATCTGATTCCCCAGAAAGAGTGTTTGCTCCGACAGCATGTTACCCAGGCAGGGCCCATCACCTCTCTCCCCCCAGTGACGGCTATGTATGTCTGGACAAGGGTGTTATGTCTCTCCCTTGAGATACTGTCTCCTAAGGAGCTGCCCGAGAAGAAACCCTGTGACCAGCCTGAGAGGTCAAAAGCATCAGAGTTGGCCCTATCTGGAATTTTTAATGATATGAGTGAGCAAGTACCCTTTTTTCTTCTTTTTAAAAAAAAAATACTTTCCTTAACCCTGATTCATTTTGCTTTCTGTCACTTATAATTGGAAGCACCCTGAATAATGCATGCTTTTCCTCTGGGGTGGAGAAGTCTGTGTCATGACTGTCCCTACCACTCCACATCATGAAAGCAAGGAGAAGCACTCTCTGGAGCCCACAAACAAGGCTGTCTTTTGCAAGAGATCATTATTCCTATATGACTCCACTTCAAACGCCTGCTCAATATGAAATGGAAATCCACAGGGCAAGAGAAGCCAGTCGATTTTCAGTATCAGACAAGAGTTGTGAAGGCAAATGCGCTCAAGTGGCCTTCCGGGCTGAATTGGTCTAAGACAGCTTGGAGGGCATTTAGCATCTCTCTCTCTCTGTTTAACAGTCCAGGGGCAAGCACATTGTGCGAGCCTTTTATAGCTTTTCCCTCTATTCCCATAAACAGTGCCGATGTCACACGGGGAAAAACAACAACAACAAAAAAAATGGTGACCATGAGGTCTGAATTATTCAGTGCCAAAGAGTATGTTCTTAAATGTCGAACTGATTATCTTTTAGAGGTGGGGGAAAAAAGCAAGTGTCAAAACCCAAATCTGCAGAGCTTTATAGCTTGGTCTGGGCACTTGCTAAGCGTATCTTGTGCGGCTTCGTCAATCCAAGTGACAGTTCATCAATACTAATCTGATGCCAGTTGATTCTTCCCTTTCCAGAGACAGGATTAAGGTATACTACCTATGAATACATTTTATCCCAGGCTGTAAATCCATACGCTTTAGCGTAAATGCATTAGCATCTCTTTTTAAACGGAAGGCACTGTGTATACAAGAAAATAAAGATGAATTACCAAGTTGCCCAGAAAAATGCCTTTCTGGTCCATTATGAAAATGTTTCAGCTTTCAAGGCAGGAGTAAGTAGATCAGGCATTTCCCATTATTTTATATTGTGATCTATATCCCCGTCTCTGGGGCTACCTAGTAAGTTAACACTGAGAATATTTTATAGACATATTGTCCTTCCTGGCCTGGGCAGGTGGATTTTTTTTACTTATTTTTTCCTCTGTTTGTTTGTTTACGCCTTCTTTCCTCCCTTAAGTCAATATTTATTTAGTGTGTACTGGGGACCAGGCGTTGCCCTAGGGACCAGAGAGAAGATGCTCAACAATCACCTAGTCCTCCACCACCCATCTGCCCTAACATTGGCTAGCTTCTCCAAGGCCAGCAGGCACCGCACACCTAGGGGCCGATGCTCCTATGCTGGACCACTTCAGTCTGTGCCTGGGCACGAGAGCTTGGTCAAAGCAACAATGACTTCCTCTTCGAATGTCACTTTACAGTTGATGGAGATTTTCATACGTACTTTACAATTCTAACATACACCTATGTGAAGGGAGCGGAGATGAGTCTAAGCGACTCATCTAAGGCTGAGCATCCCCGAGTGCAGGGCTACACCACGTACTAGTACCGGGTGAGCTGGGTTAGTAGCTACCTCCTAGTTTGTTGTAAGGCCTTGCTGTTCGCGACAGAACACAGGGAAAGCCCTCTGCAAGTGCCCGGGACACAGTAAGAGTGCAGTGAATGTCAACGGTGATGACGATGTTCCTGTTTAGCAACGGACATAAACCGCTATCTATCAGTCCATCCATTCGTTGCTCTGTCTACCCACCCATCCGCCTACACCTCCTTCCTTTACTGTGTGTCAGGCACTACGAAAAATGCTGAAGATTCAGGGTTGAGTAAGCCCATGCTCTCGAACCTCTCCCTGTCCAGGCAAAGATTCTCAGTCTTTGGAAACCGTATTTGGTATCAGATTTCACAGACCAAGTGATGAGAATGTAACAGAACCATAGCCTAGACCAGAGACTAGGGAACTACAACCCTAGGGCTAAACCCCTGCCACAATCTCATCTTTTTTTTTTTTTTTTTAGATAAAGTTTTGTGAGAACACAGTCAAGCAAAATTTCATTACGTGTTGTCTGTGGTTGTTTTCCCACTAGAATGGCAGAGCTGAGGAGTTGGGATAAAGAGCCTGTGGTTCACAAATCTAAAACATTTACCATCCGGCCCTTTAAGAAAAAAGAGCCCTGGCCTGTATCTTTGCATCATTCTCGCAGCCTTTCTACCCTAATATCCCTTGGAAGCTAAGGAATAAAAGGTGACGGCCTGCCTTGTATGGGCCCACCGGCTTGTTTACATCTGATAACGCCCTACATGCAGAGAAGTCCTTTATGATTTTGACACTACTGATTTTCCCAGGGGAATTCTTTCTCTTGCCCTCTATGGACGACTGGATAACCTTGTGAACATATTCTCCCAAAGCATGAACTCACTCTTCTGTGGTCCTACTGCTCTTCTCCTATTTATTATCTCCTTATGATGCCCCGAATGTTTTCAGCAATCCTTGGCTCCCTTATGATCTCATGCATGGCCCAACTTTTTCCCATTATGTGATTCACTGGGCAGAGAACACCATTCTTGTGTTTCTTTGCTAGAACTCTTTTTTTCTTTTTTTTTTTTTTCTAACAGTATTACTTTGGATTTTATTGCTCAAATTTGTGCTGGCTGATATATTGAGGAATTAGAATTTTTTTTGTAAATATTATTTTGCATGGATATTTTAAAATATTAACTACTGGCTTATAGGAAATGTTCAAGATGCCTTTTTTTTTTTAAGATTTATTTTTTGAGAGAGAGAAGGTGAGAGAGAGGACGAGCAGGGGACAGAGAGAGGGAGAAGCAGGTCCCCCGCCCTGAGCAGGGAGCCCTATTGATCTCGGGACCCTGGGATCACAAGCTGAGCTGAAGGCAGATGCCTGACCGACTAATCCACCCGGGCGCCCCGGAAATGTTCAAGATTCTAAGAAGAGCAATGATTGGTTACATTACTTCAGGCGCTTTCACTACATTACAGCTGTTTAATCACTGCAACAATAACACAAGTTAGAGACTATTATCTTCGTTTGCAGATGCGGAAACTGAGGTTTTGACAGAGATGATTAATTTTCTAAACGATAAAAAATAGTTAATTAATTGAGAATTTAGTATATCTCAGGAACTGCGGTAAGCTGTACATGGATTATATTACCTAATTCCTACAGCGACTATCTGGAAAATCAGGACTGCATTCCCACTCCCATTGTGTACCAAAGGCTCAATGGGGCTGCTGACTTGCTTATGACCCTGCCTCAAGTGAGCAGGGCACCAGGACTTGATCCTGAGATCTGACTGAGGTCTGGAAGGTACGTTCTGAGAATTCCCATGGAAACCCTATGCTGTGACACATTCAGACACGCTTATCTCCTCCCTCTTCCTCCCCACTGAATCAAATGTGGGGACTGCATGCAGCTCCCTTCTTTGATTAAGCAGACTTGAAAACATTCTGGTTAATTCCTTTCTGTGGTTTGATGACTGGAGTGGTAGAACAGCTGAGAAAATGGCAGAAGGAAAAGACAAAAGCTGTCATGATCATACCGTCTGCTCAATGGGAATCAGTTTTAAGCCCCCAAGGATGCCTGATCCCAGTTAGTTAGTTAGTTTGTTAGTTAGTTAATTAGTTATTGCTATCTCTTATTTTAAAAATAAACCCTAGTCCAAGTTCTGATCAGCAATGGAAGAATTATATTGAAACTCCTATACATTAAGAAATACATCCTCTACCATCCTCATCTTGGATTTCCCACCAAACATACTGTGTGATTCTAAACCTTTTAACTATTCTGGGCTTAGTTTCTGCACCTATAAAGTGTGCATAACCCACTGCGCAGCCTACGGCTCAAGCTTATCATGAAGACCAGATGAGAGGTGAATGAGCTTTTCAACCTGGATGGCAAAGTGCAAATGCTAGTGACAAATGGCCTCAGGTCAGAGAATCTCCCCGGATCAATAAAGACTGCTTTTTACTCTTTACAAACTGCCCCTTTTGTAGCTATGTCCTCTTAAAGTCAGATTAGTAAACTATATATGATTAATTTAAGATGAAGAGCAAGACTTTCATCTAAGTCATTAAACTCTCTCTATACATATTTCTGAAGCTCCCCAAAGGTCCCACCCCAAGGTCCCATTTAGGGACACTGGACGCTAACAAATCAATAAGCCCAGTGTCATTTTTTCTGAATGTTCCTACTCAGGCAATACAGAAACTCCTTCCAGATTTTCATGACAAATGGAAACAGCTCAAGGAGAAAGCTCACTAAATGGATGAAGCTGACATACCTCTAATCCATTAGAGCAAAGGCCTTTCAGAGACCCAGGGACCCCACAGAAATCATCCTCCCACCAGGCAATTGATCAGAACTTGAGGAATCATTTCAGGCTTGGGCCAAAGCATCCTTAAAGGAGGAGAAGGAAATGCCACCAATTTTGACACATCTCAGAATTTTAAAGAAACAGATCCAACTCTGAGATCACACCTGTATTACTAAGGGTAGTTCATAGGGCATGCTTCTGACACATGACACACAACTTAGCATTTGCCGTTCTGAATGCCTCGGAGGACAGATGCAGCCTATTCTTTGTCCCAATAACAGGTTTTTGTAATGGAAGAGACAACCCTGGTTCTCAATGGAAAGGAATGTAGGGGAAGCACCAAAAACAAGCAATGTAATAAATATGAATGGTATAAAGCTAAGTACACATTAGTGCTAAGTACATATTAGTGCTAAGTGCTAAGTACATATTAGTGCTTAGTGCTAAGTACACATTAGTGCCAAGTACATATTAGTGCTAAGTGCTAAGTACATATTAGTGCTAAGTACGTAGGTGCTTAACAATGTCAGTGATTTCATAAATGCCTTTTAAGGTCTACTTTAACTACTACAAGATTAGATAAATAAAGGAATGGATATCCATCCTCTATGACAGGCATAATTTATGCTGTTATCAAGAAGAAACAGAACTTCCTATTAGGGATGTCTTCTCCAGGCTGCTCCGTCCCTGACTTCACAGGTTAAGGCAGGCCATCACGTGGCTCTGAATGGGAGGCAGGGATTCAAACTCTACTTGGGTCATTTCTCTTTTCCCCATGCCAAAAAGCCCTCTCCTGCGGAGCTCCCATGTTGAGTTCCTTGTTTCTGCCACTACTTTGGAGCCAAGCCCTACGTCAGAGAGGCAGCAGGGTCACCTCTCACCAGTGGCTAACATAGCGCTTCTGCTGTATGTATGGCCTGACGGCCAGTACTGTAGAAGGGGGACGAATGCAACCTACAGCCTGGAGAAGGACATACAACCTTCCATGGGGGGGGGGGAGCACAGAGCCAGAGACACACAAATTTATTTATAGTGGGACTTCAGGGTTCTCTATTACCTTCCCTCCCATCCAAGGCTTCTCAAACTCTGTATTTGGGGCCAGGTTAATTCTTTGCTGGGGGGGCTGTCTTGTGCATTGCAGGACATTGAGTAGCATCCCTGCCCTCTACCCAATAGATGCCAGTAGCAACCCCACCCACCCAAGGTTGTGACAATCAAAGATACCTCTAGATACTGTCATTATCTCTGGGTTGGGGGGTGCAAAACTGCCCATGTTGAGAACCACCGTCTGGTCCTTGTGTGTCAGAACACCCTCCTCCTTGGCTAACTCCATCCCCAGAATTTAATGACAGAGCTCCGCATGAGAGAGGCGGTCCATGATACCAAACGTGAAATGAGACAGACAGATCCCAGAGTTTGAAGTCATGTCTGACTCTTGTGATATTCTAGCTAAATCCCCAGTTTAACACAGAGACAGCACATAGTAAGTGCTCCCTAAGCATTAACGTTGAGACAGGGGACCTCGCCTGGAGATGCCGAGGATTCAGAGAGAGAAAATTCGGTAGGTCTGTGAACTTTGAAAAGGCAGATTTTACATCATTATTTTCACTAATCTTTAACTGAAATATAGCATTTCCTTTGATTAGAATGTAGAAAATGATCTGCAGTAGTTATCACTCTGGGGCCCTCTCACCAACGGAAATCCCAGATTATTTCCTATCACAGTGAAGCAGTTGCACACATCTCAAAACACCATTTATACTCATCGCTATTCTGAAATGATGGTAATTATTCTGCCTATAACCAGATCTTCTTAGATGTTTTAACAAATACCTGAATTATTATATCACAAAATTGTATTTTATTTGTTGATAACTGTTGTCATTGGCTTTCTTTGGTCACCTGGCATAATGGGTTAAAAATATAATTCTGAGAAGAGGTCCAGTGTTTTCAAAGGGATTGGTAGGAGAAGGAAGGGAAGAATGAAGGGGGGGGGTAAACAGAAGGGGGAATGAACCATGAGAGACTATGGACTCTGGGAAACAAATTGAGGGCTTCAGAGGGGAGGGGGGTGGGGGAATGGGATAGGCTGGTGATGGGTAGTAAGGAGGGCACGTATTGCATGGAGCACTGGGTGTTATGCGCAAACAATGAATCATGGAACACTACATCAAAAACTAAGGATGTACTGTATGGTGACTAACATAATAAAAAATTAAAAAATAAGGGGGGGGGTCTATGGCAGAAAAAAGAAAAACTCATGCTTTAGAATGACCACCTCACATAACTATCAGGCAACTATTCAGAGATCATAATCAATCCCTTAGAACTTTCTGTACCATCCCTAGTGGTCCTTGGGGGAGGGCCATACTCACAGCAGAGGCCTAACCACTGCCAATGAGAGGTATGAGATGGGGTGACTCATCTCATTGACATCAGGGCAGAAATACACTCTCTGTGTAACCTCAGCCGGGTGGTTTTATTTCCACAGGCTTCCATCTCCTAATTTCTATGATGGCAATTTCTTTTCTTTCTCCTCCCCCTCCCCACCATCCTAAGTACCTTTAAGGGTGGTTTTGAAAATCAAATAAGATGGCAAAACAAAAGCAAAAACAAAACCCCAAACCAAAAACAACCCTGTGCAAGTATTCTGATCTAACTCAATGCTACTATGCAGAAGGGGATTATACACTCAGTTCTCGAGGACTGTATTAGCTCTCGGGTGTCAGCTCACTTGTGATTTGTGGTAGCAAAGACATTCCCCCACACTGGCTTCTCACACTTGTAACTGGTCTGAGAATCACAGAAGGAAAGAGGGAGGAAGAAGATGGAGAGAGAAAAAAGACAGGGCTCATTTTAACAACGAGTCAATTCAACTCCCATCCTATAATTCATTTTTTATCCCCCCAACTGTTCAAGTGACAGGACTAAGTTTTTCAACTGAAGGTCAGTTGCCAGGCTCTACTGCGAGAGTACGAATGACCCTGGACATGGTCTCCTCGCCACAAGAATGGCTTCCCCTGCTTCCCCTCACGTCACCCGCTGAAATCCTTCAAGGGCTAAGTCACGTCTCTGCTTTTCAGGGAAGGCCTCTCCTTGGAACGTGTGTGGCCCCGATGTCCTGGGCCATGTTGAGGGTGTATGGCCTTGCACATGAGTGAGTCTGGTACATTTCTCACATCTGATATTCTAGCCTAAGTTCCCGTTCCCAAAGGCAAGGAGAGACGCCTTCTAGGTCCAAGGCTCTGGCACCCGTCCTTGCTCTAGCGGACATCTGTGATCAGAATCTGCTAAGAAGAGACATATTTTTGGAGTCCTAGGAGGAAGAATGAGGCCAGAGAAACTTGCTCAGGCTCTCATGCAAGGATGCTCTCATTAACACAGCTGAATCACTACAGCCTGAACACTTCCCAATAACCAGTCAGCTAGACAGATAGGAAGTTGAGAGGCAAAGTCATTTTCCTTGGCCGCTGAGATGCATTTAACAGCCAAGGAAGAAAAGCACATTACCTTCCTCCATAGCTCATAGGCACTCTGCATATTGATTTCATATCAGCTCTCTCCTTTGTTTGGTTAAATGCAATCTCTTCCACAAGCCTATGATACAATACAAGTACTTTATAAATGTGCTTTGACCTCTGATCAGCTCCCATGGAGCAAGTTAGTGGGAAGAACAATGAACTGCGTTTAGAATTCATTGGCCATGCTTGTGCTCGTCCAACTGGGATAATCCTGCCCTTCCTCATATACTCAGCCTGTTTCCTTTGGGCTGAGAGTAAAAATGGGCAAGGTGAGCTGTCTGCAAGCACTGAAGGTCTTGGAGAGCAGACTGCATAACTCTCTCTTTGGAATGTCTTTTTAAATTAAACCTCCAAGCAGAGACCTCACAGATACGTCTGGTCCCATAAACGGTGGGTCTCTTCGACCCACGCTCCAGCTCACCCTCCTCACACTGTCCTGTAAATTGTGAATCAGATCCTGTCACTCCCCTGTTTGAAGTCCTTCAACGTCTTCCCATTACCCTGACGTCTAAGCACCTGAACAGGACACACAGTGCCCGCGTTAACAGTATGGCTTTATAATAGATGCACACACACACATCTCCACAATGCTCTCCATACATACTGTGTACCCGTGTGTCTATATACTTCCATGTGTGTATGCACAACATACATGCATACGCCATGTGACATACACAACATACATACCTGTGGAGCATAGATACGACATGTGTATTTGTTGCTACATGTATGCGATATATGTTAAAAGAGTAGGCTCTTTGTACTAAAATACTGAACTGCACACTTTAAAAGAGTGAATTGTAGGATCTGTGAATTACATCTCAACAAAGGTACCAAAAAACCAAGTAAAGGCTCTAAAGTTTGATTATCTGGACTGCATCTCACGTCAGCCACTGAACTTCTAAGTAACCTTGGGGAACTGGCTTCTGCATTGGTCCGTTTGTTCATATGAAAAAAGAGCATAATAATAAAACTTATCTCAGAAGGCTGTTTTGAGAATTGCGTTCACACACGCAAAGAGATTCCCATGGTATCTGGCAGAGAGTAAGCATTTAATAAATGTTAACCATCGTAATTACGGCCTGTCTCTTTTCACGGCTGGGCACGCTGCTCCTTGACCTCCACTCCTCGGCTGAGCTCGAGTCGTAAAACTTCTTCTGAAAGGTCCTGCTTCCCCAGGACTTTGTACGCGTTCCTCCACATTCAGCCTTCCGACCCCATTTCCTGGACTAACTTCCGTTTATCCTTCCAGTCTCAACCAAAACATTAATTCCTTTGGGCAGACTTCCCTCACTGGCAAAATTAATAACTCCTAATATTTTGTTTCCATGACATCTTGTAGCCCCCCCCCCCATGATAAGTCACATTCTTCTCATGTAAATGTTAACAACTGTCTTGCTTGCTTGGCTGTGGAATCCAGAAAGGCAGGGTCCCCATGGCCCTTTGGTCAGCAAAGCTGCTGGCCACAGTAAGCGCTCAATTTGTTGAATGCAACTGACTTCTTTTTAAGTGAGAACTGCCTACACCAGGGCTTAAATAATGCCAAGAACCTTCCTGCTGATGTTACTCCCTTTCTTTTTTTAGACCGGTGAACGTTCTTGCATCACAAATAACTCCCAATTGTCTAAGTACGCTTTTCTCTTTGGCTTACAGAATCAAAGTCATATCAAATACTTCCATTAGCCATTCAGCCACATCCCGCACAGTACATGGCCAAGAGAGGAACACCCTGGCGAGGGTCTAGCAGAACCCTGAGATGTCTACTTAACTCAGGCTTTGGGGGAAAGTGAGCCATTCTTGTTTATTCTATGCTGATAATAACAATCTCTTCCTCCAAAATAAATCCCAATGTGCTTATTTGCTTAAAAAGACAAGGGCAACTCACCCTACTTCCTCTCTGGCTCTGCTGATTCTGCACTTCGGAAGGCTGTCAGTCATTCCCCTGAATCTGCTAAGTCAACCTCCCCTCTTACACCTTCCCTCAGTTTCTCCTCTGGGAAGTTCCCTGGGCCACCTCTGTTGGCTTGGTGCCCTGTCCGTCTCCAGCATCATGCGGAAGTCCTCTTTTTTTTTTTTTTTTAAAGATTTTATTTATTTATTTGACAGAGATAGAGACAGCCAGCGAGAGAGGGAACACAAGCAGGGGCAGTGGGAGAGGAAGAAGCAGACTCCTAGCGGAGGAGCCTGATGTGGGGCTCGATCCCATAACGCCGGGATCACGCCCTGAGGCGAAGGCAGACGCTTAACCGCTGTGCCACCCAGGCGCCCCCATGCGGAAGTCCTCTTAGCACCTAACTACAGCCAAGTGCTAGCTTCTAGATTCTATCCAAATTCCTAGGAAATATTTCCGGTGGTATTTAATATTTCACTGCATATGTACTTCGACACCCCCACTAGACTATAACCGATTTGAGATCAAGGGAATTTTATGCTGTGTCCTTACATCCCTGCATTGAGCTCTGCTTGGTGGTCGTTGCACAAATCGTGCTCAACAGGAATCGGTAGAAGGAACAACAGTCATAGGCATTGATAATAGTGGGCACGTATCACGTGCCTTGCACTGTGCCAGGAACTTTTCCATATATTATATGCAGGTATTTGTACTACCCTCATTTTACATATGGGCAACCTGAGGCTTTCAGAATTTAGGAACTTGCCCAAGGTTGTGCCACTAGAGCCAGGACAGGTGTCCAGGCAGTCTGTCTCCAAACCCCATACCCACCTAACCAGTCTGCTGTCCTATCATCACAAAGGGAACACGGGCATTTGCTTCTATCCTGTGCCCTGAAGGGTTCTGAATAATTTCTCCTCTCTCACTCTCCCGATTTCTTTTGTTTAGATTCGCCCTTGCCACCTTACCCATCGTTCCTAGGGAAGGCAGGGTACAAAAGGGGTTAAGATTGGAAGAGTAGTACATTGCAAAAGCATAGAGCAAGGTGGGAGGGGAAGCATAAGTTGCTGAGGGAAGTATTTTTAGCACTCTTTTCTCCCACTCAAATAAGCAGAATTAAATTCAAGTCCCTCCAATAAAGGAGAATGAAGTTAATTTCCTTCCCCAGTCTGCACACTGAGAGTTTCTTATTCGCACTGTCATCTCATTAAATTCCTGGTGTCACTGTGAAACACCAACATTCCACTTGGTCTCTGCTGAGAAGAGAGAAAAAAAAATCAACTCAGGTGACTTTGGGTTGAATACGAATATTCTGTAAGAGTGAATATAATTAATGAGAAAGGTGACAATACACCTAGACTATATGGACAGCCTCTTGACATTGAAGATGTCCTGGCAGAACTTTACCCGTTCATTTGAAAATACTCTGTTCTTGGTATTCACTGCCAAGAAGAAAACTCTGATGATAAAAACTAAACCAACAGATGCCCAAAAGCACATTAGCTGTAGCTTGATGGAGAATTTCAAGTCGTGTTGGTTCCAAAGACAAAAAAGCTGCAACATACCCCTCCCTCAGTAAGTGCTGGGATTGGTTCTCTTGAAAGCAGCCAAGTAGTGAACCTCATCAACTCTTTAATCAAACTAGAAAGCTCACAAATGTCCCCAACTGCCTTTTCTCCTCCTCCCAGCCCCCCTCCCCATGTGCAAGCGAGGGAGACAATGCCTCAGCGACTGGGGAGGTCTGCTAAGGCAATGCTGCTGGGACAGCTGGCAACGTTTACACAGTACGATGAATCCATCACGCTGATATTAAATCACATCTCCCTCTTGCCAAAGGGAAAAGTGTGTGGGGCCCAGCAAATGCTTTTGCATCAGGAATCAACCCCGCCAGCTTGGGGCATGAAGGTACACCCTGATTCGGGGCCGCTTATGATGCCTGTGCACATGGGTGGATGGGTGCATGAAATGAGGTGCTGGAATCACCTGGGCTTTTGGACGGGCTCTTTTTTACTTTTTGGAGAATTATGACAGTTGTACACCAGTAGCATTGCAGATGAAACCCCGTTATTATTTCTCTGTCGTAGAATTGTGCTTTTTCTCATTAAGTAGCTCTGGTTTATTAAGGTTGGGGTTGTTCATCTGAGACTCTTTTATACTTGGCTTTCTCGCTACATTATTTATGGGAAATGTATCTTTATGATCGAGTACATTATTCCTGAATTCCTGTAAATAATAAGCCAAGTTTGGAATGAGATGCCAGAGGAGAACTCTACAAGAGGCAATTCTTTTTAAATAGTTGAATCTCCTGCAGATTGTCTCTGATAATGATAACAAAGAGCAGAAAGAAGGCCCTGGCAGGTTCCAGGCTCCTCTGACTTGTTACGCAAATATTCATAGTAGACTAGTAGGCTCTTCATCTCTCAAGGATCAATGTCTGAATTACTCAGTTCTCACACCATGTAAGAGGCACTGTGTTCCATTTTTACTATAACCCTTCTGCCTCTTTCATGCTTCCTTCCACTCACTGATGACATACTTCAGAAAGGAAGAGAAACAGAAAAAGAGGGAGGACAAAGAAAAAGGGAGAGAGGTTGCTTATTTAGGACCACACACACGGCCTACGTGGTTAGAGTCAAAAGGCCAACAAGGCTGGTAGGTATGGTGGAACCAGTTGGTCACATTGTAAAGCGCTGAATTCCTTCTCATGGAGAAAGGCAGAGTAGATAAGAAAAAGCACACAAACATCGGAACATGGGATGGGGACCTCAACATCTGAGGATGCTTCCAGGAGGGCAGTCACAGCCTTGATAAAGCGGCCCTCGAGGTTCGTTCAGAGGAAGAAATGGGAGAGGGGTTGTTTGGAGACGCTCTGTTTGAGAAGCATCTCCGAGTTCTTGCTCTGGGACGCCCTCCTAGGCCATTCCTCTTTGGAGTCCTTGTGTTCAAGAATGTATGGACGGATGGATGGACGACTCTTTGATCCCCCTGCTAATGGACCATGTCTTTTGGGCTTTTCCGCTGGCATTTCCCACTGGACACCTAGCTTCTCCCTCAGGTGCTCAAGCAACAAGACCCAGGGCATGCAAAGCTGAACCATTTCTCTCCAATCCCAAACTTGCTTCGTTGCTCCAATACAGTTGTGCTAGCGATGTTACGAGGCACGCAACACCAGAGCCATCCCCGACATCCCCTCTGGACCCTCCACATGCACTTAGTGGCCAAGGTTCATTAGTGCCACTTCAAGATGCGCTTTTCATTTGTCCTCTCTTGTGTTTCTATCCTGGTTCAGGCTGTTATGAGTCCTCACCGAAAGCATATAATATTCTCTGACCCTGGGTGCACATTCTCCCTCCCTCCTGTTCTCTATGCAATCGGATTGTTGTCAGACATCCCGATGTTCAAAATCTTTCCATCTATTCTTGCCACAAATATTACTGAACAGTTACTACGCACCAGGCACTATTCTAGATTCTGAAAAACAGAAGTTCCTGCTGTCATAGAGCTTAGATTCTGACGAGGAGGAGAGGATGAACATAAACATATTTTTACATGAAATAAACATTCTATCACCACCACGCATGTTGTGGTATCTGTCTTGAAGAGGAATAAGGCAGAGTAAAGACACAGACCAGAAATACACAAACTTTTTCTGTATACTGCCAAATAATCAATATTTTAGGCTTTGTGGGCCATATGATCTGTCTCAACTACTCTACCCTGCTGTCATAGTGTGAAAGCAACCATAGATAATACTTAAACGAGCACTGCTGTGTTCCAATAAACATTACAAAACTAGGTGGTGCGTTCAGCGTCACTGGCCCACAGGCCTACTTTGCCAGCTCTTGGTACAGACAGTGAGATCAGGAATGTGCTATTTTTATAAGGCAGCCAAGGATGTGTGGTGAAGTGACATTAAACCATAAAGGGAGAGGTCCTTCATGCGTAGATTGGAAAAGAGCATTCTATGTGGAGGGAAGAGGAGGCATAAATACTGGGAAGTGAGAGCATGCTTGATGATGAAGCGAGGAGGCCTGCGGAGCTAAGTGAGCAAGGGGATGAGAGTGTGTAAAGCATCTTCTGCTATCTTCACAATTCCTCGGTACCATGGTCAGGCACGGCTGTCAGGATTTTCCATGGTCATACCTTTGATTTAATGAAAATATTTGCTATTTTTTGCCCAGCGCCCATTCCCTCTCCTGGAGACAATACCCCAATTTCCCTTCGGACAACGGTCCCCTCTAGCTCGTTTTTGGTCATTTCCAACCTTAGCTCTAGCACTGCTAGGCCTTGCTCACCAACAAACTCTGTCATTGTGGTCACAATGACCAGTTCAGGGATGGGCATATGGCCCACGCCAGTCGTGTAAGAGGAAACACTCAGGCCTTTGTTGGATTTATATTCAGAAGGTAAGGACGCTTTCCACTTTTGAAGACAAAACTCATGACTGTATAACAGAGCTCACAGGAGTTCAGAGAAAGGGAGAGACTGAATTGAGGTTACATTATTTGAGCCACTGAATCTAGCCTGAAGCCAACTACTGATGGGCTTTTCTATCACAGAAGGCAACTGGTCTCCACCTCCCAACCAAGCGAGTCCTGACTGCTAAACATGTGTTGTTCCATTCACCAAGCAAACACTCCCCCTATAAGTTCTGATGCGTCAATGTGTACTCAAGGTCTAGTTCAAAGCTTCCCAATTAAGCTGTCTAAACGCTCTCTAGCATACCACCCTATTGCAGCTGGATTCTGTAATTCTAATCACTTTGTTTCTATCCTTCTAAGCAGTTTGTTTTCTGCAAGTGTCTTGTCTCCCTGAAGGGACAGAGAGCTTCCTGAGAGAGTAGGAACAGAGACACACATCTGTGTATCTCCAAGATGCCAGCTGTGGTGATTTAGAGATTCAGGTTTCTAAGTGTGTATGTATGTATGTGTGTGTGTGTGTGTGTGTGTGTATCTCAATCACTCACACGCACACATCCATTTAATGAATGGCCACCACTAAGAACACCCCACTCCTTTCATCATAAATATCAATTGCCAGGTTGTAATTGAAAGTTTCATCAAAAACTAATTCAAAAGGCTAAATGTATCATCTGATGTCTTCCTAAAAAAATTAGCATCAGACCACATTTAAATTTCTATAAATCTTCTGCTAATTTAAATGGCTTTAGAATTAATTAAAAATGTTTTTCAATCGATAATAATGTAACTCAGATAATTAGCATCAAGTAGCATCTAGAGGACATATTTAAAAAACTAATCTAGAGTATAAATAGACCTAATTAACAATTAGAATAACACTTTATAATTATGCTTTGTTTATAAATGCTAGAGTGTCCGATTCATTGTTCAATGAAATTGGTCATTAATGAAAATCAAAGTTATTTTTCCCTGATGTCTCTATGAAGATGCCTCTTGGATGCACTGGCTTTTATGTTGCCTATTTTCTTGGTGATCTTTTAAAGACCATTCCTGCCCCATATTTAATAACTTTTTCTGCAGTTAAAGCTGAACAACATCATGACTTATCTTGCACACTGACTTATAGCTTTTTGGTAATTAAACCGATGGGCCTGACTACAAACTTGAATTCTCTTATGTCTGACCAGAAAGGTTAACTTTGCAGTATGGAAAACCCAAGCGTGGCAAAGACAGCAGGACCATATAAAGACAGACAGGGCCTGGTACGTGCACGAAAGCAAAGAGACCAGAGGACCTGGGCACCAGGAGACTAGGAGAACGACAGCCCCTATCAGCAGAGTTAGGAAGTGGGCTCTGGAGAGGCAGGGCGTTTGTTGGAGGACACCTAAGTGCAGCTGGAATGACTCTATGCAGAAAAGTGCAGGCTACTTGCTGGGAATTTGGAATTTGAAGTGAGAAGGCAGCTCAGAGCAAATACTGATTTGGGGTCATCTGAAAGGAAGCAAATGCTGATGCCTTATATAAGTGTGGGATTTCCCACGGAAATGTGAACAGAGGCAAACCAGCACTGAGCCGGGAGGGAGTCTACACCCGATGCCAAGGGTGAGTCCAGGTAACTTAGGAGATGAAAGAAGGGTTAGTGAGGGAAGCAGAGGAAAAGTCAGAGACCTGGGAGGACTGTGGGAACAGCGGAGTATCTAGAAGCCAGGAGGGGAGGAACAGCTGGAAAAACAGTTGCCGGGTTCTCCTTCTCTCTCTTCGTGGTGCCAGTGGGCTATGGAGCTCGGGGAAGATGACTGGGATAGAAGTCACACGTGTAGTGGGAAGATCGTGACTCCACCAGGTTCTCTCTGTGGAACTTTGGGCAAGTTCCACATCACTCTGTGCCTCTGTTCCTCTGTACATCAAGGTGTTACGCCAGGGCCCTCTTACCCAACGTCTTGATTTATGGCAATTAGTTTAGCATTTTGCATAGAGTAAACCCTTAACATATATTAGCCATATTCATACTGTGGCTTTTCTGGAGCAAAGTGATAAAAGCTGAGCCTGAACTCAACTGAAAGCTACTGGCAAAGCTGGGACAAAGCTGGGAGGGTCTCAGGTCACATTTGTGCATGCATCAGAGTCACCTGGAAGACTCGTTCAAGGACAGCTTGCTGGGCCCCACTCCTGAGTTTCTGCTTCAGTAGGTCTGGATGGAGCTTGAGAGTTTGCAAGACTAACGAGTAGACTAGAGCAGATGCTCCCCATTCAGGGACCCACACTTTCAGAAGGAGTGTCTTAGTGAGTTGAAGAAGAGACCCTATAATTTGGAGAATTCAACCCAGGCCTTCAACCTCTCCACCATGTAAGTCTGACTTAAGAACACACATGCTAGCAAGTCCAGCCTCGTGTGCACCCGGGTGAAGTGGGCCGTGTAGTGCTTCTGGGCAATTAAAGGCTCTTTCTCTTCGGGCCCCTCCTGTGTCCAGGAAATCCACTAGTCCAAACTTAACTGATACAGAAATACTTGCACAAGTTCTCTGTCAATTTCTCTCTGCGAACCTTCTTACGTGAACATATGGGGTTGCGTAAAATCTTAGAATGTGATGGGTCCCCTGAAGTCCAACTGCACCAACAGAAAGCATCACCAATGCGATGCTTAGCATCCCCCGAGTGCTTACTGCACACCACCCGTGCGCTATGTGCTCTCCGGACACTGTGCCAGCCAGTTCTCTCAGCTACTGTGACAGCAAAGCGCTTTTTTTTTTTTTTTTAACATTTTGTTTATTTATTTCAGAGAGAGAGACAGAGAGAGCACACACAAGCAGGGGAGACAGACAGAGGCAGAGGGAGAAGAAGACTCCCCGCTGAGCAGGGAGCCTGATATGGGGCTCCATCCCAGGACCCTGGGATCATGACCTGAGCTGAAGGCAGATGCTTAACCCACTGAGCCACCCAGGCACCCCAACAGCCAAGCATTCTTATACTAGGTCATAGAGTAGAAGGATGCCTAAAAAGGTGAAGTGACATCCTAAGGCCCTGGCTGATGAATGACAGAAACCAAGATCATCGGCCAGCATCAACTCTACAACCTGTGCTCTCAGCCACTCAGCTCCGTGGCTCTTGCCTGCTCTCTTTTCCTCAGGAGAGATGTACATATATGATAGATCAGCAGTTACGGCCAGCCTGTATTGATCTCCCCATATCTCTTCCCGGATAAACATTTCCAGATACTTGAAACTTCTTTATGAAGCATGGCTTCTAGTCCCTTTGTCATACTCTTCAGGGTCCTTTGAGTGTGCACAAGGAAGTCATTGTCCGGAAAACTGAGTAGGTGGGTGTGGTTATCCAGAGAAGAATGTAAACAATTGAGTTAAGCAACCATATTCTGGAGGCATTATCTTCTTGGGCTGATTCCTTATTATTTTCTACTGCTGTTCCTGCTCAACTATCAATAGAAATAACTGATTTATTTACATACGTTTCTTATTATATTCATTCCTTCTTCCACTCCCCATTTTGTTCCACTCTCTTTGTTTTATATGTGTGGAAACTAAGGCTTAGGGAGAAAAACAGACTTGGGTAGGGTCACTCAGATCCTAACTGTGTGAGCAAGGATTCAAACCTAGCTACGATAGACTCCACCATGAAATATGCATCCGGTTTCAAACCTCCCAAGACTTGTTCAGGCTGATGACTCAAAAAGACAAACTTCTCATTAAGCTGAAAACAAAATTGCCTAAACTTCTCGTTCCACACCATATGGCTGAGTCCCAGCTGACAGGAAGCTCATTTTTGCAACACACCAGGCTCATTTCACTGACTAGGTTGATGCGAGATTTGTGGGGTGGTCATTTCCTAATCTTCCTAGCATTGATAGCAGCAGTGGTATTTATTATGATGCTTCCTTTCTACATTTTAACATAAAAAAGCAAATGTTCCTAAGATGGAGAGAGACAGATTTTGTCCTGAATTGTTCTCTAAGTAAAATATCACAAGCATATGCAATGACAACAACAACAAAAATACCCACCTGCCTTCAAGTGACCAAAATTACAATAATATGCCAGTCCTTAGTCTACGAAGGGGGGAAGGGGGAGAGTTCTTAAATGATATCATCCTAGAGTTTTGTACACAAAGATTAAGCTGAAGCAACTGGACATCTAAAATGATCTTGAATCTTTGCAAAGATTCAGATTTTAAAGAAGCAAGGTGACTCACGAAGTGCCAACGAACTAACGGGAAGTGTCAAACCACATTTGTACAAAATGATCTGAGCATGATACCATCACTTTTTCCCCTGGGCAATTATTCTACAGCTGGTACAGCAAAGTATTCTGGAACAAAAGGACAGCCTGAAGTTTTTGTGTTTGTTTCCCCCACTGCCCCCCAAAACCTAGAACTAATATGGAGAATGCCATTTCTACAAATAATAGAGAAAGACATTAATTGTTAAGGGTTGGCCAAGGTCTGAGAACATATTTATGCAGATTTAGGTGCACTGAGGCTGGAGTCCACTGGGAAGAATTTGAACAGTCCTACCACTGGCGCTTGATATTGGACAAGTTACTTTACTTCTAGCCTTTGTTTACTCATCTGAAAATGGGACACATCTGAGGACGTAGCAAATATAGTGCTCTAAAGTGAAACATGCCGAATTCAAAATACCTGGCTGATAGAACATGAACTCATGAAACCCTAGGGACCACTTGAGATGGTAGATGTTCTTAGCTCAACTGAGCAGGAAAGAACTAGCTCAGTGAGGTCAGTACCTTGCCCGAAGTCACACAACTACGTGATGACAGAGCAGGGATAAGTGACAGATTAGCTCCAGCTCCAGGACCCCTAAACGACCATACTAGAGCATTCCAGCATACAGTCACGGAAGACTACTTTGCTCAAACCCAAGGAATCCATCGGCGGCACCACAGATATTCCTGCACATGTTTTCACAAATAAATTCTTGGGCCCTTCCACCACAGCTTCTAATTCAGTGAGTCATGGTTGGATCTGTGAACCCAGACTTTTCAGAAGTTCCCTCAGTGATTCTTCATTTACAACCAGGTTTAGGAATCTCTGAATCACATATATAGGTCTTGACTGCTTCTCCCAAGACTGCCAGTCTGTGAGGATAGGATGTGCTCCGTTATACTTGTTGGCATGTAAAGGCATCCCCATGAGGTAAGCTCAGTGTTGACAGTCATGCCACAAAAACTCATGACTTGAGACATTTTCATTGGGGGACCAGGCTCTGAGGTAGGGGGTGGGGGAGTTCATCTACCTTGCTTTAACAGAAGCCAGGTAATAGACCTAAATCTCTCTCCTAGGCACCATTTCACTTTTCCTCTAAAATGTATACATTGGCATCAAACCAATTAAATGATAAAGGTTTCCTTACCTAAAACTCTTAATCTCTCAGCTCCTACCACCACTTCATTGTTATCTGCAGAGAAGAGCAATTTTCCAGAAACTGTCTTTACTTCAAACTTTTTGCCATAAGCTTCTACAGCTTTTGGACCTAGAAGAGGTGGGGGAGAGAGAGAGAGAGATTAGTCTCATTGCATTCATTTACAAAGAGCTTTTCATAGAACACATATATCTGACAAGATTGTATTGGACTTTAATGTAAGTGGATTGGTTTTCAGAAGCCAACCGTGAAAATCAGTCTTGTGACTCTGGCCACGTCTTGTCAATTACTTTTAATCATATGCTCTCGGGGTATGATTTTAAAGACCATCACGTCCCTTCTTCAGACGACTGGTTTGAATGAGATTTCCCTTAGCTAACCACCAAATTACTGTCAAATACTTGTAGATTTTGGCTTGAATGTATCAAGGCACAGAAAGCTCACCACCTCTTGAAGTAATCAGTGTATCTTTGGCTGGCTCTAACTGTTGGAAAGGGTGCCTTTAAATTCAGCTGATGTCTGTCTCATTCTGTACCCATAACCCAGTGGCTGCATGTGACACCAGACAAGTCCATTTCCTCAGTATATAGATCATTTCCTGGCAGAAAAGGCTATACTATATTGCAATTAATTGCTAGAATGTTGTTGAATCTTTTATGCTAGAATTTCATTCAATAAATTGTAGAGCGTTTATCATTTGACAACAATTGCTATGCTAAAAGGGGGGCTATCATGGTGGCATCTTCTGATGGAGACAGATAAAGTTTAAGCACTAATGAATCAGAAAACGGCAGAGTTTTGGGTACCATGGAAAAAAATAAAATAAGTTAATATGTTAGAATTCCTTAAAACAACAACAACAACAACAACAACAACAACAACAACAACAACAACAGGAGACATTTCAGTTTTTCTGAGCTGGAGCTACCTGAATGCGTCAAGTTCAGGTGGCTCTCAAAAGCTACTCTGCAGAAATGCAGCAGAATAACCTGGGGGTGTAATCATCCTCCCTGAACCTCACTCAGACCAAAAGGAATTTATCTTTTGGTCTGGAAATTCATATAAAGAAAAACATTTTTGAGGTTAGAGTCTAGAAATCTTATATTTTCCCAAAACTGCTCAGGGGATTCTGATGGAGCATTTTTGTTTCTAGTTATTTTTCAAGACAGTGTCACTTAATTATAAAAGAGTAGTAATGAAAGGTCCCTCAATGCCTCCCAGGCAAAGATCAATGGGAACACACAGGTAGGTGAACAAGCTGGGCTTCTTATTCATTGCTGATGGAGAACACACACCATGGGCAACCACACAGGGCATCTCGGCAAGAAAGAACTTATTATAGTATTTGGTTTCATGTTAGGTTATTTTGGGACTCGGTTTAAGGAAGCAAGGCTTTGCTCTGGATTAGGTGCTATTGGAACGTGGGAGTAATTTTACAACTGGCACGTTAATATATCTTATCTAGAGGTAGGGAAGACCAGAGCAATGCTAAGACTGTAATGGATACAGAAACAGCAGTCACTGATATTAACCAGGACTGAGGGATGCTTGGTCATTTTGGTGGTCTCAATAAATGTTTCCATTTTTGTCTGTAGTCAGACATGATTAGAGTTGTCTTTGTTGTTGTTTTGTTTTGTTTGTACTGATCCTTCATGACCAACCAAGTGGCCCTGTCTGGTGCTGATGTTCGGCAAAATTATTTATGTCCAAACAGGAGAACACAGAGGCTTGGCTTATGGTGCCAGGCTGACTCCTGGACATCTAGTGCTGCTGTCCTCACTGGCAAGGCCACCAGACTAAGAATCAGAAGAACTGTGTCCCAACTTTCTCATTTTCTAGTATGTAACTTTGGGAACATCCTTTGATCTTTCTGAACCTCATTTTCTGCATCTGTAAAAGTATACTATCACAACCTCTCCATTCTATTACCTTATAGAAAGGTTAAGAGGATCAAATTATTCTATGTTTATAAAAAGAGCTTTGTAGGTGGAAAAGTGGTGTGAAATGTAGGGGACTGCTCTCGTGATTATCATCATTGTGATCGTAACGCATCACCGTTTTTCTGATGCAATGGTCCCAAAACACTGAAAATAATTAATGACTATCACCTCTCAGTGCACTTGCCTTATTCACATAATCATGCCAATTTGTCAGCCCTCATCTCCTGCTAATACATCCCCAATAGCCCTCTGACAAAAGGAAGGACATTGGAAAGGCTCCTGAGTGAGTGGGAAATTGAAATAGACATAGCAGAGATTTTCCAAATGGCACGGCACCTAGCCCTGGCTGCCTTCATGCTGTAGGTGAGAAGAACAAGTGCGAGCAGAGCTAAGGGCACCAGGTCAGCTACTGGAAGAGCTGGGTCTTTGAACTGGTCTCAGAATTGTTGCACAGAAGAACAGGAATGTGTACTTGTCTAGAGAGAGAAGAGAGTTGGAGTCAACACGTGGGGACCAGCTAGGAGGGGAGCTTTTGGAGGATGGGGCGGCGGGGGGGGGGGGGGGAGTAGAAAGCTGGAGACAAGGACCAGAGTGAAATCCTGAAAGAACAGAGATGGACAGTGAGGGCTTTGGACTAGATGGTTCCGGGAGGGCTCAGATGTGGCTGTCTTCTTGATCACAACAAAATTGTAAGTGAAATCTATACTACTTGTTACTACATTGGGATTGTTAAACCCCCCCTTTTTTAGGGGGGAGCTTGGGGATGAGGAGGTGAAGGAGGGTTACTAAATGAATGAATGACCTTGGGACAGGCGTGGGGTGAGTCCATTTTGCCACTCTGGATCTAGTCTATGGCATAATGGGGGTATGACCGGGAAACAAAAAATGCTTGGCCTCTGCCTCTGTGGACCTGGACAGTATCATTAGACAAGGCCCTTGAGGAGTCGAGAACACCTGCCTGTGTAAAGCCAGTCTGCTCTGAACTGATGACTGGTTTGTGAGACATGCAAGAGAATGTCCTAAAGACACTGAAGCAATCCGAGAACTCAAAACATAATTAAGTTATCTTGCTTTCCAGGGCTTCTCGGAACACAGAAAGGAATCTACCAAGGGCCAGAGCCATTCGCACGTATAAAGCTCTGTAGTTGGAAGTTTCAGCCAAAACCCCACAGAGCAACTGCTGGCTCAATGGTGCAGACGGCTTGTCCTTTTGTTGATTTTACCTGGGGCTGCCAAATCACCTAGACGCGGCTGAAATCTCACTCATACACACACACACACACACACAAAAAAAAAAAAAAGAAAAGAAAAGAAAAAAGAAAGATTCTGGAGGGAAATGCAAATGGGGCTAGAGACTGCTCAGGAGGTCCCTCCTGTTCTTCTCTGGGATGGAAAAAATCATTATTTGTCACCTGCAACTACTCTCCAGTTAAGTTCCCTCAGTGCGTGGTGCTATGTGTGGAGTATTTCCTTAATGCGTCTCCTACACGGGGAGAAGTGGAACGCAGCAGGACACGCTAGCAGGCCCCCAGTCATGCCAATGCCATGACTCTGAGTGCTGGAAGGGGGCCATCCTCCTAATTCCTCTCCCCAACTCCCTTGATGCTGAGACCCTTCCCCACTCCGGTGAGATGCTGGGAAACGCCTGCTTACCACCCCCCTCCATGCAGGCCAGAGGGCTTCGTCTGTGGGCCACTACTGAGAAGGCACTCAATCAGCTGCAGGGTGGGCCACATATGCTTTCGTGGCCTCACCTGGCAACTTAACTATCACTGAAAGCCCTCTTCCATGGGAAAAATTTACTTGAATTGCTAATGCTGGAATTTCTACTGGGCTTCTGAGACATTCTTGAGGTCCGCAGAAGTCTGGATCCTCAGGATTGCCTTCGTCAACCTGGCTACTTGGACGAGAGCAGTCGTTTGCTCCGGGGTGGGCACGCCACCAAGGAGAACAAGCTTTAGCAGACCCTGTCTCCCAGAACGCCTCTGTGCTTTCCACCACGTGCATCAGTGCAAAAGGAGAAGCCTGCAGGAGAACTTGAGGGGGTGAGCATGCATGCGTCTATGTACTTAGAATGATATTTTGAACCATCTATTATCCTCTCCAGTGATCATCTTGAAAGTCTCCCGCCAGCTGCTGTTAGAGTGGCTTTTTGCCCATCTCATTTTAATATGAGCTATCTTGGGCCTCACTGTGAGAGCTCCAGAGAGGTGTCTCAGCAGCCAGGAGGGCCTAACTTGGGCAGGGGAGACAGGAAGACAGAAGACAAGGAAGGAGGGAGAGAAGAGAGAATGGAAGAGAAAAAGGAGAGAGAGAGAGAGAGAGAGGAGAGATGGGGAAGAGAGAAGGAGGAGGAAAGACAGGGGCAGAGAGAAAGAGAGAGGGGGTGAGGAGGGAAGGGAAAGAAGGATGGAAAGGGTGGGTGGGAGAGGGGAGGAGTGGGTAAGGAATTTGGGGAGAGAAGGGAGAGGAGGAGGTTGGAATGCAGGAGGAGGGGGTGAGACAAGGCCTGAAGAATAGTTACTTGGGCACTTGGAGCTTTATCAAAACAAAATCTCTCAAGTAAACCAAACCTCCCATGGCGAATCAATGGCAAATGATCAACAGGCTAAATAAGTTCCTTTCGCACCGAGGAATCAGGGAACGGAGGTTGGATTTATTTCCCTCCTGGAGGCAATTTTCACACGTGCTGCTTAAATCACTGCTTACTGAAGCTGTTTATTTAATTATTTAGTGTTGTGACTGCAGGCCAGATGTTCTGTAAGCAAGGCCGACAATCCAGCCGCACACTGGGGCACCGTGTTTATGGATTACGGGCTGCGCCGCGCGGCGGCTCCTTCCACCACTGGTAGGTGGTCCAAGTCACCCACTGGCTGCGAATCTCCAGCCATGGGATGCGGTGCTCCTGCAGGCACACAGACCCTTTCCCCGGCAAGCCTCTGGGCACAGAGCACCTGTCTCCCCGTGGCGTGTTTATTAGCGGGGGTGCCAGATGTTTTCGTCACAGTAACGTTTCAGGGTATTTGGACAACTGGCTTCTCAAAATGTCCATCTGTAGGCTTCTCTCTCGGCCCTGAAGCCAAACAAATGGCATTTTCTCTCTGGAAGTATAACAATGCTATTCAGACACATACCTCTTTTCCCTTCCACTGTGGGGGTGCCTAATGGCTCCTGTTTACTGTGGCTCATAACCTACACTGGGGGCATTGGTCATAGCACTCAACACATTACCATGACCATAGGGCCCAGGCTTATCATTATAATCATTACGTTAATAACCAATCCTTGTTTAAATGTTAGGAATACGCAGCTTAAAACCCAGTGGGTGCTTTCCGCAACTGTTAGGAGCAGATCTGCTCTATGAAAAGGAACCACGCAAACATAATCAAAGGAGGTACATCTGCACCTTGCCGTTGAGTCAGGTTCAAAGTCAGCACGTAGCGCAAACACGGCACGGATTCAAATTACCTTTAAAAATCCCCTTTCCACCCCATAAAGTCTGTGTGCAGGGTTTTGTGTATATTGTGCTCTCTCTCTCAGTTAATCCAACACAGCCAGCTTGTCCTCCAGCGTGGGAGCAGAGAGCTTTTCTGGTGCTGAGCACCAGATGAAGCAGCTGGCTTATGTTTGGGGGCCCTGCTGCATGAAAAATAGCTTATTGTCCCTCCACACGAGAATTGTTGGATTTGCATAAGTTAAATGTGTGTATATGATGAGACTTTACCCTTTAGTAGAATCATGGAACACATGCTGCCTTCTCCTTCTCCACCCCGTACAACATGTTAGCGCACATTTCTTTCTTTTAGTTCACGTGGTATTTCGTTCAATCTTTGGCTCTATGTTTTCTGAGTGCTAAGCGTGGACCAGGCACCGCCAGGTCCTTTAGTTTCTTACCTGTGATGAGCTGAGTTAGCACTTTAGTCTGGTCATTGAGAATGTTCACTGTAACATTTCTGGCTGATTTGAAGTACAGGGCATTCCCCTGTAATAAGAAAATAAGAGAAACACATGAAAATGGCAAAGTTCGAAACAAACCACAACTCTCCAAGGGGCTGAACTGGTCTTCACCAAGTGCTAACTGATGTGTCTTTATTTGAAAACTCCAAATGTCTTCATGATCCCCACGTACATGATAACTGGCATTCATCCAAAATGGATTTCCTCCAAGGAGACCCACAGGGACCAACATGCACTCAAAATAGATTTCACACACACACACACACACACACACACACACACACACTCACAGTTGAATCATAGATAACCCAGCGATGAAGAGTCCTTTAGATCTTACTACACATGCTAGTTACCTTTGGTACATAGAATGATCAGGAATGATTGGTAATCTAATTTCACACTTTCTAGTTTGTAGTATCTCCAAAGGAACCATGGAGAGTCCTTACTGGAGAGCAGAAAGCATGTGGAAAATACCCAAGGTCAGCTCCTCTGGCCTGTCCACCTGCTGTGAGAATCCAGGTGCAATTCAGCCCGAAATATGCTCTGTGCCTTTAGCCAATGTTTCCTTTGTCAAAAAGAGCACCCCAGCCCATTTTCACACTGCGGCAGACATTTCTGAGAATGACTCAGAATAGGGGCTGGCACACTTTTTCTGAAAAGGGTCTGATAGTAAACATTTTAGGTTTTGTGGAGTGTACAGTCTCTGTGGTAACTACTCAAAACCTAACAACCACAGGCCGCGCACAAATGGGTATGGCTCTAGTCCAGTAAAACTTTATTCATGGACAATGACATCTGAATTTCAAATAATTTTAAATTTAACATAATCTTACTGTATCCTAGACTGTTGTTCTTTCTTTTTCCTCCTCATCATTTAAAAATGGAAAAAAACAAAACAAAACAAAAACAAAACCTCTCTTTATTTCACTGGCCACATGAGAACAGGTAGAGGGGCCGGATAGAGCCCACAGGCCATAGTTTGCCAACCCCTGGCTTAGATGTACTCCCTTTCCTAGAGCAAACTAAAGCCATAAATTAAGGATGAATTGCTGCCAGGACACGTCAGTAACCAGACAGTTGTTATCGGGAAAAAGGAACGTGGGTAGTCCTCTTCTTTCTAAACCTTTGTTACCACACGGCATTTATCTGCCCGAAAATTTTATAATACCACTATGCACTGAGTCCCACGCCCAGAAAAACCATCGTCCTAAGAGCGGTACAGAAAGCAAAGATAAGTAAGACTCCTTTTTATTTTCATTTTTTTATTTTTTATTATTTTTTTAAAGATTTTATCTATTTATTTGACAGAGAGAGACAGCCAGCGAGAGAGGGAACACAAGCAGGGGGAGTGGGAGAGGAAGAAGCAGGCTCCCAGTGGAGGAGCCTGATGTGGGGCTCGATCCCATAACGCCGGGATCACACCCTGAGCCGAAGGCAGACGCTTAACCGCTGTGCCACGCGGGCGCCCCTCCTTTTTATTTTTAAAGTCTTAGGATCTAATGGGATCAATAAGATGGATACACAAGTAATACGAGGCAGAGAACGATCCCGAGTGATTAAGAAGCCGCAAACAAAGGATGTGGGGAACTTCCCTGAAGGGGAAGATTATTCATAGCTTGAAGCTGTGGAGTGGGAAGCAAAGGAGATGTTCGTGAATGCTTAAGCTCAACCTTAAAAAGAATATAGATAGGTTTCACCAAGAGGAAATGAAAAAAGAAGGTCAGGGAGGTAGGAAGGTTGTGGGATGAGTGTCTCATGTCTTTCTCCTTCTAAAGCTGGCAGGGCGTGGGAGGGGATTCATGAGCTCAGCCTGGCAGCTGCAGGCAGAGCAGTGGCTGGCCAGCGGGGCCAGGCCGCCACCGCGACGGCGTCCCTTCCGTAGACTGAAGGTCTGGAGTCACAGTCTCCCTTACCCAAGCCACCGTGGGGGATTCTGGTGCACCGGGGGTTGCCCTGATGAATTAGCAGGCACCCTCTCTCTCCCTGACGCTAGGACAGCAGCTCTGGCCCAAGGCGAACGTCTAAAACCGATAACCTACACCCAAGACCCGCCCGGACCCTGTAGTACCAGATCCCCTTGGGCCAGAGCTGTTGTCCCAGCATCAGGGACAGAGACGGTGACTTCTGTCTCATCAGGGCAACTGCTGATTCCCTGGACTCCCCCACAATGGCTTAGAGTTTCAATTCTGCCTGATGGTAAGCTTTCTGCTTTGTTTTTTAATTAGCTAAGAGAAGAAGAAATTTCATATTGTCATAGGCTTCTATCTTCTGTCCGTTACGTAACAAATATTAGCCTAAAATAGCTGCTTTGGCATTGCTTTTGGCAGTGCCCAACAGTTCTACTTAAAACTTAAAATCGATTCAAGTAATGTGAGGATTCAGAACCTGGAACCCGGACAGGAGGTCATATGTTTCTAGAAGTTAATGTACTAATTCTTCTTCTATTCAGCAAGCTGGCGCTGCAGAGAGGAGAGCTACGTGGAGTGAGAGAATGGGATATATTCTGCTGCCACTGACCAGTGTGTGACCTTGAGCGAATCACTTAACTGCTCTGTGGGTCATTCTGCGCGCTCTCCACCATCAACACGGCTGTGATCAGTGAGCTCACAGCTGACACAACTGCACACTCTCTATGTGCCACGTGTGCAACAGAAGCCCTGAAGTCAGCCTGCCTAGTTTCCCATCCCTGCTCTACCGCTTGCCAGTTGGGTGCTTTTAGGCAAATTAATAGTTCTAAGCCTCAGTTTCTTGATATGTAAAATGGTGCAAATATTATTGAATTATTAAAATTCACAGATTACTGAAATTATTAAATTCTCTATGTAATTATTAGAACACACATGGTCCAGTGCCAGGCACACAGTAAGTCCTCCAGCAGTTATGGTAAATGGGGGAGGGGGGAGGAGGAGTAATGACAGAGGCAGGAGGAGGAGGGGAAGGACAGGGAGGAGGGAAGACTGGGGAAGGAGGGAGGGAAAGATGGAGAGAAATGAGGAAGACCACCCATTGCATTACCAGTCTTCACAACCCATCTGGGCAGTGAGTCAGGGGCTTCCTCCATTTCCAGAAACTTCCACCTCCGTATTTCAAAGAATCTCCCTCTATGGGGCTGGCTCACCCTTATTTTTCAAATCCCAGTTTCTTCAAATGCTACTTGCTTGCCCGTAATATTATTCAAATAATTCCATGGCAGAAAAAAAATCTCCCAACAGCTTTGCTTAAGGTTTATAGCAAGAGATAGAAGAAAGCCTCCCATTCCTTTTTATTACTGTGTCAAAATATTATAATTTACCATTAATTGTTCTAATATGCTAAAATCCTGGGAAACAGTCTTTGCTATGTCAGGGTTTAAACAAAAAAGCCTCATTCTAGCCTGGGAAGTGTTGCTATAATCCTCCCATAGACCTTGATAACAAAAGATTACCAGGTAAAATGCATGAAGCAGCTAACAGGCCTCTCATGGCAGCTGGTCAGTGTGACTTTTATCTGGCTGTCTCTGCTTACTGACGCTAAACCAGGCAAATACCAGCCAAGCGAAGCCTCCCTGGGGCCTTTGCAGTATCAGAACAAGTAAGGGAAAGGCTCTCCAGCCTGTGTCTCTCCTACTCACCACTGCAGCCTTTGGGGGCGGGGAGGTTAATTTCTGCCACAGAGGATTCTGCCCTGGGGCTGGTGAATTTCACTAACTGACCTCACTGCAACCCTCCGAGGAGAGGGGCTTGCAGGGAACTGCTGGCAGATCAGCTCTGCAGATGAGCTCTGCCGGGCAGAAAGGGGTCTGGCAGACCCGCGGCTTCTGATGAAGATCAGGCCTCTGGACCAGGTCAAGTCAGTCTGAGGCCAGTCAGCCCTCAATTCTTCTGGACACAGGCTGAGCCCGACTGGGAGGCAGGAAAGGGAGGCAAGCACCGTTTTTCCCACACGGGGGGGGGGGGGGGGGAGGAGGACAGTACACAGCGGTACCCTCCCCCAAATAACTAAAGCTCGCACCAGAAGCCCTGTCACGTCTGTTTCTCTAAGGCAGAACGTGCAGAACACAGTCAAAGCTTTTCTGGATCACTCAAGACCCCGCAATGAGCATTATTTGTTCTACAATGCCCTCCAGGGGCTATCGGAGGCACGTGGCTACCTGAGCACGAAATGGCTCCATCAGCCTGACATTTTAAAATTACTGGGTCTTATTTTTTAAAAATGTATTACTTATTCTTATATCAAAACAAGTATGAAACATTATATTATTCTAAAGCTTCCACCTTATAAAGTATCCCAATACTTCCAATACTTTATAAAGTATTCTAAAGCTTCTAATCAAAGAGCGATGGCTCACACCTCTTGACGGTGCAACACTGCCAAGAGCTTTCAACTTGCTAGGATGTTCCTCCATCCTGTTCCTCTCCCCGTGGCCCCGAATATGCTTCCACACTATCTCTTGATTTGTCAACTTCAGACGTTATCCACTGAATTTCTGCAATGGTATGGACTCTTCCTTACAACCTTGTTAAATCAGTGTTCAGAATCTACATTACTATGATGATGCATATGCCGTCCACAGCTGAGCCAAGCAGTTTTCTTTTAACTACATGTCTTTTGCTTCTTTGTACATTTTTTTTTCTTTTCCTGGAGCCAATAAATGCTTCATTAAAAAAAAAAAAAAAGCTTTATTTTCTAAATTTCCTTTTTTTTCCCTCCTACTGTTTAATCCTTCTTCTTTCGTTTCTATTTTTGGAGTCATGCTATAAGTTCCAATTTTCCTGTTATTTTTTTTAAACTTGTATTATCATACTCTTTATTTTTTAAAAGTATTTTCTTATTCTTTGACCCTTCCTTTTTATGCCATCCCTTCTTTGTGTGATGGATGTGTTCTTCTGTCTTCCATGAGAACAAAAAAGCTGGTTGGAAGCTCTGTGTTTGAACCTTGCCGTAGGGCACAGTAGTGGGGTTTTGGCTAATTCAGTAGAGAGTGTCCAGATGTCCGGAGCAGTGGGCAGTCAGTATCCGTGGGCTAATCTCATCAGAAAAGAAATCTCTAACTCCTGCCAGGGAAGTGGTGGGTGTAACTTTTGATATAGGAGTTCTGAGTGATGGAGGGGAAGGGCACTGGGCATTTTACTGTTCAGGGACAGACTTTTAGGTAAACCCATTTTCATGCCTCATTCTTGACCTTATCTGTGCCTACTGTCCAGAGCCCAGAGGTCCTCTGGTCAAACTTTTTTTTTTTTTAAAGATTTTATTTATTTGAGAGAGCAAGAGAGAGAGAGCATGATCAGGGGGGAGAGGCAGAGGGACAAGGAGAAGCAGACTCCCCGCTAAGCAGGGAGCCCGATGGGGAACTCGATCCCAGGACTCTGGGATCATGGCCTGAGCCGAAAGCAGACACTTAACTGACTGAGCAACCCAGGCACCCTGGTCAAACTTTCTAGAAAACAATCTTCCTATCTTCCGTGAGGTTGGGAAGAGGTACTTATTACCTAACTAGGTCAAATGGGGATGGGAGCTGGGGATAGACGGAGAGTCGAAGTGAGGGGTCTTTGGGCAGATTTTTGACCAGTCCAGGTTCCTTTCGACTTCTGTGGGCCCCAGGCACTGCACTTAAAATGCCTCGTGGATACGTGGCTCTGTCCCACTCACTCCCTGCAGTGGCTTTCAATCCTACAGGCATGTCTACCTCTCATCTACCTGCTTTTTCCATCATTCTCTCTCAACTGTTTCCTCTCCTGTTTTTTGTGACCAGGTATATTCACCCCTTTTCACTTCTGCTCTCCATTCACTGTCTTTTTCAGTGGGGTTTTTGATTTATTTATTTATTTTTTGAGAGAGAGAGAGCATGAGCACATGCAAGCCAGGGGAGGAGAGATGGGGGGCAAGGGAGACGGAGAGAGAAAATCTTAAGCAGGCTCCACTCCCACTGCAGAACCCAACTCAGGGCTGGATCTCAGGACCCTGAGATCATGACGTGAGCCAAAATCAAAAGTCAGATGCTTAACCGACTGAGCCACCCAGGTGCCCCATCAGTGGGGTTTCTGAATGAAGCAGAGACCTACCATTTCTCACTGCTGTCAGTCTGTCCACCTCTAGAGCCACCTCGTACCACTGCCTTCTTCAGAGGAAAGCAGGTTAAAACTGTGTGAAGTCAAAAACAGGCAGTCTCTGCCCAGGACTCAAGAGTTTTCTTAAGCATTTTACACACACTACGTGAGTGCCTGAAACACAGACACAGTCTCAGGCCCTGGAGAATGGGGAAGATGGAGAAGCTCCTTGCGCGGGGGAGACTGAATCGATGCAACAGAATCGTGACAACGATGTGGTAACCCTTCAGTGGACATCTGTCCTTTCCTGTATGAAAGGCAGTGATTTGAATATATGCCTTTGATGGCAGCTTTATCACCCCAGTCTTTTTGAAGGGATACGGCTTCTAGAAGTTACTTATTTTGATGATCTTACATGGTAGTATATTTTCCTTGCTCTCTGGGGACCTAGCAGTCTGATCTGGGCATTTAGATAAACAGAGAAGACAGTAACACAGCGCATAAGCCCCTTCCATAGTCAGGGAAGGCTTTCAACTCCCAGCGCGCAGTTCAGAGAAGGAAGGGATCAGTGCGGCTAGAGTTCTGAGAGGCCTTCCAGAGTACGGTCCACTGGCTTGTCCTTTCAGGGTGGTTTGCAACAGCATAGATGCCATCTGGTGTTAACTTCGCTAACAAGGGAGGCTGGCCCTTGTGCAGCCAGGGTTCAGAAAAGTCACTTCTTTTCTTCGAGCCCCAGTTTCTTTACTAATGAAGTCCAAGTTTACACAATAGTGTTGATAGGAGGATTAAGAAAGACAATACGTACCAAGTGCCTAGCACAGTGGCTACCAAAATACTTCATCAACTACAACAAGAAACAAAGAAAACTTACATGAGGAGGACCCCCTGGAAAATGCTGATTCTAGAACCAAGGCAAGAAATATAAAAGATGAGCCGGGAACACCTTGAATGCCATAAAGAAAGGAAGTGCTCAAAGACCAAGTAAAAAACCAAACAGAGGGGCGCCTGGGTGGCACAGCAGTTAAGCGTCTGCCTTCGGCTCAGGGCGTGATCCCGGCGTTGTGGGATCAAGCCCCACAGCGGGCTCTTCTGCTATGAGCCTGCTTCTTCCTCTCCCACTCCCCTGCTTGTGTTCCCTCTCTCGCTGGCTGTCTCTATCTCTGTCAAATAAATAAATAAAATCTTTAAAAAAAAACAAACAAACAGAAAAACACCTCATAATTATGGAAGCAGGTCAAAGGGACACAGGAGACAACAGAAAGAGTGTGTAATGGCCAAAGCAGGAATAATTTCCACCAAATATAGAATGTAGTAGTGAATTATAACCCAAAGCATAAAATAAATATCCATTAGTCCAGACTGATATAAATAAGTGACTGAATAAACAAATGGGAGGGAATAAACACATCTCTCATGTACAAGAATTCAAACACTTTTCCTAGTTAACTCTCTATTCCTTAAAGGTGGTTGCACCTAGCGACTTCCTTTCAAAGAGTACAACATGGAATGGGGATGGCAACTTCCCAGTGGGGAAATGTGACAAACACTGCAGCAGCCGGCTAGTCTAGGTCAACATCAGCAGTGACAACCATGTTGAGAGCATGAGACTCTGATTTACGTGAAGAAAAAGATGCTCCACCTCGCTGGTCTTTATCGTCAAAACCGTGATAACCACCTAATAATGAGGAAAACGTCAGACAAACCTCAGTTGAAAGTAATTTCGCAAAATACTTGACCAGCACTCTTCCAAGCTGGTAAGGTGATCAAACCAAGGAAAGTCTGAGAAACCATCACAGCTAAGAAGAGCCTTTTCAAGAAACATGAACACTAATGTGATGTGGCATTTATGCCTAAGAGATTCTTAGGCATAAAAAGGACATTAGTTAAAACTAAGGAAATCTGAATAAAGAATGGACTGTAGTTAGCAATAATGTATCAATAGTGGTTCATTAATTTTGACAGA
The DNA here is from genome assembly GCF_017311325.1 of Ursus maritimus. Taxonomy (NCBI): domain Eukaryota; kingdom Metazoa; phylum Chordata; class Mammalia; order Carnivora; family Ursidae; genus Ursus; species Ursus maritimus. The sequence goes on from NW_024423897.1 coordinate 17,382,450, forward strand.
AGGACCCTATTAATGAGATATTCGTAATAAGGGAGACTATGACGTATATAAGAACACTGCACTATCTTTACAACTTTTCTGCTTCTATACAACTATTTTTTTTAAATCAGGATTTTTTTGAAAGCTATATTAGGTTGCCAAATTCTAAGATCCAGAACTTTGGAAAGAGACTTTGGGAAGCCAGCCATCTCTGAATAGGCAGGAAGCTTACTCCATTATGGATGTGTGATTTCACTTTGGGGTGGATAACATTAATGGGAAATTCTCCCTTAAGTCTATTTCCATGGGATTTTATCTTAAGGAATACTAAAATAAACAATGGTGTGTAGGTCTCTCACAGACAATCCTCCTTCCGGGGCTCCCTATACACTATCATTCTTCCCTGGTCAACTTACAGATAACACTGTCATCAGAAGGCCCCACTTCTTTGCGGTAGGTATCATAATATACTGGCTCCAGCAATCAATGTTCATTAAGTAATAATACTCTTGATATGAAGAAGAAAAAAATAATTGACACCGACTTAGATTTGTCACCAAAATCACCTCCAAAGCATAGTTCGTAAGTTTATCTTTAACAAGCTTCCAGTGTCTCTATTCTCAGTATTAATCTGAACAGGATGCTTTAGTCATCTCTGAATTGACCCTTTCAAGAGCATGACAAGTATTTAAAAACAAGGCTAGAGTATGGTTATTTTTTATTTTACTTAAGAATATCTGTTCATAATGATGCTTGGGTAGACTTCTATTGTTTTGAAGAGTTTTCCAGTCATGAATAATGAAGCTACATTCTGAAGCACTTACTCAAAATAAGCTGGGAACCGGTCCAGCTTTGGCATTGTCGTGTTTCTGTTCAGTCGCTCTTCGCACTGTGCCCAAATTTGGGTGCATTTAGGGCTCTCTCAATATTTAACTAAGTTGAGCTGTTCTGTTCAGTGATTCCTTTGAGGTGTCATGTTAGCATGTCAACGGTGGAAGCGGACTGCCAGATTTTCTAGTGCCTGGCACATTCCTGGCACTCACTACGTTTTCAATAAATATTTGCTGAATAACTGAATGCTCAGATCAAATTAAGAGTCAACAGAGAGTGAGAGTTGTCAACAAAAGAAGTAATTAAATGAAGGCTGACGCCAACTGTCAAAGAGAGTTTTCAAAAGGCAAGTCATTAAGCATGGTTGATGTGATGGTCCAAATATAGAACACCGAGTGGGGTGGGAGGAAGCAGTCGAGATGTATAATCAACGAATAGCCGTGTATCATCTAATGCAGCGCAAGGATCTGCGGGTGATACAAACGAGAGCTGAGATGTTGAGTCTCCAGATGACAGGGAGAAGCAGGGGCACAAGTAATTACCCCCAATTCTTGCTGACATAAAGGTTAAGGTATGCCGGAATCTTCCCTATGCTGGTAGCACCCATGTAGCACGTGGTATGGGTATGTCCTTTTTCAGCTGCCCCTCCTCAACTCATTCTATTCACATTTTGTAAGTATCGTCTAGGCATAGAGCACTGTGCCAAGTACTGAGCAGGTGGCCTCTGCTCTCCTGGAGCTAACATACTACCTAGTAGGGGAGAGGGACACAAAGTTAAGAGTTCCATAAATGATTATCTACTTGCAATTGCAAGGACCGCAATGAACACGGAGCAGAAGGTGAAAGGAGAGTGCAGTCAGGGAAGGCCTTTCGAAGCGAAAGACATTTGGGCTGAGATCGTGAGGATGAGTAGGAATTAGGTGAACCAAGAAGAGAAAGAATGTTTTAGGCAGAACAGCAGACAAGTATACCAGCCCTGAGGCAGGAAGGAGGTTGGTATGTAACAGGGACAGAGAGAAAGGCCGATGTGGTTGGAGACTGATGAGCGAGGGATGGAGGGAAACAGGTCTCCCAGTTCTGCTATCAGCTGTGTTCCCTCTGCCCACACTGTCCTCTGATGAAGGGGGGTATTTAATGTAAGAAAATTATTGGTTTCTCCTTAAGGATAGTTTCTTGGGGTTTTGTAAAGAAATCCTTTCAGGCCTCACTTCATTCTTTATATTCTCTTCTAAAAAACACTTGAGTTTTACCTCTCTATGTCTTTATTGTCCCCAGAATCCACTCTGGTACATTGTTTAGATGGGAATCCACGGGAAAGCCTTTTTCCTCAACACCATCCACCAAGAGGATGTTATTTTCTCCACTGATATGTGGTGCTGCCTTCATCATATATCAATTCCCAAATAGACATGAGTCTGAGAGCCGTCTGGTCTGTTCTACCGTCTGACTATTCTTGCACCAATACGTACTGGATTTTTCCCCCCCTGTGGTTTGTGATATGCCTAAATAGCTTATAGATCTGTCCACCCTCTTTGCTCTTATGGGCCATTTAAATGATATTTTCTGTATTTGGAAAGATACCACTAGCACTCAAGTCATAGTCCAAAAGCATTATGAGATTAGACACAGACTATGCAGGTGACAGTTGTCAATGTCCGGGATACTCTCCTATATATTGTCTCAGGTGACGATTTCATCTTCACAGTATATAAAATAATACCAGCCTCAGTCACCGCCTGAGCCTTCCTTCTGATTTTTCCCAGTGTTCTCTAAAAAACTCTTCCATTGTATGTGAGTAGCCACTCCTAAAAACAAAATCTGCCCCCAAAAAGGTTTTTTTGGGAAAAAAGCCTTCTAGCTGCAACACGCATGGTAGGATATTATCAGCTCTGAGAAGTCCTATATCAACGTAATTTGGTTAGTTTTGTGTACCAACAGTTCTGAGATTTACTTAATCATAGAATTTGTTTTTTCTTAAATCACGTGCGAATAGAAAACACTACAGAACCTATTTTGGGAAATGCTACTTTATTGACTGCTTTATTTTTGTTTTTTTAAGATTTTATTTATTTATCAGAGAGGGAGGGAGAGGGGGAAAGGAAGGGAGGGAAGGAGAGGGAGGGAGGGGGAGAGAGGGAGGGAGGGAGGGAGGGAGAGAGAGAGAGAGAGACTGGAGCAGAGAAAGAGCGACAAGCAGACTCCCTGCTGAGCACAGAGCTTGACACGATCCCAGGACCCTGAAACCATGACCTAAGCCGAAATCAAGAGTCGGTTGCTTAACCAAATGATTACCCAGGTGCCCTTGATTGCTTTAAATACATATGCTATGACTTAGATTCACTGCCTTTATCACTTTAAAACCATGAAAGGGCTTGGTGGAGAATCTGACACATGATGGGCTCTGGATAAGACCTGCCGGACTGGCTAATGTCCACGGTGCTAGTGAGCAGGGGTTATTGCCATGTTAGAGATGAGAAGCCTGAGGATAAGTGTGGGGGCCATGAGTCGCCTGGGCCCACATGCTGGTAAGTTGCAGAGAGAGAGGACTCAGGACTGAGGATTCCAGGACTGAGCACTTGGCTTCTGTTCCACCGCCCTGGAATGCGTCGTCTGAGCTGTAAGGGACATGAATTGTGATGGAAGGAAGACTTCGGGGCTGTTTGGCAGTTAGGGAAATCTTCACAGAGGAAGATGCAGGACACAGGGAGACACGCAGCGCAAGGAGGCGGCTCAGGCTTTCCCCTTTGAGGACAAGCTGATTCTAGTATGACGGCATTAAAACTCAACAGCACCCCGAGCAAGAAAGGCTTTCCTATGCTACATTACACAAAGGAATAGAGACGAAAATTGTTCCACGTTGTTCTTTGCTGCAGAAACTCTGTAGGCCAAATTTGCCTGGCTTTTGGCCACAATTGCAAACTGGGCTCTTCCACCCGTGGTGAACTTGCAGTGGCCCAAGAGCACCCCCAGATCTGGGAGCACAAGTCCAGGCTTTGTGGCTGGCCCCCACACATTCCTCAGCTCCGTCTGCACGTGTTTCCCGCCCTCCGTCAGGGAGGGCCTTTTGCGTTGGCTCTTGACCTTTCACAGGATGGCGCGTGGCATTCTAGGGAGTCGAAAAGCATCTCTCAGAAAGAGTCTGAGTGAAGATGACGGGAGCCTTTCAGAGAAAAACCAGTGCAAGCAGAGGCCGGGACGGCTCGCCCGGAGAGACAGACAGGCGCTGCCCAGCACCGGCTTCTGTTGGGGGAGCGCTGCGATGTGGCTGGATTCTGAGATACACGCTCCGCCCAATGCGGACTGACCGGGTGGGGGCTTCACCTCTAACGAATCTGAGTGACACAGCCCAAACTCCCAACCCTGGGGTGACTGGAAGCTTTGTGATGTGCCGTCATGGTTATGTTGGGCTTTGGAGGCACACGGCCCCCAGCTGAGACCCCATTTTTGAGCTAGTATCCCTAGACCCACCCCCTCAACCTCCCAACTGGAAAATGGGAATATTAATGTGCAAATTAGTGATTACAACAGCACCTCCCTCCCGGAGCCGAAAAGATGAACTACAGGAGCACGTGTAAGGAATTTAGCATCACATTTGTATCTTTAAACATATATTTTTTGAAAGGGTGTTTGATCACTGACGTTGATGAGTGATAAGCTCTGTTAGCCCTAAGAAAATGGCAGAGTGATTAGGATGTGAAATGTTTCTGCTGTGTCCATGGCGGCGAAAAGCCTGATTTGGGGCAGGTGAGCTGGACAGGGAGCTGGGCTCTCCCACATGCTGGAGGCGTGAAGCAGGTGGGTAACTTAACCTGTGTCTCTGTCTCCTCATGTAAAGTGCAGGGAGAAGAGCGCCCCCTCAGGTTGCTGGGAGCAGTAAGATGATGTATCTAAGACTTAACAGTGTATGTTATGGTAATATGTAGCCATGGTAACGGATGAGAGTCAAGAACAAGAGGAGTGTCCTGCATAGCACTTTGTGTCTAGGTAGGGTCGATGGCTGTCTGGTGGGATGAGGGGTTGAAAGGCACCATGACTACAAAAGGGTCTAAAGATCTGACAGGAGAGGCTATTTCATACATGGAAGCCTTTCTCACCAGCTGCCATGCAGAGCCTGGCTTCTGGAGAATGGAGACAGGCTAGGTACCTGTTGATTTAAAGTGAGGACAGAAAACACTAATCCTACGTGGAGTCCTAGACCAAGTTTGCCTGGGTGGGGAACTCGTGAAAGGTAGGCAGACAATAAAAGGGAGAGTTCAAAATATTTCATACGTGAGGCAGTGTCTGCATTTTGTATCCACATAATTATCAGATTCACATAAAGGTGAAGCAGTAATAATCCCCAGGTCACACAGAACCTGACCTAGGACCCAGGCTCATAATTCAAATGTAGTCCTGGGACCTTCATGCCCTGACCCCCGAGTCCTTGCAGCTCTTAAGAAGTGGCAGAAAACGTGATTTCAATTTTCTTGCTCAAAAAAAAAAAAAAGAAAAACAAGATGTGAGCATGTATTATTTTCATAACCATAAAAAATCATGAATATACAATATGCTCATAATAATGAATATCATGAATATAAAACAAAAATAAATTAATAAAAACATGACATTTATTAAATAAAAAAAAGTATTGAAAAATATAGGCAATATGTGAGTTTCTAAATTATTTTTGTGTGCTTTTAATTTCCTTCTTGGCAGGTCAGACATTTCTAATTTCTTGGGCAGGTCCAAGGGAGAGAAGAGAAGTGATTTTGTTGTTGTCACTAATCCTCTGACAAGAGAGCTCAGTTCCTGTAGAAAAATCAAATGCATTCTCTACTGCCTTCATTTAACTAAGTCATGTCTGCATTATATTAATTTGATTGCAAAGAGGAGATGTTAAAGTTGGAAACCAGCTGAAGTAAACTTCGAATAAATTGGTGTAAGTCTGTAGACTAGCTCACAAACACATCTCCTTCCTCATTCTGTAGAAAAGTAATTGTATCATGTAGTCAGGCACATTGGGTGCTCAATAGTTGTTTGCTGAAAAAAATAAGGCTAGAGCTGACATGAGGTTCTAATCAGAAGGGAGACTTCGGGTCACACTTTGACGTGCTTGTGCTCCATTGCTCTAGAACGATCTTAGTGTAACAACAGCAGTAAAACAACAGCAAATGGAAAACCAGTAAGTCATAGTTGGATGAAAAAATCAGGTAACTCTTCACCATCACTGGACAGCAATCACCATCACCGTCGCCATCATGATCAACCTAAAATAACAAGTGTTGGCGACGATGTGGAGGATGGGAACCCCCACACTGCTGGTGGGAATGTAAAACGGTGCAGCCTCTATAGAAAAAGAGTTTGTCAGTTCCTCCATAAATTAAACACAGAATTACCGAATTACTCAGCAAGTCCACTCCTAGGTATGCACCCAAAAGAAATGAAAATAGGTGTTCCAACAAAAACCTGGACACCAATATTCATAGTAGCACTACTCATGATAATCAAAGGGTAAAAACAACCCAAATGCCCATCAACAAATGAATGAATCAACAAAATGTGGTCTATCCATATAACGAAATACCACTTGGACATACAAAGAAATGAAGTGTGGATACATGCTACAACCTGAATGAGCCGTGGAAACATAATGCTAAGTGAAAGAAACCAGACACAAAAGGCTACATATTACATGATTCCATTTATACCAAATGTCCAGAATAGGTAAATTATAGAGACAAAAAGGAGATTAGTGGTTTTCAGGGGCTGGGGAGACCACTGGGGAGTGACTCCTAAGGGATATGGGGTTTCTGTTTAGGGCGATAAAGAGGTTGTGGCCAACTGATGGTTGTATGACATCGGACAGTGCTGATGGTTATATGACATCATGAATGCACTTAATGCCACTAAATTGTACACTTTAAAAAAAAATATTTGATTTTTAGGCAATCTCTACACCCAATGTGGGACTTGAGCTCACAACCACAAGATCAAAAGTTGCATGTTCTTCCGACTGAGCCAGTCACTCACCCCTGAACTGTACACTTCAAATTGATTAAAATGATAAGTTTTATGTTGTATTATGTGTATTTTACCACAATAATGTGGATAATCATTTTCATGGACCAGGAACAGAGACACGAAATGGAAAATGGGCTACAGCCACAGGCCTGTAGGCATAGAGGGCTAGAAGCAGGCCAGGGTGATTGCTTGACTCAAGAAAGTCGAGAGACCCTCAAGAGCTTTCTGTGACATAAGAGAGTCGAGCCAAACTCCTGCTGGGAGGTTTGTGTGTTTGGGGCGGGGAGGAAGGACCACAGAAGAGGAGTATGTGCTAGGACGATCAGAGGGTAGTAAAGTGAACTGATGTCTATGTCATACTTAAGAGTGAAGATGTAATTACCTAATAAGTATACATGCTAAAAAAGAAAGTGGTCAAAAAAAATGAAAGTGATCATTACATTAACTGCAATACAATCTGTGGTCCTCAGATTAGAAGAAAGAGAGAAGAAATAAAAAAAAAAATTAACCCACCAGAAAGATAAAAGTTAAAAAAAAAAATATATATGTATATATATGGAGAAGAAACACAAACCACAAAGATGGCAGAAATTAAAACAAATCCATAATATGTATATAAAAAAGTAAAAGAAAATGCTGCTTATAAAAGAAATATTTGGAAAGGTTGAAAATAAAGATATGGCCAAAAGATATTTCACGCAAATATTTAACTAAAAGAAAGATGGTGTATCAATATTAATTCAGACAAAGTAGTATACAGCAAAAAGCATTAATGCATAAGTAGGAACTACATGTAAAATTAAAAATCTAAAAACAAGCTATACAAGCTATACATATCATGACCAGACATGTAACTATACATGGTACGTGTAATTATGTACCAAACATGTAACTATTTAACAGGCAGCTTAAAAACCTTAATTAAAACTTGTGAGAAGCATGAGGTAAATTTGGCAAACTCTAGTGTGAGATTTGAACAAAAATCTATGAGAAAATTATAGACGCTACCAACCAAATAATAGCAAGGACGTGAATGATCAAAATAACAATACTTAACGAGTTTGAACTACTGGATATGAGAATTCTGCACCCAACAAATAGAGGATCTACGTTATTTTCAAATACACGAAAGCATTTGTAAAAATTAATGTTGGGCTAGTTCACAAAGGAATTTAAAAAAACAGTGTCATACAGAACACATTTTCTGACTGCATGCAATTAAATTATAAATCAAAGAAAACATAATTAAAAGCCAACCTATTTTGGACATATAAAAAGAGCGGTTATAGTCCATATTGATTTCCCTGCTTTCACTCTTGCTCTCTTAATGTCTATTACCCCCAAAGTTGCCAGAGTAATCCTTTTTCAAATTCAAACAGATTATGTCCCTCCCATGGGGGAAAAAAATCCTTCAGCGGCTTTCTATCACAACTAAGGCTTGAATTAAGACTCCTTACTACAGGACTCTACATGACCTGCTCTTCTGCTCTCTAATCTTTATTCCCTATCAGGGTCTCCTCAATCCCATTGTTATTTCTACTCTAGTGACATTGGCCTCCTTCTATTCTTTAAAACAAATCAGGTGTCAGGTGCCTTCCCATCCTGGGGCAGGCTGGGGAGGGGGAGCATTTGCTGCAGTTACCTTCCCCCAGATACCCACGTGGTCAACACACAGCCTCCACATTCTCTAGCCTTTGGAGAAAGAACAGAGATGCTTTCTTCTCCTCTGTTAACTTAGCACAACCTAATGTGTATTACGTATCTACTTGATTGTGTTTTTGTGATCTGTCTCCTTCTACTTCAATAAAAGATCCAGGAGGGCAGGGCCTTTGTTTTATTCACCACTGTGTGGTCAGTGCCTAAAACAGTGTCTCATACAAGGTAGGTATGAAAAATGTTTGTAGATGAATGATTATCAAAGTCAACATAGTTCACTGACTTAACTGATTGCCAGAAAGGTCAATACTCTCAGATTATAGTCCCTCAAATGTTGAAGAACAGGAAGATGGTCCTACTTCACCATAGCCAGAGCACATCTGAAACACTGTGTTCAGATCCAGACCCTACACCGTCTCCAAGCAGGAGACAGAAAAAGGCCGACAACGAAGATGGTAAATACGATATGGTCCTAAAGTATGTAAACACTGATGCGTATACATAAAAATGGCTTCATGGTCTTATTTTACTATACATCATGTGCTCAATGACATTATGAATGCTCAACATGTTGTTCCTCACTAGCAATGCAGAATTCAATGAACTGAAAAATTGTAATCAATGTGGTGTAGTAACACATTTTCCTTAACCCTGCACTTGTACCCATGATGCATTGTTTCAGATGATTGATTCGTCTGTTTTTTTCTTGAATAAACCTGCACTTGGAGCATATCAGAAGAGTCCAAATGTGGCATACAGGGAGTCCAGTGCACATGTTTACGCACCCAATCCAGTTTGAGACATGATCGACAAGGCAGTCCCTTGCCACCTCCCACAGGATCCTGTTGGAACCAATCTGAGTAACCGTCTAACCAGGTAAATATGGGTATTAATTGGTCACTTAAGTGTTTAAATAAGTCAATTAGTCACCTATGTTTCCAGAATTTATGGTCACCCTGTATATTCTACAACTCTTTTCATTGGTTCAATGGGGTTAGAGTAGGGATTATGGTCAACTAAACATTATGATATAGACTCTGGAATCAGACTACTTGAGTTTGAATTCTTTTTTTTTTTTTTAAGATTTTATTTATTTATTCGACAGAGATAGAGACAGCCAGCGAGAGAGGGAACACAAGCAGGGGGAGTGGGAGAGGAAGAAACAGGCTCATAGCGGAGGAGCCTGATGTGGGGCTCGATCCCATAACGCCGGGATCACACCCTGAGCCGAAGGCAGACGCTTAACCGCTGTGCCACCCAGGCGCCCCTTGAGTTTGAATTCTATCCTTACCTCTTAGAAGCCTCACATAAACCCGAACACATTACTTAACTCCTCTATTGTGCTGCTTTTGCATTCATACAATAGAAACGTGATGCTCTTTTCTAGGTAATTATGAAGATTGGACGATGTCAGAAAAGCATTGGCATCATACTTCATATCCCTGTTAGCTATTATTTTGACATGGTCAATAATAAATGTAATATCATTATCATCATTCAACACGCATCAGTGACTATCATCTCTAAGCTGCTTCGTTCAAATTTTCAGGACAATACTGAATTTGTCACATGCAGGGGTCTACACATTCCAAAAAGTTGTATATCATACTTTGAATAAATTGTTTACCTATTCTCAGCTTATTTTGTTAATCATGATACTTAATGAATGATGCTATGCAAATAGCAGTGTGATGGTTAGTTTTATGTCTACTTGGATGGGGATGAAATTTATATTCAAAGTTTGGGACTCAGGGGTATGCAAGATGACTTGGGGAGTCACAAAGCACAGTGCTACATATATGAAAGTCACCGCCTTTCAACTCTCTTCTACCTTTCACGATGTCAAAGACGATGTCTCATTTTGAGCCTGCAATGACACTAATAGCTCTGCAATATTTCCACATTTCCATTTTTATCAAAGACAGAGTTGGTCTCAAGCTTACTCTCTCACTATTTATAGTTATTCTCTATGCCTTCCTTCTATTCATGGGACATCATGCTGACTTTTCACATAGTGTTAAATTTCTCTTTGAAAATATCAAAGGAAAACAGAGTCCTATAAACGGGAAATATTAAGTAAAACTAGTAAGGAGGACCCAGGGGTACACAGATAACTAAAATTTGAGTAACATGGGGCAGAGGGCATTCCAGCAAAGGCTAAAGGACCACTGACCACCATGTGGATTCAGCCCAGGTTGAGTGTGGGGACCAGATAAATTTTAAGGTACATTTCTTCCATCTGAGATTTGATTTCATAACACGGTAAGCCCTTTTAAGTTGATGTGATCTTACCCTAATAATAAAATACTATGCTGTTATTTAAAACATTTAAAATAAGCCATGTAAGTAACTTTCAGAAGTAAATACTAAAAATCTCTTTATTTTGGTAGATATCTATTAGTTTTTTGAAACTGAGTTTATGTAAATTTGATTTTCAAATAAAGTCTGAATAAAACACCAAATAAAAAAGAGACGTTCGCTTCTTTGATTTATGTAATTTGGTCAACGGGCATGTGTGGGACCATAATGATGGACAGGTCTATGATATGAGTTGAAAGAGAATAATCCAGGGCTGGCAGGTTTTTCTTTAATTATTGAAATTGAAATGACTTTCACTTGTAATTAGTTTTATATATTCTTTGAAGAACTGTCAAATCACATTCCCCAAGGTTAATATTTGAACAAATCTATTACTCGCCGTGGAAAATAAAATTTTCACTAAACCTAAATGCAACCTAAAAAAGCAAATTGTTGTGCAAACAAAATGATTAGCTTAATTTACGACAAATGAAACATAACAAATGAGATGAAAATGTACAGTGGGAAACACTCTACATTTATGAGCCTATGGAAGGAAAGTCAATAGAAATTTCTGTTCTGTGAACTGTGGGACTTTCCTGTTAATTTAGACAAATCAGTTACTGAGTCTTTGAGCCTTCAGATCTCTCCTCTGCAGGGTTTGGAGCACGACAGAGACTTTCTACTTGGAGTACCAACTTGATTACAAAATGATGCAACCTCTAAAATTCGAGCAGTTAAGTCATTGTGCTATAAGAGTCTTCAAATGTGTTTCGACTCATCCGCAGATACACAGGCAAACGAAATGTGGTATATACAAACTCGAAGCACCATTCAACCTTTATAAGAAAGCCAATCCTGCTACAAAAGCATGCTACAGATGCTACGAAATGGATGAAGCTTGGGGTAGTTACGAAAAAGACAAATACTGTATGATTCCACTTATATGAAGTACCTAGAGCATTCAAATTCATAGTGACAGAAGCAGAGTGGTGGCTGCCAGCAGCTGGGGGAGGGGGATAGGGAGTTAGTGTAAGCAGAGAAAGACAATTATCACATGGTTTCACTCATTTATGGAACATAAGAAATAGGAAGATCGGTAGGAGAAGGAAGGGAAGAATAAAGGGGGATAAACAGAAGGGGGAATGAACCATGAGAGACTGTGGTCTCTGGGAAACAAACTGAGGGCTTCAGAGGGGAGGGGGTGGGAGATTGGGATAGGCCGGTGATGGGTATTAAGGAGGGCACATACCGCATGGTGCGCTGGGTATTATACGCAAGTAATGAACCATGGAACATTGCATCAAAAACTGGGGGTGTACTGTATGGTGACTAACATAACAAAAAAAAGTTATAAAAAAAAATAACAGGTACAGAGTTTCAGTTTTGCAAAATGAAGAGTCTGGAGATGGCTAGTGGAGGTGGCTGCATGACAACATGGGTCCACTTAATGTCACTTATGTGTACATTTCGAAATGGCTTATACGTATTTTTTTAAGAAAGCAATGTGACCCACATGGTCTCAGGGTCCTGGGATTGAGCCCTTGAGCCCCTTGTGGGCTCTCTGCTCAGTGGGGAGTCCTGCTTCTCCCTCTTCCCCTGCCTCTCCAGCCCCCCGCTTGTATGCACATAATAAACAAAATCTTAAAAAAAAAGGCAATGTGACCTCAAAAGAGTTTTAAAAAAAGTGTTTTGATAGAATTCTTTGTTCCTTGTTTTGTCTCATTTTCCAATAAATCAATCTGCCAACCAACCAACACACCAGTGTCTCAAAGGACAAACGTCTTCTACCATTAAGCATCACATTTAACTTCCTCATTCTTTGATACCGATTCCAGACTGAAGATACTGAGTGTGGCAAACCTCTCTTTGATTTAGTCTGAAAAACTTGAGCCAGTGAGGAGAGAACGGTCTTTAGAGAACTTGTCACCCTGTGAGGACCACGTCACGGCAGAGGTTGGGGGCTTACTTCAGACTGGGTTCAAGTCCCAGCTCCATCACTTAGGAGACATGAGCCCTTGGCTCTATCACTTGGTGTCTCTATGCCGCAGACTCCTTATCTGTCAAAAAGGAGTGAAGAGTTCTATCTACCTCATAGGGTTTATGGGTGCTTCACACGGTGACTATTTCAGAGTAAGTGTTCATAACTCTCTTTCCTCACTATCTTCCTCCTGATATAACTCTCTAGAAGTTAACTAGGTCAATATTGTTATTACAATCCAAGAACTAAAGAGAAGCGGAAAGACAGACCTTTATGTTTTATTCAGGATCTGATCCCTTCTTACCACCCCATGGCTCAAACCACCATCACCTGTTACCTGGAATTCCGAACAGCCACTATGTGGCCTCCATGTTTTTATCCTTGCCTCTCTCTTCCCACTCCTCTACCACTATTGTCCTAAAATTGTCACCTGAGTGGCTCTTTTGAAACCGTGTCAGATAACGTGTTTTCTTTACTCATAATCTTCAATGTCTCCTCTACCCTTACCCTCAGAATAAAAGCTAAATAAAGCCGTAACAATGGCTTGCAAAGCCCTACATGCGTCTGGTCCCATCACCTGTCTGCTTTATCTCCTACTGCTGTGCCGTGGGTCACTCTGCTTCAGCCACACTGGCCTCCTTGTTGTTCTTCAACATGACAAGCATATTCCTGCCTCAGGGCCTTTGCACCTCAGCCTGAAACCCTCTTCCAGCAAATATCCTCATAGCCATCACCTCCTTCCTGTCATTACTCAAATGTCAGCTTCTCAAGAGGCCCACCCTGCCCATCCTACTTAATCCTACAACCTCCTCCATTCACCCCGGCCCCTCATATTCTGTACACTGCCAAATTTTTCTCCCCCGCCCATCAGTTATTACTTTCTTGCACAGTACATAATCTCCTTATTTTACTACGCTTATTGTCTATTGTCTGTTTCTGCCCACTAGAAGGTAAACTTTATAGGTAAAGGGTCTTGGTCTCTTCTGGTCTCTAATGTATTCCAAGTAGCTAAAACAGTGCCTTGCACATGATAAATACTCTGTACATACTTCTTGAAAAAAAAAAAGAATAAATGCATATCTATCTATCCATGTATCAAGTGCCTGCCAAGTACAACATACATATGTGGGTCTCTGCACCAGTTGTCTAATTTAATCCTCATGTTGATCCTTTAACAAGAGTAATACTATTCCTATTTTTAAGACAAAGCAGTTTCAATTCAATGAAAGTAATAAAATCACTTATCCCAGATCGTGGACATGGAAGCTGGGATTTAGACCTAAGTTCTTGATTCTAAATTCAGCATTCTTTCCATAGGACCACATCTTCCTATGTCAATGGGAAAAATATGTGATGCGTAACAAAAATCAGTCCATTTGCGGATTGCACCCCTGCTGGAAGGGGTGACCTGAGGAACCTGCTCAGACACTGGAAAACCACTTCAGTCCATTCAATACCATTAGATTGATTATTTCTACCTTCAGAGAAGCATGTGTCAGTGACCCCTATCCTAACAGGGGCAATTCTGGTCTATGTTTCTAACTCATCAAAACTAAGTTATCCAAGCCTGAAGAGTCCGAAAATCCTTCCTAAGAGTTTCACTACTTTGCTTTTTGGACTAACATAAGGTTGGGTAAATTCCAGCCAGGCTCTTGCTATTCTGTTAGTCAATTCTTTTCAAATGAAAAACCATTCTTTCTTTTGACATATTAAAGCTGAGTATTGCTTTCTTTTTTTTTTTTTAAAGATTTTATTTATTTATTCGACAGAGATAGAGACAGCCAGCGAGAGAGGGAACACAAGCAGGGGGAGTGGGAGAGGAAGAAACAGGCTCCCAGCGGAGGAGCCTGATGAGGGGCTCGATCCCAAAACGCTGGGATCACACTCTGAGCCGAAGCAGACGCTTAATGACTGCGCCACCCAGGCGCCCCTAAAATGAGTATTTCTATCAATGGCTTCAAAAATGGCCTAGACCATTCCTGGGAGAATCTCTAGAAGCCAGATCTGAAGGGGTCTTCAGAGGTCATCCACTCTGACTTCGCCATCTGCAGAGGGGGAAAACGGAGGGCTAGCGTTGCCAAGTGACTTCCAAAAAGAACCAAATGTAGAAGCATCAAATCTTGTCAACAGAAGGCCTTCACGTTCTGTACACAGGTGGGAGTTACAGAATGAAACGTCTCTCCACATGTTCTTTAATTCATTCTTCTTCTTCATTAAGACCGGCTTTACCTGTGTGCTTCTCTCTTCCCCCCTGCAGTGAATCCTAATTAATGAGGTTGTTACTGAGCCTCCACAGCTAATAAATAATTGCTATAGCAGTTATTGAGTATATGCTATGTGCAGAGTAAGAGCTAATAACCATCTCATTAATTACAGAGATTATCCCTCATCTGCTTTCCAGGTGAAAAGACTAAAGATCAAGGCTGTAAACTGACTCATCTAAGGGTGTAAACTGGTCCGCCTGGAGAACCACAGGCAGAAGACAGAGTGCAACTGGTCAGAAGTCTAACTCCAAAGCCAACGTTCATCATTGCTTTACTACCCTATATTGTTTCTTACTGAAATTACCTTCGGTTAATTTCACTTGCCTGAAACACAGAGGATGGGGGAAAAATAAGTATTATCCTAAACTCTAATAATTATCCAGTATTAACTTACTAATGGCTTGTAAATTATACCTGTCTCTGAATTTCTATTAAAAAGTCTTGGTTTTATGGATTCCTGAGCTGCCCTCATCATGGCACAGCCACAGCCCACAGTTGCATTAATGCCCCCACTATACGGAAATGCACGTCAGCACCCAGCAGGATTTCTGGGTGGAGCCCACAGTAACTCTGAGAAAAGGGACGCTTTCTTTCCAGATTCCCCTCTCCAACTGGCTGATGCAACAATTATTTCAATTTAATTACATTCCATGAAGGATCAGGGCTTTTCCACTTCCAAGGGGTTTTGGTTACTGCTCTGCAGCTGAGAATCTGGGAGAGGGTGGGGTTCTGGTGGAGGAAGAAAAATTACATTACAGCTTGTTTGCTTCTATTATGAGATGTAAGAGGAAACTGTTACATCTGGCTCCATTTCCTTGCCAAATTCTTTGTTTTGTAATTTGAGAAAAAACAAAGGTGATAAAAGAAAACTGATAGAAATAACTAACCATATATAAAACAAGCTCATAACAGAATCCTAACGCCATCACCATGGCAATGCATATGTATATTTCTTTTTCTTTCTTTTTTTTTTTTTTTGTTGCATATGTATATTTCTAAACTCTGACCCCTATTACCATTGGAGGCTTTTTAAGGAAACTTTGGATATTGGCCTTGTTACTCTTCTGTTGGACGGAAAAATATAAAGAGACTGATAATTTTTACTCCCTAGGCTTGATTAATATCATGAGATAGAAAAAGCCACAGCTTTACAATAATGCGGTGTTCTTAGTACCTCCAGATTCCAGAGCTGGGAATCCTCCTGACACATACTGAAGGCAGATCCCCTCACAGAGGCACAGATCTTAGAGAGATTCAGAAGTAGAAAGGGCATGTACCTGTCTCCTGTGGAGGTTCCGGAACCCAGTATCCTGCCTAATAGCCACTGTTACTGAGAAGCATGCTGAGCCCTTTCATTCTCAAGGCACCCAGAGAGGGATCTGCATCCCCACTTCACAGATGAGGCAATGGAGGAAAAGTTAGGACTCTTGCTCAGTTCTTACTGATAGAAAGTGGCAAATTTGAAACTTTTTACTTTCAAAGCTGTGTTTTTAATTATTGTTCTATTCTGCCTCTAGTGGAAATATTCGGGCCACCATAGTTTTTTATGCAGAAGTAGTTTTGATATCTATTGAGACCAGGACATTTTTTTTTTTTTAGATTTTTATTTATTTATTTATTTGAGAGAGAGAGAGAGAGAGAGAGAGAGAGAGAGAGAGGGAATCTGAAGTAGACTCCATGCTGAGGGCAGAGCCTGATGCAGGGTTCAATCCCATGACTATAAGATCACAACCTGAGCCAAAATCAAGAGTCCGACGCTTAAGGGGCTGAGCCACCCACGTGCCTGTGTTTTTCTGTTTTTTGTTTTTTTTTTTGTTTTGGTTTTGTTTTTGTAATATTCCAACATGTTGAACCCAAGTTCCACTTTGCAAGCTTAATAGTACCAATGAGACACCGCTGTCTGGCCTGTAGCTATCCTTCTCACATTGCACAGCCTGGAGAAGCCACACAGAGACTAAGCCCAGGGACGGAGAGGGTGGCAGATGGGGGAGTCCCAGCTCGCTGGCTTCATGACACAAAACCGCCTGGTCTGAGAGATTAAGGGCAGCTTTTGAAAATGAACCAGTGCTCTTAAGGCTAAAGGCTGAAACCAAGACCACTGCTCATCTTCCTTCCACTAGAAAGGGCCCACCTGAATGCATTCCTACTTTGCATAACTAAACAAAATCTAGAAATGGCCTTTGCTCTTCTCCATATGCAACTTCTGCCCCCATTTCAAAGCTAATGTTTACTTAGTTCCTGCTACATACCAGGCACCATTAAACACTTCACGTTATCACATTTGATCCCACAACTACCTGTAAAATTAGTAATATGACCGTTCACATTTTACAGATAGGAAAATGGAAACAGAGAGGGGGGAAAGGGGCTTCCCAAGGTGATCTAGCTTGTGAAAAGCAGACCTGGGATTTAACTACTGTCTGTCAGATTCCAGAAAAGGAGCTCTGATTCTTTGTATGGCAAATGTCATTGGCATCCATCCACTAAACGGCTACTTTTGCCTTCCATGGTACCGTGAGTTGTATCATACAACTGAAGACGAGTGAGTACCACTTTTCATCAAGTCTGGATACCTGAGCGATTTTGTGGTTATTGTTGTAATTGTTGTGTTTTACTAGGGCCATCTGCAAGTGTGGACAGAAACAGTGTCTTCAGGCACAGTGAGGATTTGGAGCTTTCTCTGTTAACCACACGGGGCTCCTTGACCGCTCTCTGAAATTCCTCAGGTAGGGCCCCATTTCATTTGCTCAGAGTTTGGTTCTCTCATCAGAAAAACATACCAGGAAGGGCAACCCTCCTCAGTGACTATCAATCTCTGATGCCCCACCCCCTTTGTGACTGAGCGGTAGCTTTAGCACTTGCTAAAAAACTTAAGGAGGGTAACGTCATCAGATCCATCTTTCTATCCCCAGTGATTGGTGCAGTCAGTCTGACACAGAGTAGGAGACAAAAATCTTTGGTTATTTGTGTGAAGGAGATCTCCATCCAAATACACAAGTATTTCTATGCAAGTCATAACTTGGAAGTATGTGACATAATAGGGGGCCAACTTCTGATGAAAGGAAATGGTGAGAATCACCAGTAATGGCGACCATGTATTGAATACTTAGTACTTGTCAGGAGCTGTGCTGAAGCTTCACGTGGATAATATAATTTGTACTCCACAATGACATAGGAGGGATGTAATATTGCCATTTTCATCTTACAAGTGAGGAAGTTTAAGTGGGAGAGGATAAGTAACTTGACCAAAGACTTGGAGCTTACAGGGGTGGAAACGGAGTTTTAGGTCAAGTAACTGGAATCCAGAGACCACACATTTAACCACTGCCTTTAAATGAGAGTCACATAATAGCTTGTTCTTTTTATTAATAACTCATTCAATCCATTCATTCATTCAGTCAACAATCTTTTGAGTGTATTCTTTGCCCTAGGAGCTCTTATTCTTTGCCCTAGGTACTAATAGGGATATAAATAAGGTAGAACCCTTTCCCAAGAATGATAATGTTTCCTTTTTTGCTGGATTACTATCTAAATCAGGACATAATATGAGAATTTTCACAGGTTTAGAGAAAACAGCAGTCACAGAAACTATTTGTTTTAGATATTAAGTTATTAAAGATAATAAGATATAAACAGCAATGGAGACCTGACCACAGTTTTAGAGGACAACAGGAAAAGAGCCTTATGCTCAACTGGACGGGGAGCACAAGGGAAGTGTCATAGAAGACTTCCTGGAGGTGGTGATATTGTGTTGCTAGCTAATAGTCGTAAATCTAAAATGGACATGGACCTCACATGAAGGTCATACAGATCTAGTGACAGTACAAAATCTTCTAACCATTTTCTAGCACAAGGATAGGAAAACTTTACACAAAAGGGTCAGATAGTAAATATTTTAGGCTCTACAGGCCATAGAGTCTCAATCATAACTATTCAGTTCTGCTATGTCCTGAAAGTAGTCACAGACAATATAAAAACAAATGGGCATAGCTGTGTTCCAATAAAACTTTACTTAAAAAACCAGGCCACAGGCTGAATTTGCCTGAAGTCTGTAGTTTGCTGACCCCTGCACTAGAATGAAAAACCAGAACCCAAGAGAGTTGTGTTAGTTTGAACTTCCCTCAAGTTTACGAATACCCACAGGGCCAGTAGGACATACGTGGGGCAGAAATTCTGGTAAATCAGATCAGCTTCTGATCCCAGCATGCAATGTGCCTCATTATGACTAACACCTCCCCCATTTTCATCTGAAAGAAAACATTCTGTGAACAACAGATGGTGTTGCTATGGAGTATTCAACATCCTTCTCAGCTGCAGATGTAACCATGCGGGTTGCAGGCAAAAAATGAGCAACCAAGTGATGGCTTCTTAGGAAAATATTTAAAAGATAGAAATATTCTGCAGATGGGAAACTCAGAACCATGGTTGATTTTCTCAAAGAAAGAGTACCCGCTAGCAGAAAAAAAAATCAAAGGCACTCGTACCACACAGCTAGCAAACCACTAAAAGTGGGGGAAGTATGAGCAATGAAGAGTAGACACACTAAGATGACATTGTCATTCCCAGAGCCCTCTTAGTTTCAGACCCTGTGAAAATGAGGATCTAAACAATACAAATGATTATACAGTAAAGTCATCCAACTCTGTATTTATAAACATGACCCTCTGGTATACAGCTGTAATTGCAGTTTCAGAAAAGCGAAAACTTCCTCTAGGTTTGCAAAACTTCTCACATTCACTGCTTGTTTTTGTAGTTGTCCATCAAAAAAGAAGATGTTTAGGAAAGGTCTAAGCTATTGCCAAACCAAGAACAAAATGTACAAAGTTTGATTTCACATTGATTCTTACGTTACCTTAAACTAGCTTGGGTCCAAAGAGATGACCCTGACCTTGTTCATGTCACAGATATTTTATTTAGGACACACTCCAGCAAGAGAGAGGAGCTACAGGGCTTCAAGCATTAACTAAATAAAGTTATAACCCACGAGAGCATCCCCATTAGCTGGACGCCATTTTAAGCCATTGGTAACCACGCGTAATTCCCCTGCTCTGGTGATGGACATCAGATTCCTTTGGTGCGCAGAGAGATACAGTGAGGAGGGAGAACGCTGAAACATGGCAGCAGGAGGGCAGTAAGGAAGGGCAGACCTCGGTCAGATACCAAGAGAGTGTGAGTCAGGAAAATCACAGGAAAGGATAAATTCTGGTAAAGGATCCTTCAAAGGAGAGACAGTGACAAAAAAAGATAGAGAAGCTTTTTGGTGACAAATAACCATGAGCAATTTAATATTATGGTGTTCTCCGCTCTACTAAGGAACAACAGTAAGACTCAATAGGCTTAGCTTGTGTGGAGGGAGGTCCTCGAGTTTATGGAGCCTGACTCTGGGCCCATCCCTGGCATCTGCTTTCCTTTGTTTCTCCTCATTATCTGTATTAAAGTGTTCTAGGTCTCAGATGTGTAAGTCACTCTGCAAATAATCAAACAAATGTGCTACTGACTTAAGAAATGGGAACTTTCAGGCAGAAAAGATGAATCTTCAAAAGGAGAAATACCTAAAGCGTAAGGAATATGTAAAACAATCCCCCTATAACAGAATAATAATAATAATAAACCACTTAGTCAGTCATTTAACCAAAGAAGCTTAAGACCTGTACACTGAAAACTACAAAACACTGTTGAAAGAAATTAAGGATCTAAATAAATGAAAAAAATCTGATCTTCATTCACTGAAGACCTGCTATTGTTAAGATGGCAATACTCTCCAAATTGATCTAGTGTCCACACAAATCCCTATCAGAAATCCAACTGCTTCTTTAAAAAATCAGAAATAGATACATAAAATTCATAGCAAAAGGCAAAAGATTCCAAATAGTCAAAACAATCCTGAAAAAGAACAACAAATTTGGAGGGCTCCTACTTTTCTATTTCAAAACTCACTGCAAAAGTACTATAACCTAGTGTGGTTTGGCCCAAGAATAGGCAGGTAGACTAAAGGAACAGAACTGCGGGGCAAGAAATAAACCCATACACTGTGGCTGTTTTTCAACCACAAGCCATTCAGTGGGGAAAGAAGGATCTTTTCAACAAAAGGTGCCTAGACGATTGGATATCCGCATGCGAAAGAATAGATCTGGCTCCCTGTCTCATAACATACACAGAAAGCAACTAAAAATGGACTGAAAGCCTAAATGTAAGAGCTACAATTATAAACAATTACAACAACAACAAGGTGTAAATGTAAAGGACAAGGGATTAGGCTTCTTAGGACACTCAAAACACAAGCAATCAAAGAAAAAATAGGTACATCGGACTTCATCAAAAAGTAAAAATGTTTTTGTGCCAAAGGACACTATCAGGGCAACTCACAGTATAAGAGTAAATATTTCCAAGTCATGTTTCTTAAAAGGGTCTCGGATCCAGAATATATACACACTTTTATAACGGAACGATAAAATGATAACTAAGCAATTAAAAAGCGGACAAAGGATTTGAGTACACATTTCTCCAAAGAAGATGTACAAATGGGTAATAAGTACACAAAAAGCTGTTCCACAACCTTAGTCATTAGGGAAATACATACAGAAACTGCAGTGGGAGCCCCTCCATGCTTATTCGGACGGCTGTGACAAACGCAGCAGCCACAGAACCCAAACTGGTGATAAGGACAAAGAACAACTCGAACCTCGTACATCACTGGTGGGAATGTAAAGCCATGCAGCCGCTTTTGAAAACAGCTTGGCGGGTGGTTCCTTAATGAGTTAAACAAAAAATTACCATATAACCCAGCCACTCCACTCCCACGTGCATACCCAAGAAGACTAAAAACGTATGTTCACAAAAAAACGTGCACGTGAATATGGGTAGCCATGTTATTTCGCATAACCAAGGAGTGGAGATAACGCAAATGTCCATGGACTGATGATCAATAAACAAAATGCGGTACGTCCAAATGACAGAATGTCCCACTCAGCCACAACCAAGAATGACGGACTGGTGCGCGCTGTAATATGGTTGAGCCTTGAGGACACTATTCTAGGTGGTAGAAGCCAGACCCTAAAAACCATAGGCTGTATGCTTCCATTTACGTGAAATATAGAGAAGAGACAAATCTATGGGGACACAAAGTGGATTAGTGGTTGCCAGGGAGTTGGGGGAGGGGATGGAAAGAACAGAGTGCCTCCCGATGGGTATGGGGTTGCTTTTTTGGGGTGATGGCAATGTACTGGAATATGCTAGTACCGATGGTTACACAATATTGTAAATATACTAAAAACCACTGAAGTGTATGCTTTAAAATGGAAACTTTTATGTTACGTGACTGGTATCTCTATAAATAGAAGGACTCTGAAGATAGGAATGGGATGGTCATAGGCTGGTCCTCAAATGGGTAAAGCCAGGGACCTTTGTTGAAGTGTGCTACCAAGTGACTTTAGGGCATCTAAAAGAAGAAATGCATTTGCGTAGCTTGGTATCCTTGTAATAACCCAAACACGCAGTTAGGTTTGGTAAGGGTTTAGATAAACTAACAGACTGAAAGGGGATTCTGAAAAAACAAGTGAACTAACAAACAACCGAAACAGCTAACGTATTTTGGGCTGACGGAGAACACAGAGGAGACCTGAGCTCTACTGTGAAATGTGCTATTCCTCCCATCATCAGCGATACTATTGCTGCCTCAGAGAGAACTAAGAGATGGGGATGGCCCGGGTTGACAAAAGGAGGACATGCTTCTTTTCTGAGGAGCTGCTCCTTACTTTTAAGGAGGTTAGGAGCTTCTCCGCACTCACGGGGCCTCCAGATCCATCTGCACTTGAACTATATCCACACAGTAGACAGGAAAAGTTCTTCTGTCTGGACTTGGTTCTAACAAAAGGCGGATGATCAGTAGAAGTACGCTTGCTTTAAATTAGCTAGTCCGAAACACAAACACGGGATGTTAGATCTTCTAGGGTCGGGATGGCAACCACGGAACTGTGGTACCAACAGGTCTAAGGCCCGCAGGCATAGCTCCTTGATAGCTGCTGATAACTGCACACTTTCTCCCTTGGGCTCAGCATCATTTCGCCAGTTTCTCTTAGCACACCGCCCCAGGCAGAGAGGACCGAGCCAACTGAGCTGGTGAACAAGAGGAAAGCATTTACACATTCGCCCTACAGCCTCTCCCCCTCCCTCCTCGTGTCATCAGGGGATGAAGAGGGAAGCAGAGTTAGAAATTCTGTCTGTGGCCCAAGTTCTAGTTTACTTTCAGTATTTGAATGGCAGATCCATGAAGGGAAGCCTGACTTACAGAGGCTCAGGCTGTGGATAAAAGCCCGGGAGGTACATCCCAGATGCCACCTCTTAGGGTTAACCAGGCCGAATTAAATGTCCCGGTGCACGCGGTCGCGTCAAATGAAGAGGAAAATAAGGAACTCTTTCACCCCTATTAGTCAGGAAAAGCTTTATGGTGAGATGACATTTTCATCAGGTCTTTGAAGGAAGGGGAAACAATGGTGGCAACTATGGGGAAAAGCAGAATGTGAAAAAGCATGGAACGGACAAGTGAGGACACATGGTCTGTGGCAAGTGGGGCCCGGCGCCTATCAGCAAGCATCGATGGAGAGGTCGCCAGAGCAGGAGAGATGTGTCTCTTACAGCTTGAAGGCACTGTGACATGGTCAACTGAACAAACATGTATTGTTTCTATCTTTCTTCCTTCTTCTCTCCCTTGTATCTTTCATTTCTTTCTGTTTCACACTTTTCCACACTTGCATTCATTAAACAACTACCAGATTTCACCATGTGCCAGGCACTGTTCCAGGCATTGAAGATAAAGAACACAAAACAGGGCACCTGGGTGGCCTTTGGCTCATGTCATGATCCCAGGGTCCTGGGATCGAGTCCCACATTGGGCTCCCCCTGCTCTGCGGGGAGCCTGCCTCTCCTTCTCCCTCTGCCTGCCACTCCCCCTGCTTGTGTGCGCACTCCCTCTATCAAATAACTAAGTAAAATCTTAAAAAAAAAAACAAAAAACATAAAATAGCAAAGTCCTTGTCTTCTTCCCCATGGACAGATACGTCAAGGGGAGGAGCCAGAAAGGACAGACTGGACTGGAACATTGTAAGAGCATTAGTCTGGAAGATCAGAGAAGATCCAGGGGCTGGCTGGCTGTGTGTGCGTGTGTGTGTGTGTGTGTGTGTGTGTGTGTGTGTGCGCGTTTATGTATGTAAGAAAGGAAGGGGAAAAGACATACAGAAAGTAAGTACTTAGTATGCCCCAGTAGTGATAAGTACTAAGAAGAAAAAAACAAGTTTCAAATATTAAGAATAGCCATTTTTTCCCTGGAAGAACATTGATGTGAGAATTTGGGCAGAGATCTGGATGAAGGGAGAGGATGAGACAGATATCACAGGTGCAATTTTCCAGGTGGCAAGAAAAGTGCCAAGACCCTGAGGTGGGGTCGCTTGCGCCACTGGAGGAGCTAGGGCTAAGGATGAGGAGGTGAGTACGGGACAAGGTCAGGAAAGATCTGAGGGCACGGTCACATGTAGGGATGAGAAACAAGGATCACAGCTGAGTACAAGGAGAAGGAGTAGAAGGATACGATGGCCAACTTGTGAAGGAACACAAATACTAAGGGAGGTGCCTCTCTAGAAAAATGCCTCTTTTTATCTCATGAGTATTTTCTTCATTGAAGCAAAGATGACCACTCACAAAGGCAGAAAAAGTGAAAAGTCAAGCGCCATCTTCATGTGGCATGCTAATTCTTGAATCTTCGATACTGCACTTAAAAGTATTCTGCCCCAATTATTAAATTCCTACTTGCTAAAAAGGACCTTCTTTGCTCCACGGAGAAGTTCTCCAGCAGGCCCTGGTTTGGGCTTTAAGTGAAACACAACCAGGGGCCAAAAGAGGGAATCTAATAGTGATGTTTTATTCCAAATGCCTCCTCTACAATGGAAGCCACTTGTCTGCACAAGCAAACGAATAAAACTGAGTCATAAACCTCCCTTCACTGACTCTGGGAGCAGGAGTGCTTGGTGATGTATCTGTGGTCTGAGGATAAATCAATGGACATAGAGTCAGCTCTCACGGGGCTGCCAGGGTGTCCCGGGCTCGCCCTGCACAGGCACCAGGGGCGGCAGTAAGGTTGGGGGAGGGTATGGGGAGCGAAGCCATCCTACAGCTTATCACCGAAGCAACTAGAGTGTGAAACAATTGCCACCATCTCTTCCCCGTCGGCTCACAGCTGAAACATCCTTACCTGAATGCCCGTTTCCCCAGCTCTGTACACCCAAATCCTCCCTATTCCTTAAAGACTAGATCAAATCTCACTACCCCCCCCCCAGCTTCCCTATTTACACAGATAAGAAATACAATGTATCTGTACTTCCCTCTCAGGATCTGTGCACTTATAACCTTGTAGTACAGTTACGAGATGAAGCACAGTGGTTATGAGCTCTAAGACAGAGACTTAGTGGCTTTAAATCCTGGATTCACCTCTAATTCTGGGTATCACCTTTTGCTTTTATCTCTTGCACCTTGGTTTCCCCCATCTGTAAAACCGATCTGATAATGGTAGAAACCTCATGGGGCCTGTGGTGAAGCTGGGATGAGGTAATGTATGTAGAACATTTGGAATGCTTCCCGGCTCCAATATGCTTGTTGTTTTGATGATGATAATGGTTATTTGTGTTCGGTTTCCACTCGCCTATGAGACAGTAAATTTCTTGAGGGCAGTGATTACTTCTTGTCCACCTGTGAAGCAGGGTTATTTAGCAGAATTAGACGTAGATTCTCAGTCCAACTGCCCTTTAGCTCAGAGTTGCGGCAATGGCATAGAAAGCCGAGAGCTTGAGCAGCAGTTCATAAATATTCAGCATTTGACCACAGTACCTAAAGATCATGCAGCCAAAGAAAAACTGATGCCCCCAGTGACACAGTGAACACGGCATATAGTGCAACGAGCTGGCTAAGTGGATTAGACAAAATAACACATTTCTGTCCAGCATATCCTATCTTGAGCTCGTTTTACTTGAGTAGAATACAAGCTCATCTGATGCTAACCCTTCCAGGCCTCTATCCTCTACCCCACACGGGAATGTCTGTATAGGCGCCAAGCCAAGTCAATGCCCTGCATGGAACAGGTGCTTGACAAATGTGTGTTCGATGGAATGAATGAAGGTCTGTAGCCAAGTACGTTAAATAGTAAATAGGTTTATAAATCCAGGGCTATAAAATACCACCACATTTGCCTCTAGACTGACAATCTGCACACATCCTGCTTTGCTGATGGACATGCATACTCTACATCCTATTTTACTGGAAAAAAAAAATCCCATGGAACAGATGTTTTCCTTTAGCAACAATCTGTGATCAAAGATGATACTGCACCTTGCGCAAGGTAATGCTATTGTTTTTAAATGCTCATGGAACATTAAATACTCCCAAAAGCATGACACATATTTCCCATATTGGGGTTTATGTATTCACTTACGAGTTTCAACAACTGATTTTTGTCTTTTGACCCTGGGAAGGGGATGGGGTGGTGAAAAAGGAGACAGGGTCTAAATAACTTCCTGTCTGGGCTGGCAAATTTCTAAGTTGAAAGCACCTTTAAATAGCTCGGGGCAGAAGTAAATTTCAAAGTGCTGTGATGCTTACCCAGAGATAGGGAATTTTAGAACATAATTTAAAGTTCTCCTGGATGCTTTAGAGCAGTCACTGCCTCCTACAAGATCACAGGATCTGTTCTACTCGTCAGTGGCCCCTCTCTACTCCCCAGCTCAGTGACAGTCACATCACCCACCAATACCAGCGACCATTCATTAAAGCTCTCCAATGCCCGTCACTTCTGAGGGCTCACCGCCTCATTGAGCCTCACACCAGAGTTAAGAGGCCGGGCTTATTCTCCTAACCTTATAAATAAGGAAGACAGACAGAAGGGAACAGTGACTTGGCTAAGATCACATGCCCAGCAGGTGGCGAAGTCAGCTCCGTTTACAAGCAAGACCAAACCTCTCAAACCATAAATGAATTACCAATATTCAATTTCCCCCACAATTATAGTCTTTGGCCTTTCATGATTTTTTTTCCTCCCTTGCTTGCTCAGCAAATTCTTCCTTCAGATGTTTTCATGAACCAGCTTCTATTCAATTTGGGATTTTCACTAAGCCAAACACTAAATCTATTTGAATGACGATTAGCTCAAAATGCATGAGGTACTACCCCAAATTCACTATATGCCATAATTATCCGATGATCTCTTTTCCTTCAAAGATTGTGCAGGGGATGCCATGGTTAAAAACCCAATATCTACTCCACGAAGCTGATCTTATCCATAGCGTCAGCAAGAGGCTCAGGCACTGGGGTGTAGGGTAGGGTGCTAAGGCAACTGGGGTGAGCAATACATGAAGAGGGATTTCTGAGTACTCTTCAGTGAGTCTATCTATCGACCACTGGACACAAATAAGGAAGCGATTAGACACAGTTGCTGGTGGTCACCATCCTATAGCCCGGAAGGGAACCAGCATAATGCTATGGGTGATAGGCCCAAGGTCCAGAAAGAATTAAGTCCATGATAACACTGAGAGCTACTGAGTCAACCAAACCCGGAGCATGACTGGCCTCAAGGTCATCTGTCAGGTGAGCAAACAGGTTTCTTTCTTGGTCAAGCCAGTGTAAGTCTGAATATTTGATACTTGCCGCCAGAAGAATCATAATGGACAGAGATTGTAGTCTTTTTCCATTTACACAGGCCTGAGTCATTGAAGCTACTTTTCAGTTTTCTCATTCTTTATTTATACAAAAGTCCTATCAACATTGCCTCCATCTTTTAGTACAGTGATTCCTCTTTATACAACATCTCTGTAAGAGTGTTTCTCAACCAGGGTGATTTTACTCTCCAAGGGATAATTGCCATTGTCAAGAGTTATTTTCAGTTGTCACAACTCAGGAGGAGGGGTGCTACTGTCATCTAGTGGGTAGTGGCTAAGGAGGCTGCTAAATATCCTATAATCCTATAAATACCCTAGAATGCACAGGCCTGTCCCCACGACAATGACTTATCCATCCCCGAAGGTCAACAGTGCTAACTAAGGTTGAGAAACTTGCTCTGGGAGGATGCATATGACACTGGTCATTACAATTGCCTCTGTGGAAGGGAAATGGGTAGCTACAGCAGACAGTTCCCCGAATAAACAACTACTTTTAAATAAATTGTTACATTAATTATAAAGCATTAATAGGGGTGCCTGGGTGGCTCGGTCGTTAAGCATCTGCCTTCGGCTCTGGGCGTGATCCTGGCGTTCTGGGATCGAGCCCATCAGACTCCTCCGCTGGAAGCCTGCTTCTCCTTCTCCCACACCCCCTGCTTGTGTTCCCTCTCTCACTGGCTGTGTCTCTCTCTGTCAAATAAATAAATAAAATCTTTAAAAAAATTATAAAGCATTAATAAAGGTGGGGGATTTTTTAATTAAAAAAGGAAGACACAAATGCAATTTTTCTTATTTGAAATCTGATGTCTTTCTTCCTGCAAGACAACGCCTTATTTTAACCTGTCACCTATCCTGGGATTATACCAAAGGCCTCCTGCTGATTTCACCTTCCAGATCTCTCTCCACTAAAATGCATTTTCTCCGTGCTATTTCTTTGCTTAATAACTTATGATGGCTGTCACGGTCCACTAGTCCAGATACTTCTCCTGCCCTTCAAATCCTGGCTCCATTCATGTCTGTTCCATATGATTCCTACCAGACAGCATCATAATTCACAAATTTCAACATTTCATTTCTTCTATAAAGTTTTCTCTAATCACTTCAGTCCACGATTATTATTATTTTTTGCCTTCTATTGCATTTAGTGCCAGAGAATTCAATGGAATAATCTGGAAATCATTCAGCATTAGGACTTCCCTCATGGGTAATGAAGTCACAATGGAGGTTCAAGAGCTATATTTTATATTGTTCTTCCACTGCCCATGGAATCTACCAAAGCGGTAGGCATACTGGCACGCGAACGCTTGCTGGTAGAATCGACACACGCGCATGCAGCTGTGTACGCGGCCGCTGGCCCTCCCCTGAGGAGGCGACGTTAGTTCTCCGTGAGAGAAAAAGAAAAATGACTCCCAGCACTTGTATATGTAACACAGTTTCTGACAGCAGATACAGCAGAATCTCCTTCTATAAATAACTTCTCAGAGAACCACACTATCTAATCCTGAATTTCCCAATTATGTTTTGAGATGTTAATAAGGATTCCAAAAAAAAAAAAAAAAAGAAAAGGGTCTCGTGGTCAAACTATTTTGGCAAATAAGTTAAATAAAATCAAATGTGTTCCTCTATTTGGAGCTTCTCAGAATATGCGAACACTAGTATCTAAGAGGCGGATAGAGTACACCGTGTTTCTTAAATGGATACCACTCAGACACTTGGAAGAATCCTTGACAGTTTTAGAAATGCTGACCTAGACCAACACTCTCATTTTTCAAATCACTCACGTGACACACTAGCTAATTAGTTACAGAACCAGGAGCTGAAGCTGCGTTTCCTGCTGTGGACTCCTTCCCCATTGCCTTTATTCTGTGACCTCAATACTCTATACCCCCTACATCCTCCATACCTCCAGTGTAGGACTCTGCTACCCACACAAGCTTCCACTTCTAAATCCTCGATAACAAGCTAAGCATGTGTGATCCCCATTTGCTAGGTGACAAAACTGAGGCCTCAAGAGGCTTAGTGTCTTGGTCCCTGCCATGGCTGCAGTGGCAAAGCTGAGACCAGAAACCTGAGGATCTTGACTCCATGTTAACCCACTGCTCTTCATACATTTCTCTTTCTTTTCTCTGTAGCAGCAGAAATGACTTTTTGATAAAGCCTGAGTGTGGGGAGGGATAACACAGAGTAGCCTCATTGCATTATTAAGTACTTCATTTCATGGGATACATACCTAAATATAAAAGAATGGAGATATATTGCCTGGAATGATGGGACACTAAAGCAAGGAGGAACTTGAAGAACTATCCGGTCCAACCTCATTATACAAAGGAACAGATGTGCTCAAAGAAGACACAACAGATACAGAGTTAGTGGTGGAGCCAGCCCTTGACCAGAAGACTCCATGGTCCAACTGTGTGACCTCAGGCAAGTCACTTCACCTTGCTTAGATCTTCTCTTTCCTAATAAGTGAGGCTATTCATATCCAGCTCTCAGTGTTAAGATGAAGGGAAACAAAGGAAAGGCAATTTAACATGGTAAGACTAGTGATCAGTATTACTGCCACTGTTATTAGGTTCATGCATGTGCACGTTGAAATTCAGAACCCAATGAAGACATACAAATGGCTAACAGACACACGAAAAAATGTTCAAAATCATTAGCCATAAGGAGAATTCAAATCAAAATCACACTGAGATACCACCTTACACCAGTTAGAATGGCAAAAATTGACAAGGCAGGAAACAACAAATGTTGGAGAGGATGTGGAGAAAGGGGATCCCTCTTACACTGTTGGTGGGAATGCAACTCTGGAAAACAGTGTGGAGGTCCCTCAAAAGTTAAAAATAGAGCTACCCTATGATCCAGCCATTGCACTACTGGGTATTTACCCCAAAGATACAGACGTAGTGAAGAGAAGGGCCATATGCACCCCAATGTTCATAGCAGCATTGTCCACAATAGCTAAATCGTGGAAGGAGCCGAGATGCCCTTCAACAGATGACTGGATTAAGAAGATGTGGTCCATATATATGATGGAATATTACTTAGCCATCAAAAAGAGTGATTTCACAACATTTGCAACAACATAGACGGGACTGGAGGAGATTATACTAAGTGAAATAAGTCAGGCAGAGAAAGACAATTATCATATTGTTTCACTCATTTATGGAACATAAGAAATAGGAAGATCAGTAGGAGAAGAAAGGGAAGAATGAAGGGGGGGTAAACAGAAGGGGGAATAAACCATGAGAGACTATGGACTCTGGGAAACAAACTGAGGGCTTCGGAGGGGAGAGGGGTGGGGGAATGGGATAGGCTGGTGATGGGTAGTAAGGAGGGCATGTATTGCATGGTGCACTGGGTGTTATACACAAGTAATGAATCATGGAACTTTACATCAAAAAACTAGGGATGTACTGTATGGTGACTAACATAACATAATAAAAAATTATTATTAAAAAAATTCAGAACCCAGAATAACATCAACAGTCATCATCAGCGCCATTAACCTGCTGACAGAACATCCCTGTGCCCATATTTATGGGGGAGATGTCCTCGTCTACTAGAGTTATTTTTTCTTCGGCCTTTTCAAAAACCTACCTTTTACTTCTTGGCCGCGTGTAAAACCAGCCTGACCTTTATTTTTGTTTTGTTACCGCCAACATGCCAACACTGTATTTACTTCACACTAGGTGGAAACAAAACTCAAATGTCTTCATGGGCCAAACAATGGTGAGTGGCGATGCCTAGGGTTGCTGGCAGCATACACACGTACCCGAAAACCTTTCAATTCAACATTCTCAAGACAGTGGGATGGCAAACACACTTCGTGATAGCCTCATGCAGAGGCTGAACCTGAGATACCCAATAATGCAGAACAAGTCATTGTCACCTTCACCGTTGCCAAATGTCCTTTTGTTCTCTCCCAATCCCTTGCTGGATTCTTCCTGTAGTCCCTAGACAACTGCTACAATAATATTGTCCTGTCCCCATCTGGGGGAGGGCATGGGGGTGTTACATTTCAGAAAATTCTACTTTTAGGAAATGAAGAAAATGCCTCCTCTGGTCACCCACAGCCCACCCCTTCCTCAAAACCTTCGGAAGTCCTCACTTTGGATTATTTGGAAGGCTTAGAAGGAGAAATGTGGATTGTAGGGAGACTACCATCCATGTCTGGATATTCCAGACTTGCAGGGAAAAAAAATGACTGGAAACTGAATTTCACAATCTGGCAGTTCTCAAGTAATTTTCTTATTTGAAAGGTAAACTGATACCCAGGTAGGTTCAGTGATCCGCTGAAAGTTCCCACAGCACATTACTTACGGGGCTAAGGATTAGAAAGCCAGGTCTTTACTAGCGAGGCTAGCTCGTCACTGGGCAATATGCAGATTTCTCCCTGACTAGGAGAGGAAAGATAATGATACAACTTGCCTGCTGCTTCTCTTTGATATTCTTGCTAATAGCAACTAGACCAGGGGATATCACTTCGACTAAGTAACCACTCCTTGTTAACTTGAAGTTGAGGTCTCCTTTTTTAATTTTACTTCTGTAATACACACACCTCTCGTTCCCCAAAGAGGAGAATTAATTTAGGAAATCCCTCTTCACTGGGATACACCCAGCTGAGCTTTCCAAGCTGCCTCTTGAAGAGATGCTGTTAATCTCTTAAATCCTTTAATGAAAAATTGCGGTGGAAATGGAGCCGGTCCACCCTTTGGATGGACTCCACAGGGCCTTCCAGAGTTTGTACAAGTTTCCCTGCGATCACAGGACAGCCACTTCACTGGCCACTTTGAGGACGCTTGTCCTGACAGTAAAGCCATAGAAGCGGGCCCGGCAACTGCCAGCTCAGAGCATCAAAGACTATCTTTGGGTCCCGGTGGATATGACGGACATCACCTGTGATAAGGATCACTCGAGGACTTACTGCGTGTGCAGTCATGAGACTGGCACTTGGCCTAGCCTCTTACTTTTATTATCCCATTTAATCCTCACAACAAACCCATGTGTGGGGTATTATTATTATCTCTAGTTTGCAGAGAGGGATCCTGTGGCTCAAAGAGAGTTAGTGACTTGCCCAAAGATGCCCAAACTCTAAATGGATTAGACTCACAGCACACGTCCTCCACAACAGTGCGATACTGTCCGAAGTTTCCAGACAAGTACTGTAATTCAGCAGTGACGTGCAATGGCATTTAAAACCGAGTAGCACTCACCAAGCATCTGTCGGATGAACGAATGGATTCTCTTGCATTCTTTCTACATCAGCGCTTGCCAACGGGGGCACCCCGACTGCCATGACTGGTGTGTACGTGTGGTGCTGCCCACATCTACTGGGTAATGGTTAGTGCTCGTACAGGGTGCTGGACGGCCCCTTGCAGTACAGGATTTTCTGACCCAAAATGTCAATCACGCTGAGGTTAAGAAATCCCAGTCTAGATGAAGCCTGGAGACATTTCTTAGAATCAGACTCTCCTTTGGTTTCGCTATCTATGCCCTGGCCTTGCCCTCATCTGGATTTCAGGTTTTGGTTTTCCATCTTGGACACCTGCCTCTGTTTTCCCGAACTCACAGACCTAGGTCCCAAGGTCCGCAGGTTGTACTGTCCAAAGACGGAGGACTAGTACTTAGGTCTCCGGTTGTGGAATTTTTGCTCTGTAGTTGCCCCTGATTTGCTGTGATTCCCTGGGCAATTCTCTCTTGAGTCAGTGCTTCGAGGCAGCCAAGCAGAGGTCATGAGGTGAATTATTCTGAAGGAGAGCGCACAGGTTAGGATAAGGCTTCCTCTACATTCCGAGTCCTAAGCGGGAGTGCTGGCTGTGGCTTTTAGCTTCAAGACAAGTTACTCCATCTCCCTGAGGCTCCCCTCAC
Source organism: Ursus maritimus (assembly GCF_017311325.1). Classification (NCBI taxonomy): domain Eukaryota; kingdom Metazoa; phylum Chordata; class Mammalia; order Carnivora; family Ursidae; genus Ursus; species Ursus maritimus. The sequence goes on from NW_024423897.1 coordinate 17,416,025, forward strand.
TGTTTTCTTACCTGTAATAAAGGGCTAATAGTGCCAACTTCCCCCGGGTCGCTAGAAGCATGAATTAATATGTGTAAGGCACATTACCTGACAGTATATGAAAGAGTGCTTAACTTAATCTTTTCCAGAAAGCTGGTCGCACTTACACAAGCTGGTTCCAGAAAGTCAGGTTGCACTCCTATAATGCAGATAAATCATTCTGATAAATTCTGGCATTTGGATGTAGCATTCGAAGGTGACTATGTTTAATATATCCATTGCAAACTAAATTACCTTGAAAGGCAAGCCGGTTATTGTAAACAGGAGAAATGGTTGGATTAGGACAAAAAGGTGGTGGGGGCTATGCCAATCTGCAGATGGCATACACAGCCGAAAGGCATTAAAAATATTAATATCCTCTGCGTCTTCCCAAAACACACACACACGTTTATATATGCCTGCATGTGTGTGCAGACACACACACACACAGTCCCTCCAAAGTGAACCTGTTGTCTTAAAATTTGTGAACTCCTCCCCAAAGTTTTAAAAACTTTTAGCCTATAAAGCTATCCTCTTTTCCACAGAAGCTACATACGGTCCCTTGCCCAAGGGAAAGCTGGTCAAACTCTAAGTGGCCTAGGCCCAGAGTAGTCTAACCCAGAACGTGTTATAAACACATACATACAAAGCCAAACAGAACAGAAGCCATCTTTCCAAACACAGAATGGAATCCTCTGACCAGCTTAGTAAACTGAATTCTCTCCCTTCCTCTCAACTCCTCCAACACCAAGTATTTGGCAATCAGCCCTGGAACTTCTGCTAGCATCCTTTAGTATGGCTCAAAGTTTCAAATATTATGGGGGCATGGGGGGAATGTATGTTCTACATCACAATTTGGCTGCAAGTATCCTGGGGAGGAGAGGGAGTGCTCGCACTCCGCAGGCATGCGGATAAACCTGCCTTCCCCCCTTACTTTGCCATTAATATTCTGTCTGCTGTTGTGATCAACCCATCTTGAAATACACTGTACTTTTTAAGTTCACCAGCCTTTGAAACCTTTGGCATTTCACTAAAGGCAAATGTTTGCACTGCTGATTAAAATCTATCACTTAACCAGTATATAATGAATATTCAACAGATGCCTAGCATAATGCTAGTCACCTTTCAAAGAATAAAATGCGGAGCTATGTAGCACTACCTCTGTCCTCAGAAATAGCACGCTATTGTAGAAAGAAATGTGACTTGAGGAACAGAAAGAGCTGGTTTCGCTTTCTGGTTTACTCATTTGCCAAGTCTGTGACCTTTGGTGAGTTATTTAACTTCTCTAAGGCTTCATTTCCTTGCATGTAAAACGTGTATGTCATGATTTTTACTTTGTACGACTGCTATAAAGTAGAAGATGAAATAGCACAGGCAAGGCTAGCAGAGTTCCTAACACATTTTAGGGGCTCCATAAACGGGAGATTCCATTTCCTTTTCCTTCTTGTAGTGCCTTCCTCCACTGCCCTGTATCCACGCTAAGGATTGAATTTATGATCTCGGCAAGACCAACACACTTTTTTAAAAAAAGCATTCCAATAGAAATCCGAAAATCACAGCTGATTCCTCTCTTTCTCTCCTCCCTGTGCTCCCAGGGGTTGTCTCACAGCTCCAGCCAACTGTACCTCCAAAATACTTCCATGTCTCTCTACTCCGCATCTTCTCTGCCACCATCCCAGTTCAGAGGTGCCAGCATCTGTCTTTTGAACCACTGAGCAGGTCTCCCCCAATCACCCTGCTCCCACTGCTGTTCCCTCCCGTGATCTATTTTTTTTACACATCAGTCACAAAAAAACAGCATACATCCTTTCTCAGCTTAAAATCCTCCCCGGAGGGGCACCTGGGTGGCTCATTCAGTTGAGTGTTGGACTCTTGATTTTGGCATGGGTCATGATCTCAGGGTCATGAGATCAAGCCCTGCATTGGGCTCTGCATTGGGCATAGAACCTGCTTGAGATTCTCTCTCTCTTTCCCCCTCTCTGAAAAAAAAAAAATCTTAAAAAATCCTTCTCTGACTTCCTAGCTCATTTAGGATAAAGTCTTAGCCCATCAACATTATCCACACAGCTTAGCTCGTAGTTGTCCTAACCAACAAGTTGTACTCAGCTGATACAACTCTTTCCTTTCCAACTACATTAGCCTTCTTTCCGCTCCTTAAGCATATCAAGCTTTTTGCCTTAGAGCCGTGCATTCATATTTCTTTGGTTTGAAACACCCTCCTCCTTGCTCTTGCCACAGTTAGCTTCTCTAGGTCTCAGAAATATTCTCTATGACAACGACATCTCAATTAGACCCTCCTCTGTCATCTGTCACCATCTCCTTATACTCTGTCTTCTTCGCAGCTCTTAAAAGCAATTGACACTTGTTTTCTGTTGTTTACCCCCCCCCCCCAATTAGACTGTTAACAGAAATAAGAAAATGCTGATCTCTGGAAATACTGTATTCCCGAGCTCATAGTCTCCAGCCCGGCAGCCAGGGAGTGCTCGAGACATCTCTGTGGAAAATGTGAATAACTGACTGCCATCCAAATTATGTATGGCCAGCATGCTGGTGACAAGGCCAACGGGTGAATACACACTTCAGCATGACTGCTTCTATCGTGGAGAATGTGGCCCATCAGGATTTGACTAGCACTTCGGTATGTAATGGAACCAAACAGCAGACTAAGACGCAAAGTAAGGATCAATACCTTTTAAACTGATCATGAGTTTAAAGTCCACCAAGGCACAGAAGCACTTAGTGTCTAGGATTATTAAGTAAGTAAGGAGTTCAATGTCTCCTTAAGTGATGTGGCTTCGGGGCTCCTGGCTGGCTCAGCTGGTAGAGCATGTGACTCTTAGGCTCGGGGTTGTGAGTAGGAGCCCCACGTTAGGCAGAGAGATTTTTAAAAAATTAAAGAGTCAAAGTACATCATGTGGCTTGGCTAAGGGTATACGTGCAAAAGGGAAGACATCTCTTGGAAGACATCAACAGGACTGCCACAAACATAGGTGTGGAGGAAAACAACAAAGCCAAACAAAAAATATTTAGTGTACCAAGTACTCCCCTCAGAGAAGATTTTGTAATTCTTACCTCTTAAATAACTTGCTATTAAATAGAGGGAGAAATCATAAATAAAATACGTATGAATTAAAGTAGTTTCCTATCATCTGAGTACCAAGCATGTGCTAGTGACCATGCTAAGTGCTTTACACACATACATATTTCTACCTTATTTGTAGCCAGGCATGAGATAATGACACAATATGACATCATGGTCAAGGACATGAACTTTGGAGCTGGGAGTCTAGGGTCAAAATCTTCACTGTTTATAAAGCTTTGGACAAATTAATAACTTCTCGGAACCCGTCGGTCACGTTTTGAAGGGGTGCTGTATATGTAAAAGGGACAATATATTATCCACTTAGTGTTCTACGTGGTGCTCATGTGATTCTTGACTCCACGAGCTCTGTTCGCATTTTACAGCTAGGGAAAATGAAGCTTTGACAGGTTCAGCTATTTATCTGGGACCTATGTGGTCCCTAAGACCGTGGTTTGTCCAATATACCTTGTTGCCCTTTAAATGAAATCCATCTTTTGAGATGTGTCAGACCAGGAACTCACAAAAAGAGGGAGACCCAAGTGTGCCAAGTCCAGCAGGCCCATTTCCCTTTTCCTACAGCTCTCAGAAGCACCACTCAACACACAAAGGTCAGACGCAAATGTGGGCAGAGTAAGTGGTGTCTTCTTTGCTACGATTTTAGAAAGGCGGCATGAGAAACAAACTGAGGGCCTTAGAGGGGAAGGGGATGGGGAATGGGACAGGCTGGTGATGGGTAGTAAGGAGGGCACGTATTGCATGGTGCACTGGGTGTTATATGCAACTAATGAATCATCGAACTTTACATCAAAAACCAGGAATGTACTGTATGGTGACTAACATAATATAATAAAAAAACATTTAAAAAAAAGAAAAAAAAGAAAGGCGGCATGGCACTCTTTGTCGGGGTCTCCCCCAAAGGCTCTGCTAAAGGGCCAAAAATTGCTGTTTTGATTTTTGAGTCCCCTATAGTCCTTTGTCATAATACACATACCAACTGCGTTAACATATGAGATTATTAGCTGTTACTCTGAGCTGGATTAGAATTAAATTCCAATTAGGAATTACTTAGAAAAGAATTAAGAATGGAACAGAGAAATTGAAAATGATGAAGGGATAGTACAAACCTTGAAAAATTGGGTTAGGGCAAGACACCACAGTAGAGGGCAGCTCTCTTTTCCCAAATTCCTTCCTTCCTCTCCTTCCTCCACTCCTCCCCTCCCTTCTCTTTTCCTCCACCCATTTATTCAATAGTAGTTTATGGAGCACCTGCTCAGTGCCATAAAATGTATCCAGATGTTTAACACAAGGCTAAACAGAAGCAGCTCAGAGACTTTTGTTTAAGTGTTACGTAAGAGGTGATGCAGGGCAAGATGAAATGAAGGTGGCTTAACTCACACGAAGTCCGCAAACTTAATTCACATTAAGTCCACAAACACTTGCTAAGTGCCTGTTCTGAATAAGAAACTGAGAACGGAACAATCACAGACCTCTGAGAACAGAGATGAGAGACTGAAATGGCAGGAAGCTCACAGGTGATATCTCCAATCAGTCACGAAAGGGAAGTCTCTAGGTACAGGAAGTAAAAATCATTCTGGACCCTCATTCTTGAATACTCCAAGATAACAGAGTCAGTGCCAAGTAAGGCAGCAGAAAGAAGGCAACAAACACAAAAGCGGGGCATATCTGATGTCAAATTCTGATCAGTTCTGTGTGAGACACCTTTTCCTTGCAATTATTCTCATCCGCTCTTCAAGTACTTGCATTCTTCTTTTTTTTTGAAGATTTATTTATTTATTTGAGAGAGAGAACATGCATGAGCAGGGGGAGGGGCAGAGGAAGAGAGAGAATCCCAAGCAGACTCCCCACTGAGCATGGAGCCCAACATGGGGCTCAATCCCACAACTCTGAGATCATGACATGAGCCGAAATCAAGAGCCGGATACTTAACCAACTGAGTCACCCAGGCGCCCCCCATCCCCCCCTTTTTTAAATATTTATTTATTTGAGAGAGAAAGTGAGCATGCAAGCTTTCTTTCTTCCTTTAAAAAAAATAAAGTGAGGGGCACTTGGGTGGCTCAGCTGGTTGAGCGTCTGCCTTTGGCTCAGGTCATGATCCTGGGGTCCTGGGATGGAGCTCCATGTCGGGCTCCCCGCTCTGTGGGAAGCCTGCTTCTCCCTCTTCCTCTGCCTGTCACTACCCCCACTTACACGCACGCATGCTTTCTCTCTCTCTGCCAAATAAATAAATAAAACCTTCCAAAAAAATAAAAATAAAAAAATAAAGTGAATTGCTCTAAATGACATCACCCTCACATCCAGTGGAATCACCTTCAGCCAACCACTTAGCTTACCTTGTTCAAAGAAGTTATGCCAAATGTATTATTCTAAAGACCCTAGGGATCTGAGAAAGCCAAGGAAAATTTATTAACCAAGATTCCTTCTGGAAGTACACCAAAAGAGGCCCACGGAAGCTCAGTAGCAAGGGAAAATACATCATCTCTCCTTCACTTAGGTCTCACAAGAAGAAAGGTCAGTGTGCTTCTCCAGGCCTAGAGCAGGGGCAGGTGGCAAGAAACGGCACCAAGGCAGAAACACCTCTCCTCTGGCCACTGACACTACTGTTTCACTTTCTACTTACTTGGGCACCCTGAATGGGCATGAACACTTTCTTCCTTCCATCATGTTGCCAAGAACTTACTTACAGGATAGAACAGAACTAGTTAAGGCAGCACGCCTACTCATTTACCCTGAAAGTCAATCAAAGAAAATTTTTCGGAAGATACTAAAAATAAGGTTTCATTAAAAAAAAAAAAAAAGTAGACCAGTTAGTAGTAGGGAGATTGAATCTCCCAACAAACAAAAATCCAGAACCAGATGGCTTCACATCGTTAGTGAATTCTACTAAACATGCAAGGAAGATTTAATACCCATCCTTCTCAAACTCTTCTAAAAAACTGAAGAGGGATTCTTCCAAACTCATCTTCTGAGGCCAGCATGACCCTGACACCAAAACCAGACAAGGATACATTAAAAAAAAAAAAAAAAAAAAAAAAGCCAATATCCCTGATGGACATAGATGCAAAAATTCTCAACAACATAGTAGCAAACCAAATTCAAAAATGCAATTCAACAATAAAAGGATCTTTCACCACAAGTGTGATTTATTCCAGGGATGCAAAGGTGGTTCAACACCCACAAATCAACCAATGTGATACACCACGTTAGCAAAATGAAGGATAAAAACTGTATAATAATCTTCTTAATAACAGCAGAAAAAGCGTCTGACAAAATTCAACATCCACTATAAAAACTCCCCAAAAGTGGATATAGATAGGAGGTACCTCAACATAATAAAGGCCAAATATGACAAGCTCGCAGCGAAGATTATACTTAGTGGGAAAGACCTGAAAGCTTTTAGATCAGGAATGAGACAAGGATGCATACCCATGCCACTTTTATCCACCACAGCATTGGAAGTCCTAGCCATATCTATCAATTAGACAGGAAAAAGACAAAAAAAGGCATCCAAATTTAAAAAGTAGTAAAAATGTCACTATTTGAGGATGACATGACTTGATATCTGAAACCCTAAAGACTTCACTGAAAAACTGTTAGAACTACTAAACAAATATGGTAAAGCTGTAGGCTAAAAATCAATATACAAAACTTTTTGTGTCTTTATACACAAACAATGAACTATTAGAGAAATTAAGAAACTAATTCCATTTACTATTACAAGAAAAGAAATAAAATACCTAGAAATAAATTTAACCAAGGAGATGGAAGACCTGTGCATTGAAAACTATAGGATATTAATGAAAGTAACTGAAGACACAGATAGATGGAAAAATATTCCATGCTCATTAATCAAAGGAATTAATATGATTAAAATGATCATATTAACCCAAAGCAATCTACAGATTCAAAGCAATGCCTATCAAAAGTTCAGTGGTTTGTGTTTTTTTCTTTTTTCCACAAAATTAAACAAACAATCCTAAAATCTGTCTAGGGCCAAAAAGTTCCCAAATAGCCAAAGCAACATGCAAAAAGATGAACAAATCTGGAGGCATTGCACTCCCTGATTTCAAACTATGCTACAAAGCTATAGTCATCAAACAAGTACGGGATTGGCATAAAAACATACGTCAGTGAAACAGAACAGAGAACCCAGAAATAAACACATGCATATATGGTCAATTAATTTATTAGGAACAAAGGAACCAAGAATATAAAATCACAAGGACAGTGTCTTCAATAAATGGTGTTGGGCAAACTAGACAGCTATTTCAAAAAGAATGAAATTAGACCACTATCTTACACCATACACAACATGAACTCAAAATGGATTAAAGACTTAAGTGTAAGACCTGAAACCTAGAAGACAGTATAAGCAGTAGAGCTCCCTGATATTGGTCTTGGTGATGATTTTTTGGATTTGACTGCAAAGGAAAGGACAAAGGAAGCAAAAATAAACAAGTGGGACTACATCAGAGAGAAGGAAACCATCAACAAAATGAAACGGTAATCTACTGAATGGGAGAAGATATTTTCAAATCACATTTCTGATAAAGGGTTAATATTCAAAATATATGAAAAACTCATACAACTCAGCAACAAAAATAATCTGATTAAAAATGGCCAGATGATGTGAATGAATATTTTTCCAAAGAAGACATGCAGATGGCCAACAGGTACAAGAAAAGGTGCTTAATATCACTAATTATCCAGGAAATGCAAATCAAAACCACAATGATGTATCACCTTATACCTGTCAGGATGGCTATTTTCAATAAAGAAGTAATAAGAAGTGTTGGTAAGGATGTGGAGAAAAGGGAACCCACGTGCACTGCTGGTGGGAATGTAAATCGGTGCGGCCACTATGGAGGTTCCTCAAAAAATTAGAAGTAGAAATATCATATGATATGATTTCACTCATCTCTGGAATTTAAGAAACAGAGAAGCACAGGGGAAGGGAGGGAAAAATAAAATAAGATGAAATCAGAGAGGGAGACAAACCATAAGTGACTCTTCTTTTTTTTTAAAGATTTTATTTATTTATTTGAGAGAGAGATTTTATTTATTTATTTGAGAGAAAATTTATTTATTTGTGTAAGCGAGGGAGTGGCAGAGGGAGAGGGAGAAACAGGCTCCCTCCTGAGCAGGGAGCCCAATCCTTGGATCATGACCTGAGCCTAAGGCAGGTGCTTAACCGATGGAGCCACCCAGGCCACCCCCAAGAGACTCTTAACCTCTGGAAACAAACTGAGGGTTGCTGGAGGGGAGGTGAGTGGGGAGATGGGGTAACTGGGTGATGGGTGTCAAGGAGGGCATGTGATGTAATGAGCACTGGGTGTTACATACAACTGATGAATCGCTGAACTCTACCTCTGAAACTAATAATACACTATATGTTAACTAATTGAATTTAAATAAAAAAAATTAAAATAAAAAAAAAGAAAAATAAATATCATATGATCTACCAATTTCACTTTTGGGTATTTATCAAAACAAATGAAGACACTAATTCAAAAAGATCTCTGTACCCCTATGTTCACTGCAGCATTATTTATGCTAGCCGAGATAGGGAAGTAACCTAAGTGTCCACTGATGAATGAACAGATAAAAGAAGATGAGATATATATTTATAGTGGAAAACTACTCAGCCATAAAAGAACAAAGTCTTGCCATTTATAACAACATGGATGAACCTCAAGGACATTATGCTAAGTAAGATAAGTCAGACAGAGAAAGACAAATACCGTATGATTCACTTATATGTGGAATTTAGAAAACAAAACAAGTAAACAAAACAAAAATCATAGATACAGAGATAAATTGGTGGTTACCAGAGACGAGGGTGGTTGGGGGATAAGTTATAAATAAGTCGTAGGGACGTAACATAGTGCATGGTGACCACAGTCAATAATACTGTATTCTGTATTTGGAAGTTGCTAAGAGGGTAAATCTTAAAAGTTCTCTTCACAAGAAAAGAAGTTGTGACTTTGTATGGTGACAAATGATACCCAGACTTACTGTGGTGATTATTTTGCAATGTACAGAAATGTCAAATCAATACAGTATACACCTGAAACTAATGTTATATGTCAGTTATACTTTGGTAAAAAAATAAGGTTTCAACCAGGCATCATGATTTAATTGATGTGAGATTCCAAAGTAAGATCTCAGATCAAAAAAAGCAGAATTGATGGAGGAAATATCCGTGAATACCCTCACTGAAAGGTCAAGACAGTGGAGGAGAGGGCACTAGCAAATAGATATTTTTGGAGGGGGCTGCTACTTTCTAACCTCAAGCCCAAGGATAAGAGGCTTGAATGAATCCGATCTGAGATCTTGCCATGTGTTTCCCGTCACCAGGGGAAGGTGGAGGATATTGGCGGTAAAAGAGAGACGCTCTCAGACTCTGTCAGGGAAAGGGTGTAGATTATTTTTCAGAAAAAAAAGACGTGGGCCCAATGGAATAGCGAGAGCTGTCCTGGTGGTAGGAGAAGCCCTATCCAAGGGCACTTCCTGGGAGACAAGAGGTCTCTGTGTGGAATGGAAGTCGCGGGGAGGGGGGCGGTGAACCACCCTGTCCAGGAATGGAATGCTTCGCCTGTTTTTGTTTATAGGAATTGTAAGAGATGCATTGTGCTTCCAGGGCTGAGAAGCTTAAAAGAATCCAGAAAACGCCTCATGAGGGAAGAAGTAAGCTTAACCATCTACTAGTCCTAGAGGGCACAAAGTCACCCAGACAAGTAACAACCGTCCCACCCTCTACCACCACCACTCCCCTAAGTAGGTTCTAAAACTAGAGCCAGCAGCTCACCAATCAGAAGGTGACAGTAGAGACAGCTGCTCCCCCCCAAAGTAGGAAGCTGCCAACAAGACTAACTAGGGGGAAACCCAAGTACTTAATTCCCAATGAGGTTTCAAGCATTGATAAATATCTTAGATGAGACAATTAGAATTTCCAAACTGAGCCCGTATTTGTCTTTTAAAATACTACCATGACGCTCATCATTTTTAAATGGGCAGAAAATCCACTAGGAACTGCCCAAGTTTTCATAGGAGGGATAGAGGAGAAGAGCACCCTTAACTTATGTTCGAAGGAATAGTGCAAAAATAAAGTTGCATTTTAATGATGAGTTGTGCTTATTTAACAGATCGGTTGTATAGGCGTTCAGCAAATATTTGTTGAGAGCCAACAAATATTTGCTGTGGTAGACAAATGAATACAACGGTGAGTAACTCCTACACGAGGACTGCTGCCAGCAAGGAGCTCACAAGGCAGTGGGACAGGATGGGCGTGCCTTGATATAATGTGTTCTCCAAAGCAGACTGATACTGGGATAGAAAACGGGCTTTGGGATAGTTCATATCCGGATTTGAATTCTGACTGCTCCACATCCCAGCTGGAGAGAATTCCCTAATTATTTTGCACTCTAGCTCTCACCTATAAAATGAAGATGAAACGATCTACCTTTAAAGACCGCCACGGGGATGTAAGGAAAATGTACAGGAAGCACATACGGCCGGTAATCGTCTAGAATCAGACAAAATAATGAATATTGCTATGAAATATCCCCACCATCAAAGTTAAAATGCGAGATTTACTTGAATTAATTCTTCCTAAATAACTTGTCTCGCTACTCATCTTTTTTATACTCTATAAAATTTCCCACTCAACTGACTGTAATATTTTTTTATTTCTTGAACTTTTATTGTACAAATAATCAGTACCATATAATCTAGGATTTAATCATCTCATCTCCTATGCTTTAATTGTCTTCTTGCACAAAGTCTTATCTCCCAAATTAGATAGTAAGAGTTCACTGAAGACTGGGGCGGGCAATAACATTTTGGAATATTTGCTAAAATATTTTAGATCTTCAACAAATAGAAAAGAAAGGACTTAAGTTTTGAAATTTGTCAACGTGCGAAAATNCTCTTCCGAGTCCCACTTGTAAGCACAAACACTAACAAGGCAGTCTTTGTAATCTCCTCTTAAACTGGAAAACACTCTCATGGCCAAAGCAGAAACACCTCTTGATACTCACAAATCACCCTGTGACTGGTGAGAAACTTCTTTCAGTATTGAGGTGGTTTCCATACACTAACTACGAAGACAGGTAGGGAGAGAACAAACTTTCTCAAACAATTCTTCAAGTTGAATTTCAACATGGAATCTTAGTGAGTCTGCCGATGGCATTTTGAAAAGAATTTCATTAAATGTTGCTAACATGTCATAAGCTCCCTTAAATGGAAGGGTAATGGCTCATAACATTTGTAAGCTTTTTAATTTCATGGAATATGAACAGCATAATCAGGACCTATTAAAGTCAATCAGCTGTGCCAAGTGGGGCTACCTACCTTTGCTTTTGTTTCTATTTTTCCTTGTGGGTACACCCCGTGAACCAGGAGGAGCCCCGGTATCATTCTTTAAGGCTAACATTGGTGTGTAATATTCTGAACGGCCTCTGATGAAACCAACATAGCAGCATTTGCCTGTAGGGTTTGGACAGACACCTCATGGGAAATGGCTTCTGGCTTCTGGGAGAGAGAGATTTCCCTTTCCATTTGCTCCAGCTCAGAGGGTGCAATTTTGGTAGGATTCAAAACCAGTCATCTGACCACTGTAAGAGGAATTAGTAAATGGAGATGAATATAAGGAACCTTATTTATATTTTCAATGACACAGTGGTGCCCAAACTACCCATCCTTCAAGACCTGTCTCTGGGTTTTCTTCTACCATGAAGCTTTTAATTATAATAGTGCCTATCTACAGGGGTTAAGTGCCAGCCACAGCTCTAGGCACCCCATCTGTCTTCTCATTTAATTTTCAAGACAACGGTATGGTACTGTAGTTACTCCATATTATGGAGAGAGAAACTGAAGTTTGAGACATCAAGTAATATGGCCCAAGTTACAAAGTAGTGAGCAGCAGAGCCAAGCTTCAAACCCAGTTTGAGTCGGACTCTAAATCACATATGGTTTGCTACTGTGCTCTCTTGCCTTCACAATCACCCTGTTTTCAGGCTTCCAATGGGACAGAGATATCCAGAGAGAGTATTTCCACACAGGGACTAGAGGAGACCAGGGAGGATGATAATCCAGGATGGCTGAAGCCTACGGAATCAAATAGGGAGAACTCACCCCACCACAGTCAAGGGACAACATATTAAAGTTGGAGAAGCAGAACTGAGTGTAACGAACCAGCTTAGGGCAAGGCCACAATGGAAGGATGATTTAGAAGTGAGGAAGGCCAAGATCAGGTTCAGGAATGGAGTAGAGACTGGGCCAGGGCAAGCAGTGCGAGAGTAAGACAACACAGAGAAAGGCTGGGTACACCAAGCTGAGAACCCATAGCACAGTCAAGAGTTCCAAGTGTATACACTGCCCGGATAGTGCGGGGCACACCAGATGGCCGGAGGGAGGGGGTCGGACCAGACAAGTTCATCATGTGAACTTTCACTGTAAAAAACAACCCAGAATGATGGACATGTAGATGGTGTCCAAATAGAGTGTCTGCATTTAATTACAAATTATACCAATGATTAGGGAGACATTCGGTTATTCTCTAGGCTGTCATTAATGACTACTAGACCAAGAAAATATATAAATTAAAAGTGTTACACTGACTGACATCCACACCCACCATAAGACCTGAAGGAGATGAAAGAAAAGTGTTCAACCTACAAGAAGAGGAAAATTTTGTCCCAAAACACTCATGGCACTGTAGGAGTACTATGGCAAATATGTCCGTTTGGGTTGATAAGAAATGAAGAGACAGTTCAAGGAATAAGAACGGTAGTGGGATCTTGTACTTATTATATTTGAAGAACTTGTAAGAGAAGTTGAATTTAGAATGAAGATGACAGAATCCTTTCTCCAAAGGGGTTCCCAGAGGTAATTAAGTCCTAATGCCCTAAGACATCTATTATATATAATAAATGAGCTTCTCTCCTATGAATCTAGGATGCTACAGGCTATTTGAAGAATTGGAAGAATTGATAAAATAGTCACTCATATTTTCTGTGTTCTGTAGTTTCAGATAGGGAACCAGAGTTAACAAAGGCCAGATCTTAGGAAATTTGGAACGTCTATAGATCTTTGTAACTTTATATTTGTTTCACCTTGATGGGTTCAGAATGAGAAACCAGTAACTTGCAGTCTAAGGTTCTGGACAAAATCACAGCTATAGAACTGAAGATATTGGGACCATCATGGGCATTTTCCCAGAGTCAGACCTAATCAGCACATGGATCCTTGGTTATTTCTAAATAAATGCTGAAATACCATTCTTCTTTTTTTTTTAAGATTTTATTTATATATTTGAGAGAGAGAGAAGAGAGAGAGAGAGTATGAGAGAGGGGAGGGCAAGAGGGAGAAGCAGACTCCCTGCTGAGCAGGGAGCCGACACAGGACTCGATCCTGGGACTCCTGGATCAGGACTCCAGCCGAAGGCAGTTGCTTAACCCACTGAGCCACCCAGGCACCCCCTGTAATACCATTCTAACAGAAGGCATGACCATAAAAGAGTGATGGTGTAGTGGGAGACTGGGGGTTTGAATGGGTTTGAACGGCAGAGGTAGCTGTGATTGTATGACACAGACCCATAGAACAGAGGCCATAGAACAGAGGCCATCTAAGGAATGGCCAGAGAAACAGCAATTGACCACAGAAGGAAAAAGAAGATGCTCTCCTTTCGTGAAACTGGCAAGGTTCTTGCCTGTTTTCAAGGGTGGCAGGGAAAGGAGGTCAGGCAAACAGCATAGGCCAACATCTGAGTACTCCTTACCATCCCAAGATAATATGCTTCACAGTTGAGAATATGCATGTTCACGCAACATGGGCTGGAAGGTTAGGGGTGTATTCTCCCTTGACCTTTGTATTTGCTCATCTCTAAAGAGAAGATCAAAATGATAGATTCCTTCTAAGGTTATTGTAAGGAATAAACGAGAAAAATTTTACATGAGAACTGTGGCCATTAGCTTTTACAACAGGAGGGCCTAATCACATATTATTTATATTCAAATTCAACACACATTTAGGAGCAATTACTATGGGCGGGGCTCTCTGCTAGGTGATTCTGCACGTATTAGTTCACTGAATCTCCAAAACAGCACAATCTTTTAATATGTATTAAAGTTATACATATTCAATATTAAAAGAACACAGCAAAACCCTGTGGGCACTCAGCAATGCTTTAAAATTTTCTAACCACTCCCCATCTCCTGGTAGCAATTTGTTAGTACCTGGATACAACAGTCCAGACATCTGCAGAGTCTTTCACTGCTCCGATCAGCCTAACCTCAGTGGTTTTCCTGGCCTTACGCTTACTGTACAAGGTTGGACACATGGAAACTATACTCTGTAGTGATGCAAAGCCATTTCAGGGGTGATTTTTAAATAGATGCCCTTTTTGCCATGTGAGCCAACCTTAAAAATCAAAATCATGTCAACTTGCCAGATAATCAACAACACTGGAACCCACAAGATCATGAGCCCTGTGGCCAGCTGTGGTGGTAGAAACCCTGAGAGAAACAGTTCCCACACCATCACCCACGGACAGCGGGGAGTTACCTTGCACAAACCACAACTGCGTTGCCTCTGGCCATCTTTTTATATCAACTCTGTTGTAATGTCATCAAATTTGGTTTTCTTTTTGTGAAACTTCTTCCTGTATCTCCCTAACCCGAGTGCTGCTAAGACGTGATGAAAGAAACATCTGGTGATTCAGTGAACTCTTCGTGGCAGCAGTCAACGGCATGGGATGAATTCCACCTTTCAGGAAACTCCCATGGGAAGACCAGCCAAAAATTATCGAGAAGGCTAAGGAATGAAAAACTCTGGTTAACAAGTGAAGTGAGAAACAAACATGGAAACTCTATATCCATCCAATGATATGAGTACTCATGCATTTCTCATCTCTTAATGGGGCGCTAGTCAAGGATAATTCATCTTCTCCTATCATTCCTCTCATATTTCTTAACATAACTGCCTGAGCCTTAACCAAGTGCTAAAACCAATCTACACAGTTTGAAATTGGAAAACTGCAATTACCGGACCATCTGTACTTATCTATTACTGTAGAGAGATGCCAATTTTTGTTTCTCCAGCTCTTGACGTTCCAAAATGAGAGCTGTGGCTTCCTAGGTAGAGAAATCTACCTTCACCACACACAGCAAGGGGGAAACAGAGTAGTCTGCTTGTCTCATTCTTTCAGCACGGTGGGTTTTTAACCAGGCTACCTCTCCCTCTCTGTCCAAAATGCAACAAGTACATCTGCAAGATATTTATTAGTCTTAAAAGCCTCATTTATTTCACGGACCATTTGGTATTTGCCTACAGGCAGAATCACTGCTGATAAAAACACGGAAATGGAAAGTCCCACACTCATAATTTAGGCAACTGCCATTTAAAACATCACCGGTGGTAATTTACAGGGCACTGCATCAAAAGGCTACACTCACGTGCTGATGGGGACCACGAAATCAAAGTAAGACTTAAGTATTTGCTTATAAATTCATATGGCAAAGAAGTGGTTCTTTTTTTCAGCCTCTGAAACTACATCTCCTGAAAAATTATCACTGTTTTTTGACAAATGAACAAGTTCTTAAAAATTAAAACTAATGCCGCAACACACCCACAGCAATTATAAACTCCTGGGTATGATAAAAGTTGCCAGGAGAGGAGCGTGTTTTGATTGAAGCAATGTTTTTTTAACGTGATATTTTTGCCAGCCCTTTAGGAGTGAAGAACAATACAACTTTTAAGAATGTATTCAAACATCCTTCTTCCTTAAAGTTGGCTTCTCTCTCCATTACACTCCCCAGACAGTCAGCAGGTATCATTGGCTGTGAGGTGCCACCTAACTGAAGGAGGAATCTTTCTACCATTCAGGGGACATAAACCAAACCACAGTAGACTCTGGTGTGCACTTCTGCCTCTTCAGTGTTCTTTAGGAGATAAGCAAGNCGTCACTACAGGCAGCTGGGATGCGCCTGCAACCCGGAGTTGGAGGATGCTGATATGCCCCAGTGATGACAAAGAGAAGCTCAAGGATGTGAGGGGCTGGAAGTGCTAACTTGATTTTCTTATACTTTCCTGTCTGTAATACACAGCTCCACTCTTGGGAGCTTTCATTAGGCCGCGGATGGCATGAATCAAGACTTACAGCTGAGCCAAACGGCAAAGTAGGGGAAGACGGGCTTTTAGTACCTTTCATACCACTTTTATTTCTTCCACTTAGTCTGTCCCACTTCCCCACGGCCTCATGCCACATAGGGGTTCATGTCCCCTTCGACATAATAGAATTCGTGGTGTGTGCCAGGTACCAATAATCAATCTAGAAGGTCCTAAAGAAGAGAATTTGTCTTTGTCTCTCTACCCGAGATAAGAAGCTTTCGTAGAATCTTTGAGCCAGAAGTATCCTATGAGAACATTCATTCATTTATTTAAACATACACACATATACACATACACACTCACACACGATATGCTTTACCAATGACATGCACTAGTCTAGAAACAGGGGTGCAGTGGTAAACAAAGCTAATAATAATAATGTTGAAGTTTCCTATAGTGCTCTACACTCAAGCACTGCCCTGTAAGTGGTCAAATTACATAATTATGTAAAATGAATGAACTCTTCTGATCCTGTAATAAGCTTATGAGGTAGTGCTATTATGATGCCCATTTTAAAAATGAGGAAGTGAGCACAGAAAAGGTCAAGAAATTTGCTTAAGAGTCAGGATATGATTCCAGGAAGTTGGTGCTTTGGAGCCAGCTTGCTTGCTTTCTTTCTTTTCTTTCTTTCTTTCTTTCTTTCTTTCTTTCTTTCTTTCTTTCTTTCTTTCTTTCTTTCTTTCTTTCAGATTTTATTCATTTATTTGACAGAGAGAGAAAATTCCCAAAAGCAGGGGGAGCAGCAGGCAGAAGGAAGGGGGGAAGCAGGCTCCCCGCTGAGCAGGGAGCCCACCGTGGGGCTCGATCCCAGGACCCCAGGATCATGACCTGAGATGAAGGCAGATGCTTAACTGACTGAGCAACCCAAGCGCCCCTCAGAGCCTGCTCCTAACATCACTTAGTAACTACCTTTCTGTGTCCCTGCCATCATGGAAATTATATAGTAACAGGGGAAGCAAATGGGTAAATGTGTAGTTATATAATAGAATACATATAATAGAAATAAATACACCTGTGTAGTTCATAGGGTAAAAAAATGAAGGAAAATAAAGCTACTAGGTCAGGGATTTATTTTTGATGGAATGGTCAAGGAAGGTATCCATGAGAAAGTGCCATCTGAACAGAGACCTAGATGAAGTAAAGGCTAGGTTTTCATCCAGTCTGGCAGTTCTCAGACTGTGGTGTGTGGAACCCCGCACCCCCCTCCACCCCGGGGCTGGTGACAGGGAGACTGGGTGGGTGGGACAACAGGTTGCAGCCCTCGGCCCTGCCCCAGACACAGCAGCTGAGCTTCCATCTCGTCTGGATTTTGGCATCACAGATAAATTTGGCTTAAAAAAGATTCCATGATTTAAAAAAAAAAAAAAGTTGTAGAAAACTGATGATCAAGTCCTACCTTTTTAGTTCAGAGGAAGAAATTGAGGGAGAAGAGGAATGACTTGCTAAGGGTTCACTGCTGATCAGCAGGACAATAAGAAGAAAATCCAGATACCTTAACTTTGAATCTAGTGTACGTTCTCGAACACTGAACGGCCAGCCTTAACTCTCCTCCCCATCCAGGACATTGCATCATCTCTGGAGGGTAAACATAGAAGGTTTCACCCAACAGGCTGTGTTGCTGTTTGGAAACTTCATAATCAAACTCTGGGCTTAGCAAGAGCAACTACAGCGACACTCCAGCTTGTCTCCTGTGCTCCATCACACTGTCCCCACCTCTGCCTTTTATTCTAATTTATATTTTTCCTGACCTTAACCCACCATACCTGTGGTTACTATATGACAGTAAATAGTTCTTAAAAGCTACCTCAAATCCTCGTGGAAGCACGTATGTGCACGGAGTATTTGCAGCAGGGGCTTGGCATGAATACACATTTCTGCGTCTTCGAAGAAATGAGATCTGAATGGTGGACCTGCGGGGACCACAACAGGCAAAGGAAGAACGTGGGGCTGCCTCCCTGACCCATGGCCCTCCCATCAGACAACCAGACGTCCGTCCTCAGCTTCATGGGAAGTTCGGAACCACTTCTATCAAAACTGGCTGTTACAGGGGCGCCTGGGTGGCACAGTCGTTAAACGTCTGCCTTCGGCTCAGGGCGTGATCCCAGCGTTCTGGGATCGAGCCCCACATCAGGCTCCTCCGCTAGGAGCCTGCTTCTTCCTCTCCCACCCTCCCTGCTTGTGTTCTCTCTCTCTCTCGCTGGCTGTCTGTCTCTGTCAAATAAATAAATAAAATCTTTAAAAAAAACCAAAAACAAAAACAAAAAAAACCCTGGCTGTTACAGCTCTAAGTGAGATCTGACCAAAGCCCTCAGTAACTCTTCCATTTCCAGCATGACCCTCACTTAGGAGAAGTACACTCGGTCAATTTCTCCCGAATCAAAGGAAGAACAAAACCCCTATCGGCCCATGTTAATTCTGCAGCAGGCAAAAGCGTCCCGACCACGATGTCTGTTTCCCAGGAAAAACAAACAAACCAGCCATAGTATGAAGCATCGGTCTAGCCAAGATTGTTTGTCGGGTTTAAAAAAAAAAAAAAAAAAAAAAAGAGTAAGCAGCTGGTTCACGTGATTGTCCATGATAAATTACAATATACAAAAAGATAGATACATTTCAGGAATGGCAATCAGCTTCACCGGGCAGATGGGCTTCTAGATGACCCTTCCATTTTTTAATAATCTCCATAATTGATGTGTGAACAACGAAATGCAAAGATGCCGTATGTACCCTTCCGACTTAGTACAAATCACTTTTATTTACTCGGGCAATACTTCATGGTCCAGTTAACTTCTTAATTAAAGACAGCAAGATGCTGATGTTCCATGCAAGCGGCATGGAACACACTGTTTTATGTGCAATATGTTCAGCTGGGAGTTGAAGCTGTTTTGCTTACTGGGGAGAAGCCACCGCAGCCTTCGTTTGGCTTCTAAACTAACCAGAGACACAGCTCCTCTCATCGCCACTAACTGTCAATGGAGCCTCCTCAGACAAAGCTTGTACTTGTCTGCCCTCCCACATCACTTTTTTTTTTTTTTTGGTCTCATGCCAAGAATGCTGAACCCAAATTTTCAACGTTCTTGTCTCAGTCTGCTTCCTCCCCAGTCATGCTCTGTAGTGGTTAGAGACGCAAGACAAGAAGAAGGCATGTTCTAGAATACTCTGGAAAGGGAATGGCTGCAATGGGCCAGAGTCTCAGCCTCCGGAAGCTCTCACGCTGCTATGCCCTGCTGCTGAGCTTGCACACCATCATTTCAAAACCCAGAGGAGCCAGACCACTAGAAGGAACTGGGGCAAAAAAGAAAGAAACAAAACGCAAAGTGAAGTGAGTCATAAGTGACCATGAGGGATTAGGAATCTTAAGAAGCCAACCTAATTTCTGAATACCTGCATGACAAAATACACATATTCTCAACTTCATAAATCAGGGGTGGCAGGGACCCATCATATAAATGACTTAAGTCTGGGTATGAGACGATAGTGCCTGGTGGAGACTGTGACCAAGCGGAGGACAAATGCCCATCTAAAGGAGGCAGCATCTACTCAGCTCCAGCCCCTAGAAATATCAAACCATTCTCCAGATTTTCTGTTTTTTTTCAATTTGTTTTTTAATTTTTTATGAGAGTCAGAAAGCATAGATTTTTTTTTAAATGTGAAATCTTCAGATATTTGAATATTAGAAAAAATTCATATTAAAAGAAAAACACTGTGTCAGGCAAGTAAATTGTATCTTGGGATGCATTCAGTTTGCAACTTCTGTCATAAGTTTTCATACCAAGAGCTCACTTAATAGCTTATAAAGTGAGTCACTGAAGTTACTTCATTTAACCCTCACAGTAAATTTCTGAAGTACAGAGTATCCTCTCAGTGACTAGATCAGGCATAATTAAGCTTGCTTTTGTTGCATTATCCACTGCTGTTTCCAGTTTCCTTTTTTGAGTCCTTCTGAATTCCCTCAGGAACTTAACATTCCTTCCAGGAAGTTACTCCTCAGGAGAGGGAAATGGCCACACATAACTCAACTTACTGTACCAAACTATGTCATGAGAAAATCATTTACCATACAGTGTGTTGCTATGGAAGAGGACTGTAATTCTGGATTTTCGTTCTTTTACTTGGTAGAACTTGGGTAAGTCCTTCCTCCTTCCTGAGCCTTTGGGCCCCTATCCATTAAATGAAGTGATTGGTCTAACTGACATCTTAGGGGCTTTCAACTTCCAGCCTGCATATGTCTTGGTAATTCAGGCTGGTGGAATAAATCTTAACTCACATCACACTAAAATAAAAAATGGAATTTAAAAAACTCATCCTTCCATACAACAAGAGATGGCAGATGCAAATGCAAAAATGCTCAGTGAGGATGACCAGCTCAGACTTTCAAGGAGAATACAGGAGTTTCTTAACTTTCATAACTTGGATACCCTCAAACCCCATTTTATATGTGGAATTCAGACTTTCATATGAACCGGCCCTTACTCTGGCAGGTGTGTGTGTTTTCATTTTGAAATATTTTACTACGTTTGGCTCTTTCTTGATTGAAAATCTGTGGAAATGTCGTTACTGGATCAAAGTATATAAGCATTTTTAATGTGCTTGACATGTACTATAAAACTATTTTTTTTCAGAAAGATTGGAAAATGAAAAAATAAAGACTGTGCCAGTAATAAAACATTTTAAGCAGAAGAATGAGGAAAAAGTGAGTTGAACATTGGAAGAGTGTAACTCAGTGAAAGAAAAATTGAAAGCTAAAAGCTATTTAATATGAAATGGGTTCCCTGGGAGGACGCTGAGTCAGTCATTAAGATGACATTTGAGAAGAGGAGGAAAGACCATCTGGTCCGGAGCAAGGTCAAACATCAGGTGAGATGTGGGCCACTTGATGACGACGGTGATGGTGAAAATTCCTGTCATTGTCATGGTCACGGTCACTGTCATCATCCTTGTGAGAAGAGGGTAAGAGCGGGAGTTACCATTTCGGGGACACTCCCTTCATGTCAAGTTCTGTATTGAACACTTTACAAACATTATCTTACTGACACCTGCCATGATGTAGGTATTATTATCAATGTTACAGGCAAGGAAACAAGGATTTGCCAAGTTCAGCAACTGCTCAAGGATCACTCATCAGTCAAACGGTAGCACGTGCTGCCATCTTGAGTTCAACAGTACAGCACGTGGCTTTAACCGTCGCGCGATAGCCTCATGGACAGCAACTGCTACAAACCCGCTTAGCTATAACACCGTAGCGATAACACAGGCTTTAGGGAGTGAGGACATCTTAAAATATGTGAGTTCCTATAGGATAAGGAAATGTAAAAGACATACCAATCTCAGGTCTTATACAATAATTTTCTACTTGATTCTTTTAAAGTAAGTTCTTTCTTTGTTTTTAATCCCTCCTCCAACTTCTGTTTCTACTCCTCCTCTCCTAAACTTCTAAATTCCAGACAGCAATGGGCTAGGACCCCCGTACGCACCCCAAGTAGAGTGTGACGTGAGTATAGAAATAAATCCTCTGGGCAGCTCTCCCGCCGCTGTAGGCCTGGCACGGCTTGCCCAGCGTAGCTGCCCGCAGGAGCTGCCCAAGAAATGCTCATTGCCCTTCCCTTGTCACTTCACATTAGGTCACATAAAAACACCATCTAGTTGCAGCGACGTGGAAAGTAAGGTAAGCAGTTGCTCCAAAGTAGGGATTCACCACCTTTGTTCACAATGATAACTTTGTGGTTAAAGGTCTCCTCAGTATTCATTCATTCAACTTATCTACTAGTAGCTCTTCCCCAAATTTTGTAGTTGTATTTGGCAATTAAAAAGATGCCTTTCACACTGAAATGGGGATTTAAACACAGAGGGTTTTTTGGCAATAAATCCCCTAACTTTACAACGTTCTGTGCTAAATGCATTCAAGTAGTATTTCTAGAGACAGGCTGGTCTTTGGATGTCATGGTAGAAGAGTTAATTTAGCGTGTGTCCTTTTCAATCTATTTTCTGAGCCGCACGAGACTTGGAGAAGCTAGGCATCCATGTGGCTAAAGCCAGCACAGCCTAGGACTTTCGTTCAATTCCCAGTTGGAAGTTTTTGTAGTGATGAACATTTTCTCATTAATTTATCTTCCAAAGTGATTGCTATCTCACTAATCAGTTTGTAGTGACTTTACAGGATTGCAAACTTCAATAATGAAATCTGACACAGTATTGAACATTGTGTGGATTGCTTCACCAATCCCAATTCCTCTCGGATCAATGAAACACAAAAGCAGAATGAAGCATTCCTTCGTTAGTTATCCTCGCTCAGAGGGGCTGAGTAATCTTGTTCAACTGGGCACTAATCTCTTTTTGGTGGGAAAAAGAAAGAAAGGCAGCTGTGATCCACAGGGAAATGATACTGCAGGTCCTTCTTCTGAGAAGAGCCTCCCAGAGGTGGTCTATGTCAATTATGCCTCACTAAAGCTCTTAAATATTATTTAGACACAGAAAATTTACTGTCAATATATTACTTGGAGGAGAAAAGGTACAGAAGAGTCTGCAAAGTATGGTTTTATTTAAAAAATATTCTGGTGGGAAATGCCTAAAAAAGTATACTGACCTGTTAACCATGCTTGGCCCTGCAAGATAGAGTTAAGTGATATTTTATTTTAATGATTTATTATTCAATTTCACAAGTATCTACCGAGCACATACTGTGTGCTACACACAGCAGCAGGGCTCGGGAATATACTAGGGAAAATCTGCACAATTTCCTGCTCTGCCCATTTCTATTCTTGAGCAAACAAGAATGTCAAATGATGACAGTTACAAGGCAAAAAAACCCCAACAAACCGGGTGATGTTTTATAGATGGCTGTTGTGCTAAATGAGGAAGGTCTTTCTGGAATGGCAACATTTAAACTGAGAACAGGATGACCACAAGGAGCCCTCCATGAAAAACATCTAGAAGAGAATTGTACAGGCCTTAGTGAGGAGGTAGGAGTTTATCCCAGGTGCAATGGGAGGTGAACAGAAACTCCTTTGTAAAGGGTGGAGACACTTGACATTTTGAAAAGCCTACTTTGGCTACGATTTGGATTATGAGGTTACGAGAGAAAGGTAGTGGAGAGGGAGGAGGCTATCACGGTGGTGCAGGTGAGAGAGGGTGCTGGCTGGAGCTGGCTGGTGGCGTGGGATGGAGAAGGGGAGACGGCAAGAGGACGGATATGGGCGCTGTTTCAATGAGAGCTGGTGGGGCTTACTGGTGGATTTTACTGTATACGCATTTGTCTTCTTTTTTCCTTCAGGGAGAAGATACTTACTTTGTTGTCAAAAACATTTAAGCTAAAAGAGCTTTATTTACTATTTATTTTTTGGAAGGAAAATACTTTCTTAAGAAAAATGAAAAACAGAAAATTCTGACACTTTATTATCTTTAAATGGTGATGTGAAAGCACCAAGTTTAACTGATTTTTCAAGATTAAAATAAGCTTTTCTTAAAACTCATTTGAGAGAGAGAGAGAGAGACAGAGACAGCACTCGAGCCCATGAGTGGTGGGAGAGGCAAGGGAGAAGCAGACTCCCCAGCTGAGCAGGGAGCATGACTCGGGGCTCGATCCCAGGACGCTGGGATATGACCTGAGCCAAAGGCAGATGCTTAACTGACTGAGCCACCTAGGGGCCCCTAGAATAAGCTTTTTGAGATTATCATTACTTTTTAAGCTTTCAGCCAAGAGTATCTTTGAGATGGGGTCAGATGGCCATTAATTTTCAGATACACTGTCTGAATATTTGCAAAAAGTTCAATTCCTGCATGTACCCTGTATCCCCTTTCAAGTCTTCTAAACACATTCCTCAATTCCTTTTTTTTTAAGATTTTATTTATTTATTTATTTGACAGAGTGTGGGAGACAGAGCAAAAGAAAGCAAAAGCAGGGGGGACAAGAGAGGGAGAGGGAGAAGCAGATGCCCCACTGAGCAGGGAGCCTGATGTGGGGCTCGATCCCAGGACACTGAGATCATGACCTGAGATGAAGGCAGACGCTTAAGCTGAGGCAACTGAGCCACCCAGGTGCCCCTCTCAATTCCTTTAAAATTTTCTTGTTCATTTTTTTAAAAAATTAAAAACTTGTATGTATGTCTGTATGTCTTTATTAATTTATTCCAATTTCTTTAAGGACTCTAACTCTACACCAAGGAGACCTCTCTCAGGGTATTTTAGGTAACATATCAACTATTCTACCCATGACCTTAAAATCTACTCCCTTGTATCACATGCAGTTTACCCAGATCATCTGTATGTTTAGAGAAAAATCACTAATATAGGTTAGAAGCTTGGCAAACTACAGCCTGAAGCCCATTTTTTGGTGGCCCTCAAGAACATTTTTTTTACATTTTTCAAGAATTGTAGAAAAGAAAAAATAATTAAAAGTCTAAAATATTTGCTATTTAGCCCTTTACCAAAAAAAAAAAAAAAGGGGGGGGGGGCAAAAAATAACAAACATTGACCAGGATATGAAGAAATTGGAACTCTCTTGTACATTGCTGGTGGAAATGTAAAATGGTTCAGCCATTGCATTACTTCCAGCACACACACACACACACACACACACACACACACACACACACACAGGAATATTATGCAGCCAGAAAAAGAATGAGATCGTGCCATTTGCGACAACATGGATGGACTTAGAGGATATTATGCTAAGTGAACTTAGATGAGAAAGACAAATACCGTATGATTTCACTTACATGTGGAATGTGAAAAAACAAATGAATAAACAAACTAACAAAAAGCCAAATTGGACCTATAAATACAGAGAACAAGTTCTGTTTGCCGCAGGGGAGGTGAGTTAGGGATGGGGAGATGAGTGAAGGGGAGAGGGAGGTATAGGCTTCTAGTTCTGGAATGAATAAATCACAAGAATAAAAGGCACAGCATAAGTAATATAGCCAATGATATTATAATAATGTTTTATGGTGATGAATAGTAGCTATACTTGAGGTGAGCATAACATAATGTATCAACTTGTTTAATCACTATGTTGTACACCTGAAACTAATATAACATTGTGTCAACAATACTCAAAATAAGTTTAATACAGATAATATTAATCTAAGGTACAACTAATAACTCGAAAGATAATTTAACCAACTTGCCAGGTTGGGAGACACATAGATCACAGCGATGATTATAAGAGTGATTTCTTAAATGCTTGAAATTGACTATCTCCATTTTTGTGCAACATAGATTCATCACTTGACTCTCTTTATTATAGCTTTATCCCATGATTCCTTCTAGGATATGATTTCGTCAAGGTGATGGATACATTTATAGCACTTTCGGTACTTTAGTGCCTAACCCAGTGTGTGATGAGTTCCGGGTAAATTTTATAATCACTAACTGATTTGCTCTTTTTGATCATTTTTACATCATGGCTCCCTCCCTTTTACTAGGCACACAAGGAAGTGAACATATTGGCAATTCAGTAGTTGCACCTAGTTCATAGAACTCAGTAGTTTAGATAGCATTCAGATAAAATCATCCACTGCATCAAGTTGCTGAGTTTCATTAACTATGCTCATCAATGCACACTTATGCAAATAACGATTTAGGGACCTGTTCACACTACTTTTTGCTTGCACGTGGACATGAACCAATCCCAGGAAGAGAAACGGCATTAATAATCCTTCTCGACCAGCAAATCCCACCACTCCACCAACAAAAAGACCAAACAATGCCAAAGAAACAACTGAAAAAAAACACTCAAAACCAAAAATTAATTTGGATAATATTGGCTAATAAAAGCAAAATATCTAGAAATCACTTCTATCATGGCAAAAACAAAGAATGAGAGTAAAAGGTTAGGCAGCGGACTGTGGTTAACAGAAAAGCTTTAGCACTGGATTTCCTGCATTGAAGTTCTTGCTCTACTACTTCATAAGTATGTGGCTCTGCACACAGCACTTCTCTAAGCCTCAATTCTTTAATCTGTAAAATTGAGGCAACAATAATTGCCAAGCCTATGGACTGACGTGTGGATTAAATTAGGTAACGATAATGCATACAAAGCAACAAAGTCCACGGAACAGAGCACACGTGCTGGACTGATTATTTAACTACCATTTCAGAGCAGAGTTGTTGATACACGGAAGTGATTCTAACCAACCTCGGCTACACCATCCAAATTCTTAATGAAAAACAAAATTCTAGCTCTTCAGTTCTCTGTTTCCAAAGACAGCATTGAAAGCACTTGATAATTAAAAAAGATAGCAATACTTTCTTGGATTTGTAGAGTATACTTAAAGCACCTCCACATTTACTTTCTTGGCGTATTTGCAGCATAATCTAGAACAGTTCATTAACACAGGTTATGACCCTCCTTTTGGCAGGAATAGAAAAAGGCTCAGAGAGGTCATCACAGTCGCATACAGTACCACAGCAATGATTACGCTCAAGACTTCAGATTTGATTATATCTTACTACCTACATTATCATTCCCTCCCGTGAGGCTCTATAGTCAGCTGATGGCCGACAATAAATTTCCCCCAATTTAGATTCCAGAGAAACCACCATTCCTTTTTCTTATGGCAGTACTTACTGGTCGGGACTGGATTTCTTTGGCGTAGAGAGGTTGCAAGAATTCTGAGTCTCCTTCTAGTTTTAGACCTTTGTCTGTGATTCTCAAATTTCCCATTCCATCCTGAAATAGAAGCACAAAGATAACATAGAAAATGCAATTAGCCAATATTTCAAAAAACCTCAGGCTTTCAAAAATTGAAACAAAGTTACTGCCTTTTTTTTTTTTTTTGGAGAGAGGGAATGAGGGGGGTGTCCAATAAAATACTAGGAGGTATTGTTCAATGCAATTATGCATATCACCCTCTTTGCTCACTTATTCTGAGAAAATTCTATTCCAAGCAATTTGTAATGCCCCCTAGTCATTCACTAGCAGAGATGGAGAGGGCCCTCTTGCTAGGTAGTGTGGACAGAATGGAGGCAGGAGGTAAGGGGGAAAATGCTAAAAGCATAATTTCCCAGGCTAAAGTACACGGTCCAGTTTCCAAAACTTGGTGCAAAAATTGCAAAGCGGCAGTCTGTTGGTTGAGTCCAGTTTTTGGACACAGTATGTTTTGCTCACAAAATATTCAAGAGGTCAAATTAGTTGCCGACATTTTTACTGATATTCTATTATGGAAATATTAAAATATATACAAAAATAGAAAGGATAAATAGCAAACACCTGTGTACTGTCATTTGTCTTCAACAATGATCCATTTATGGCTATTGTTACCTGCTATACCCACCACACCCACCTCATTTGGTTAAATATAACCATAATACCATCACCACCACCACCATCACAAAAAATAATAAAATCATTAATATCATCTAATACCCTGAGTCAATGTTCAAATTTCACTCATTTTTATTTTCTCTCCTTAGATTTGCTTCCTTGAATCAAGTTCCCCACTACAACTGGTTGATACATGAACTAATAGGTCATCTCTAAAAATCTCCTAAGTCAGTCCGGTTCTCTCTCACAGATCCACATACATCCTTTATCTGATGAACAGAACATGTCATTTTTCTAATAGCCCTGCCCAGCGTTTACATTTGGCTGAACATCCCCATCATTTCATACAATGTGTTCTTCTGTCCCCTACACTTCTTGTAAGTTGGTAGTTAGATCAAGAGGCTTGATGAGATTTAGGCTCTGTTTCCTAGGAAGAACACATTCCAGGAAATGGAATATGTTACTATTCTATTGCTACCATCACAAATAACCACAAACTCCATGGCCTAAAACAAATGTATCATGTCACAAGTCTGTGTAATTTCGACCCAGGGCTCAGAGGGCAAAATTCAAGGTGCCAGCAGGACTGCTGCACTCCCTTCTGGAAGTTCAAAGGGAGAACCCATTTCTTGACTTTTTCTAGCTTCTTAAGCCTGCCCATGTTCCTGGGCTTGCGGCCTCTCTTATCTTCAAAGTCCACAATGACTGGTTGAAACTACCTCATGTCTAATCACTCTGACGATGAGTCTTCCACCTCCCTCTTCCACTTTTAAAGACCCTAGTAATTTCATCAGGCACATCTGGATAATCCAGGACAATCTTTCCATTATAAACACCTGATTGGCAATCATAATTCTATCCATAACGTAAATTCTCTTGTGCCATGTAACGTGACATATTCAGGGGTTCTGATATAAGGACATTGACATCTTCAAGGTGGATGGCATTTTTCTGTCTACTACATACTCTGTCAGGAGGCATACAATGTCTTCTGCTGGGATGTCATCAGCCATTGGTGATCTTTGCCTAGAAGATCCATTATTTCACTACAGGTTTCAAATTGGTGAAAAAAACCAATTCTATTATTTCTTAATTTATTAGCTGGGATATTCTATCAAGAGAAATCACATTTCATCAACTATTTACCCTAAATTATAGTTTATAAAAACGTGAAAGGTGCTTGATTTTTCCTCCTTTATGTATTGATTCTCAAAATACTGGTTACCTAGTATCCTCCAAAGACAATCATTTAGGTTTTTAGGTTTGTTTGTTTGTTTCTTTCTTTGTAAGATCATTACAGACGCTTCTTATTTTTTTCATTCCAGTGCAGTTTTTCTTGCTATTAAAGTTCTAATTTTCCTACCCTTGCTCAGTGGGAACCTCTTCAAGTTGGACCCTAAGTCCTTTTAACATGATCCAGCAGTCTTTGATGGCCCTTTTGCTTCTAGTATGACAATACGATCCAGGATTATTGCACACATGTCCTGTCCCAGGCCTGGAATCAGCTATTACTAGTAAGAATATTTGGTTCATTTTTGTGGCAACTAGTGTTTAGAGACCACAGACTGACAGCTTTGGGTGCTCATTGCTACTGGAGTGACCCTTGTTTCTATAGACAGAGCTGGGAAATAAGTTCTGTATTTTTAAAATAGAATACACCATGAATTCCCATTAGACTTTTTTTTTTAAAAAAGCTTTTATTTATTTCTGGGGGGGGGGCACAAAGGGAAGTGAGAGGGAGAAGCAGACTCCCCGTTGAGCAGGGAGCCTGATGCAGGGCTCAATCCTAGGACTCCAGGATCATGAGCTGAGCCGAAGGCACACACTTAACTGACTGAGCCACCCAGGCACCCCATCCCATTAGACTTCAATTCAAACTGCGGACATGAATGTTTTCATTTAATCTCATGGATCTTACAGTGTTACTACCTTTCTTGAATACCAAAAATCTGTGTTCTCAACACCAAAATGATTACTCATTTGATTTAACCCACAATACACAGAGCCACTACTATTCTAACTTTATGATTAAAAAAAACAATTTAAAATTTGTCTTACAAAAGCTTTAGAGTGTATCCTTCTAGGCAGGTACAGGAAATGACTGGATCTCAAAGCCACTTGAACTAATTCCATTCTGTATGCTGATGCCACCAACCTGCTGTCGAGTCAAGTTTACTTGTTTCATTCCTCCCCTCCTCTTACTTTTTCATGACAGCTTTTTTAATGTTTAATTTTGTGTTACAGTTTTGTGAACTATTTAGGGGGCAACAAAGTCAAATCTACAAAACAAGATACATTCAAAGAGGTCTAGTTTCTATCCTTGTCCATCTACCATGTTTCCTCTTCTCCAAATAAGTGTGGGCATGTATCTGTATCAGTCAGGGTTCTCCAGGGAAACAGAACGAGTTTTGTGTGTGTGTGTGTGTGTGTGTGTGCGCACGTGCACACATACACACACACACACACAATCATTTTGAGAAACTGGCTTCAGCAACTGTGGAGGCTGATAAGTTTCAAGATCTGCAATTAGCAAGATAGAGACCCATCTTAATAAAACAAATTATATACATATATATGTATATATGCATTATATACACACACACATATAAATGCATACACACATACACACACAATTTTCACCAATTTATTTCTACATTTCCCCAAACGCATTGTCAGATGAAAAAAAAAGCCCAACATACACACAAAGACAAAATTCCTTAAAAGATCATCGACCACTGGATGGAGAAAGAGAGTTGCAAGGTTGTTGTGCAATGTGTCCTTGTCCACACAGACATGGTTCTGTTGTGCAATTTTATGCACCGCACACAATCTTACTTTGGTGTGCTCTTGAAGAAATGGGTTTGAGGTAGAGGCTTTGGGGTGAATCCCAAGAAGGAAAATGTTACTATAATTATGCTAAATGTTAAAATATCCTAAAGAGCTCACTTTAAAGCATTTTAATGTCTCTTTCTTTTCCATACGGTAACTTTATTCATCATATTGTGCACCTAAACCTAATATAACATTATATGTTAACTAACTGGAATTAAAGATTATAAAAAAGATAAATAAAAATCTCCTATCATTAAAAAAAAAAGAAAACTGGAAGATTTGAATGAAAATTCCTGGTGTTCAGCTTCTTGTGAAACGGGAAGCCCTGAGAAATCTGAGCCTGCTTCTCGCATGG
Source organism: Ursus maritimus (assembly GCF_017311325.1). Classification (NCBI taxonomy): domain Eukaryota; kingdom Metazoa; phylum Chordata; class Mammalia; order Carnivora; family Ursidae; genus Ursus; species Ursus maritimus. Next base: position 17,446,760 of record NW_024423897.1, read on the forward strand.
CCACCACTGGCTGGAGGTGAACGGCTGCTCCACTTGGCAACTCTACGAACCACATGCTCTCCACTTCGCCAGTTCCCACCCAGCCTATTTCGCGAAGTTACATTTTCGTAGACCCGTGAGGTTTCTCACTGGAGTCTCCCATCTCTTCTCTCCGGCACTGCCATGTGCCCTGTACATCAATACATTGAGGACACACACCACACTGGGGGTACCACGTGGGAAACGGGCACTTCTCCCCAACCCTCCTCCATGACGGCACTTCGGCCTGTGCAGGAGAACACATTTTTCAGGTCAATATTGTCCTTTCATAGATAGCATGCCATCTGTGTATTTCTATTTTTCGTCCTTGTGGGGACAGCTCTGCCAAAAGGGCCCCAGCCTAGGCATTCAAACCCAGTGTGAGAGGCATCGGGCTGGAGGGTATGTTCATGTAACACTAGCAGCAGGGAGAGTCCACCACAAAAGGAAAAGCAAAAAATCCACCCAACCCTCCCCTCTGCCCCTGCTCCACAAAGGATATGTCCATTATCTTGTTTTGGATTATTCTTGATGATTTCTGTTAGTTGGAGAAGCAGAACTTTTCGTAGAAACACATACTAAACCTTTTCATAGAAACATATCTGTAAACTGACGGATCTGGTTTGCTTGTGTGATATGTGTTTATACAACAAATAAGAACTGCTAAACATTCTCACATGGAAGATTATATTTGGGGTAATTAGCAAGCCTATTTCAAATAAACTATATGTCCCTCCCCTCCTGTAGTATACAGATCCGCTATCCTTAACATTTATTGATGGCTTACTAGGTGCTCTTTACTATACTCTGTGCTTTCCACGCTTTTTCTCATTTTCTTAGCTGTTACTGAAAACTAGCATGTTACTTCTCGAATGTAATCATACAAAATAATCATATAAATGTTAAATTATTTGGCTAGAGAGTTGTTTATCACCATGCCAGTTATGAGAAAAAAATTAAAACTTGAACACTACCTAAAAGTTTCATGTTAAAATAACTGAATCCTGTATAACAGAACATGATGCAGGTCCTACAGAGGAATATTTAAGAACAGAGGCCAATGCGCATAGTCCATTATTAATGCAATAATTAATGAAGAAACCTATATGTCCATTTTATGCCGTTTTTTTAAAAAGAGATGCTATTTATTTATTTATTTATTTTATTTACTTAGAAAGCATGGGTGGGAGGAGGGGCAGAGGGATGGGGAGAGAGAGAATCTCAAGCAGACTCTATACTAAATGTGGAACCCAATGCTGGGCTCAGTCGCATGACCCGGAGATCACAACCGAAGCCAAAATCACGAATCTGATGCCCAACGGACTGAGCCACGCAGGCACCTGATTTTTAAGCCACTTTTATGTAACTATATATAAATGTTCATACACATGCATACATATAATCATACATGCACATAAAAATTCTGGGAGAAATTTCATAGGGGGAAAATTCTCGAAAGAAATACACTTAAATGTTGATATTGAAAATCTTCGCATGCGTAAGATATGAGTGCTTTTTATTTTCTTTGTTTTGCTTACCTGTACTTATCATTTTCTATAAATGGCAATCGTAATTAAAAAGCTTGTTATAAAATATTAAGTTCTCACTGATTTATTTTAAAAAGCAACATTTGTCAAGACTTTGTCATATACTAAATGCTATACACATACTGTCTCATGCCATCTTCTCAATGATCCTGTGAGATAGCCTTTACGTTCCCTACTTCCCAAGTGAGAAAATTTATTGGTAAATAATTTGGTCATAATTGCATAGCTAGTTAATGACAGGATCAGGAATGTGAACCCAAGTCTTTCCAATTCAGGCTACATGCTCGTACTCATTATTTTATCCTAATGTAATGTACGTAAAAGTCATCTATGTACGGTGTCTGCTGGGACTCGTAGGACCACTTTGATTTTCACTTGTTTGGTGACGGCACTCAACGACGGTAGAGAGGGCCCTCTCCAACCATAAGAATAATGCCCTCTGTTCTTATGGTCAAACATTTCTATTTCAACTTTCCAGAGTCCAGAGTTTCTTTATTACAACCCGACTGCTTCCCATGCCACAGAACATAAGCAAAACGAATCCTCTGCTATTTCTGGAAAGATTACTGCGTATGTAATCACATGCTGCAAGCCATAGGGAGTCAGAAAAAAAGCAGGCCCTCCCCATGCTGTCCTCTGAGACACTTTACAGCACAGATGGCACACAGCCAGAGAATAGTGAAGGAGAAACCAGAGGATCAATGTTTGAAAAACGCTCCGAAAATCCAACAGGCCATGGACTCCTTTACTTAAATACCTCTTTTGGTAGGAAACCACGAACTTGCCAAATCTCTACCACTTCATTCAGTTATAGCTTCTTCCTGTGCTGGGGAACCATCACCTCACTTCTCCAGTCTCCTTCCCACTCCTTAGGTCTGCCCAAGGGTATTGGTGGGAAAGGTCTATCCAATAGTATGAATTTATGTCAGTGGCCTCTATTTCCTAAATATAATACAAAGCAGACTAGAGTGGCCAACTGCATATGTTCCCACATTAGAGTCTCCTTTCTGGCTCCAGAACAATCAGACTGCATTAGATACACATCAGAACAATTTGAGAATCGCCTTATTTAAAACCATTTCACCTTTCACTGCAGACATAAGAAGCTATCAGTATTATTAAGATAGGAGTTTTAGGTCAGCTTTAGAGCAAAATTCCCCTCCCAGTAAGATGCAAAAGAGACATTTAGAAGATTCACAATCATTCCCAAAGTAATTAGGAGGAAAGAGACCTTTTTCCCCCCCTTCCTTGTTCAAATGGTAAAACTCCGATATTCTTAAAGGCAAACATAAAAATTCCAGCAGCCAGAAAGCTGGGCTTAACAGAGCCAGCGCTGTCCAGTCAGTGGTCCTAAAGTCTATAAAGTACACTCAAAACGAAAGTGAGAGGTCAGGATCCCACTGCCATCCCCGTGAAGGCAGGGCCTCGGCTGTCCTACACACTGCAGCACACCAGGACCGACCCACAAGCCTGACACACGGGAGTTTTCACAAATACATGAGGGAATCTCAGTATTTTCCCAGTCCAATGCAGAGTGGCCTCCCTTTAAGGTGTTTTGGGAGAGAGAGGGCCGGGGTCAGGGGGCGTGGGGTGGGGATGCAGTATGGGAGCAAGGTGGGTAGAATCTGGAGTCTTCCTTTGGGCTAGTCCAAGGATGATGCCATTTGCTTTTTATTTTTTATCTGGTCCACACTGTCTGGTTGGTTGGTTTCGAATGGACAGTTTTCGACAAATTGAGTACAGAATAAATAAAGAGGTTTCAGAGTGGCAGGACAATGGACTGAAATATTAATTTGTTTCTTTCTTCCTATCTCAAGCTGGCCCCTGGCCCCTTTTCATCACCATTTTCCTAGGTTCCTAGGCTTTGTAACTACGAGGCTTAGAGATTTTGAGAGCAAAGAAGCAAAGGCAGACTGAGAGCAGTGGGGTTTCTTTTGTAAAAGGTAACTCTCACTGAATGGACAGTGCCAGGTGAGTTAGGAAGGGAGGCTAGAAGGAGAGGCGAGGTTTACCAACTGGGGGGTGGACAAGAGACTTGTGAATCCCATGAATTCCAGAGACCACTGTCCTTCCAGTGTCCCCAGGAAGGGTTAGGACTTCAGAGGGAAATGGCTGTGGGGCTCCAGCTTCCCCAAAGTCTCCCCTCCACAGGAATGGCAGACAGGTCCCTTTCCCAGACCTCAGTGGACCACGTGCTTGAGACCACAGTTCTCTCAGCCACTGCCAATGAAAGATAGCGACCGGCGCCCCCCGAGCCCTTCCCACTGGTGCTGGCAAAACACTGGGATATCCAAAAATCCTGAGATGTAAAATGCCCTCCTGACCTTTGGGGGTGGGGGTGGGGCTGGGAATCAGTATTACGCTGATTTAAAGAAAGTAGTATTTCTTCCTCCTCTGATTTTGCTTCGCATTAGCATCAAACAGGTGTTTAATCCCTTCAGCCCATTTCCGAGCTGGACATACTGCCAAGTCTTATTTTAGTACACAAGTTGTGAGCCTTTCTCTTGACGGGCAGTTTTAATGGCAGGCATTGCTTGGTTTGGATGAAAGAATGAATCGATTTTGTCCGTGCAGACTGTTTGAGAACGTAAGCTTCGTGAAGGGTGGGAGTTTTGCTCACTGCTGTCTCAATTCTTTTTTTTTTTTTTTTTAAGATTTTATTTATTCGACAGAGAGAGACAGCCAGCGAGAGAGGGAACACAAGCAGGGGGAGTGGGAGAGGAAGAAGCAGGCTCATAGCGGAGGAGCCTGATGTGGGGCTCGATCCCAGAACGCTGGGATCACGCCCTGAGCCGAAGGCAGACGCTTAACGACTGCTCCACCCAGGCGCCCCTGCTGTTTCAATTCTTTTTTTTTTTTTTTAAAGATTTTATTTATTTATTTGACAGAGATAGAGACAGCCAGTGAGAGAGGGAACACAAGCAGGGGGAGTGGGAGAGGAAGAAGCAGGCTCACAGCAGAAGAGCCCGATGTGGGGTTCGATCCCAGAACGCTGGGATCACGCCCTGAGCCAAAGGCAGACGCTTAACCGCTGTGCCACCCAGGCACCCCTGCTGTTTCAATTCTTAAAACAGCACTTGGCGCACAGTAGGGACTGAGCAAGTATTTTTAAATGACAGAATTTCTTTATTCTAAATGCTGTGTTTTCAAGGGGACTGAGGGGACCGTAAGATGTTAGAACCCAGGCTTATCCCTCGAGCAGATCACAATATACCAGAACATGCATTCGCATGTTGGTGATGACAGTCCCCAGTGGGTGAAAATTGGTGACTGGGGGGAGCTGGGAAAATCTTACTCCTTTATGTATAAAGCAACAATAAGGCCTCGGCATAGAGTGTATACACAGTATATCTGTAGTATTAAACTTTCACGAGCGGGTGAACAATTAGGAAAAAAATCTGTCTAAAAATGCTCTTGGGGGAGGGGAGGCAATAAAAAAAAAGAGGTTGAGAAACACTGCATCAGAGTGTCGGAGATTCTGAGACCGCTCTAGCTTTCCTCCCTTTGATCTACAGATGGTCACTTCTGCCGTTCACGTATTGAACCGTCTTCTCTGGAGCTCCTCAGCCTGTACGGTGTGGCAGCACAGAGCAGCACAGGTAAAGAGCAAATTCCTTAACGTAATAGTTAACATCATCTTCATCTGACACCCGCAGACTTCTCCAGACTCGTCTCCTTTGCCCTGGTACAAAACATGCGAGCTCCAAACTCGTTCCCTTACCAAGCCTTTGCAAATGTCCTTCCCTCGACGGGTCATGCTGTTTCTAACCCTCTGTCCTCCTCTCCAGTCCTTTGGTTGTGGTTAGAGGTCTTTTCTGGGTCTGGGGCCCCTGTCTGAGGTCTCCTTACACCCTGTGCGCAGCTCTATTTCAGCATTTATCACGAGAACGAGGCACTGCAGTGATTCACTCACATTCTCGCCCTTCCTTGCTAGATTTCGAATTCTTTGAAATGAGAAACAGTGTGTCACTCATGATTCAATCCTTATGGCCCAGTATACTGTACCTTTTTTTTTTTTTTCTTTTCTTAGGGTGAGGGGGAAGGGGCAGAGGGGCAGGGAGAGAGAGAATCTTAAGCAGGCATGCCCAGTGCGGAGCCCAACACGGGCTCCATCTCACGAGCCCGAGATCATGATGTGAGCCAAAATCAAGAGTCAGATGCTTAACTGACTGAGCCACCCAGGCGCCCCGCACTGCATCTAAATATATGACTGCAAGAGCCAAAAAGAAACAGGCTGAACTGGAGATGGCTCAGAAAGCATGCATTCATACAAATATAAAACAGTAACATCAAAGCTACCGCTCTCGTATGCATTAGACAAAGCACTTCACTGCCATTACGTCCATTAATCCGCATTGTTAGCCCGTTTCACAGCTGAGAAAATTGTTGCTCCAACATCCTGACACATCAACTCCAAAAAAAAAAGTCCTTCAGCACCACGCTCCCCGTGGCACTGCTAAGCTCTGTGTACCCAGCCCCGTGCTACATGCCAAGTGAGGAGGCATGAAGTCAGAGACTCTCTTCTAAGAGCTCCTAGGCTAACGGGGAAAATGCATGAGTAACACCCACGGTGGCCGGGATGTGGATGTATAGGAACTCTCACACCACTAGTGGGAACACAGCGGAGGTCAGAACTTCGCAAGAAGGCTTGACTATTAAAAAGTTAAACCTAGAGTTACCATTTGACCCAGGAATTCCACTCTTAGCTGCTTGCCGAAGATAAATAAAAAGACTTGCATGTTCACCCAAAGACTTCCACGTAAATGTTCACTGGAGTAAAATTCACAATCACCAAAGAGTGGAAATAAATCACATGTCTATTAACCGATGAACAGATAAATAAAATATTCTGTATCTGTGCAATGGAATACTATGCAGCAATAAAAAGGATTAAACGCTGGCACACGTTACAACATGGACAAACCTCAAAAACATGATGCTAAGTGAAAGCAGCCAGACACAAAAACCACCAATGGTATGCCCGTGTGTCTACGTAACGTCCAGTGAGGCAAACCGACGCAGGACGTAGATGAATGGTTGTCGGGGACCGGCAGTGAGGAGGGACTAGAAATAGGCTCAATGAATCTACTGAGGTGACAGAAATGCTCCCAAATTGGACTGTGGTCATAGCTGCACAACTCAGTAAATTTACTAAAAATTACTGAAATGTAGATTTAAAAGAGTGAAACTTACAGTATGCAAATTTAACAAGGATGTTAAAAAAAAAAGGAGTAAGAGACATATAATAATGTTCGTCGAAAAGAGGAATCCAGTTCTGGAGACACATGGTATTACGTGCTTTGGAATTCCCAAAATCAGCACAGAGAAGCAGCTCACAGATGCGTGCCAGGGGAAAGAGACAGCAGGTTAGAGAGAGTTCCAGAAAGAGACAACCCGATCATTTGTCTACAACTGGTAAGGAGTTACTAAAGATACAGCTTGGCAAGTGCTGGTCATCAAGGACCGAGCACAGGGAAGGCAGAGGAGAACGAAGGAAGGCAGAGCTGAATCAAACACAGGACCTGTTTCCGTGGTCAAGGCCATTACACTGTGGGCTAGCCTATGGTGGTTGCTAGTGATCTTCTTTATCAGGGAGCATTAAAAGTGGGACTATCATAGTGCTGGATGATTAACACAGCAGCGAGAGAGGACCCGATGACCCCTCAGTGTCTAGGTCACAGCTTCTGATCATTTGGGTCAGATGCTATACAATTTCAACTTCATCCATATTCCTTTTCTTTTGCCACTGATATCAATTTATCATATAGTTTTTTCTTTCTCTCCCTATTACTGCCAAGTCACCATAAAACTAGGAGTTCATGGATTGGTTAGGACAGTACGTGTTTGTGTGTGTGCGTGTGTGCATGCGTGTGTGTGTGCGCACGTGTATGAGAGAGAAAGAGAAAGGAGGTAGGGGAAGGAGAGGGGGAGAAAGAGACGGGGGAGAGAGAAGCAAAAGGAACAGGAGGAGAGAAGAACAGAGAGAGGAGGCAGGGAGAGAGAAGGGGGATATAAGACAGACATAGCTGTCAAATTGCACTGGTGCCTCGGTGGGTAAGAACTGTGACTTCTCACACTTTATAACATCTCATAAAGTTTCTTTTAATGATTTATAGATCCAAGGCCATGGTGTTTCCTGGTTGCGAGTAGTAATAATATGGCTGGACATTCTTTGCTGTATACTTCTCCTGGGGGTTCAGGAACCACAGAGGGGGTTCCTCCCACACACGTACACATGGGGAATAAGGCTAATTCTCTTTATTTTCAAATTACTTTATTCCTACTTGTCCTTTAGGGCATAGCTACCAGTTTCTTTGGGAAACCTTCCTAGATTCTCTTTAATTCTTTAGAAACAAGTTTTCCCCAGTAACTGGAACACACAGACACAGACAGACACACAGGCCATTTCCTTATAGAGCTAAGAGTATGAGTTCTGCAGTCGGATCACACTGGTTAATTGTCAGTTCTACCACTTAACTTATTAGTGGCCTTTCTACTTCTCACTCTTCCTTACGTAGCCCAGATAATGAGATCTTCTAAACTGAGGATTAAATCAGACAGTCCAGGTGTATCAGTCAGGAGAGGTGAGGTTATACCATGGTGAAGACAACAAAATTCTCAGCGGCTTCAAACAACGAAGATTCATTTCTCACCCAAGCTATGAGTCCACGGAGGCATAACGGCGAAGTCAGCCAGGGACATCAGATGATGGAGCAGCCACGATCTTCAAATTGTGCTGCCCTCTGTCTTTGGGCACATGCAGGATTGTATTTCCCCGCCCACTTATGATGGTCTGGGCCGTGAGATTTGTTGTAGCTCGTGAAATGGGAGCATAAGTGAATTCGGAGCAGATCCTAGAACAGCTAGGGCATGCCTGACCATGCTCTACTTTTTTTTTTCCCCCCTCTCTCTCTCTCTCTCTCTCTCTCTGGATTGAAAGCTTCTGGCAGGCAAGGGCAGTATTTTAGCTGTCTTTTTATCCTAGTCACCTGTCATAACCCGTACACAGAGAAGATAGACAGTAAATTTTGACCTACTGGACAAAAAGTCTTCCATCAGTCACAGAGAACTGTGACTAGAGCTCCCAGAGGAAGTCAGGTCTGGCTAAACAGTCAACGAGCCCTCACTAGGTACCAGCTCCCCAGACCAGTACCGTGCTTGCTGGCCATCTGGGAAAACAGCTAGATCACCATGGGGGTTGTTGTGCACCCCGAGATGTTAATTAATGAGTATCCTTCAAGAATGTGAGCAAGGAAATGTAAGCACATCTGAAGGCATCATTAAGGTTGGAGCCCTTGGGCGCTGCGCTGGCCTTGACCCTTCTGCTAGCTCTCAAGGCCAACGCGGCTAAGCCGAGCCAGTCTGAACCTGTTTCCTCCTCTCTCAGGTTGGGCAGGTGGACAGCATCAACATTACAATCTTCTCCACTTAATGAAGTCCTGTATTATGATGCCCAGGACAGGGCAACAACCACCACAGCTATCACTGGGCATTGGGGCGCATGACCCCGAGGGGCCGCAATGAGGGCATCTCGCGCGACTTGAAGTTCTACCAAGGAAATGCTTGCAAAAACTCTTACAAATTCCTCCACCCAGATTTGGGGCTGGATTTAGGCACGAAAACTACTGCCAGCACATTGTTCTGAAACAGAAACTTGTGAGCAACCTTTCAAAAGAGACCTCGGCAGAGACTTTATCGATTGTTTGAAGGGAAGAAAATGAGAGATGGATAATAAAGCCCGAGTTGCTACAGCCCCTGTCCCAGGTGAAATATTTGAGCTTATGAATCCTGAGCTCTTGTTGATAAAGGAGGGGGACTCATGTCTCTCAAGCAGACGCGTAAAAGGAAATAAGTGAAAGATGATGAGGCCTGTGCCAAGTGTTCCGATGAAATTCCTGCCGCGGCGATCCCTGCTGCTCGCTGGGCACTTCCCACCAGCAAAGCCCGATTAAGACGCTGGCCTGAGTGATATTAAAAATGCATGCTGCGAAAATCCCTCCCAAAATAGATTCTTCTACCAGGGCATCCACTGCGAGGGAGCGGCCTGTCCTGCCTTCTCTCTATTTCATTAGGAAAAGTTGTCAGTTGTACATGACAGTGTCTTTTATGAGACTTCAAGTTACAGCTTCAAAGGACCCCGGGCCTTTTTGATACTTGTGAGAAAGGTTCTGAGGAGAAGTTCAGAAGAAAGGCTGCTAGTGCATGCACCCCCGGCACTAGAGCTGTCTTACCTATTAATTTGGGCCTGCTGTTCACGTTTTGATGTCCAAATTGGCCTTCCGAAGGGTGGTGCCACATACACCCCGCATCGTTCAGATGGGTGACCAATTTCCACAATTACCTTCAGCCTTAAACTAACAAGAAAAAGCAGGCGTCCAGAGGTGATGTCTGTTGCTGCTTCTCTCATGTACTGAACCCCTAAGGCCTGATAGTCTCCCCACATTTCGTGCGTGTATTCTCAAAAGAGTGGCACAACTGAACACAGCACCAGGAATCACTGAACCCTGGGGAAATCCCGTCGGCTCAGAGAACAAAGGCAGGCACTGGTCTCGTCCTCCTAGCACATTACCCAGCCAGGGCCATGAAGTAGTGGGAAAAAGGAGGCAGGGCAAGAAGGCGGGAGGATGAGAAGGGACGGTAAGGTGTACTTTAGACAGGAGGCTCTAGAAGTTGTCTCTGAGGGGAAACCCAGATGAAGTGAGGGAGCCAGTCATGGGAAGATCCAGGCAGGGGGGACCAATGGGGCCCATTTGAGGAATACCAAGAAGGCCAATGTGTCCATCATGGTGTCACATTTACCTCTCCAGAAGACAGAGCGCGGTAGGAGATGAATTCAGACATTAGGGAAGGGACCAGATCAATAGAGCATCTTGGAGAAGACGCTATTCAAGAGCTTGATTTTTATTTTATATCCCGTGTGTGCCAGTGGGATGCATTAAGGAAGGGAATGATGGGAAGTGACTTATATTTTAATTTAGATAAATTCCAATAAGACTTTCCTGAAAGGACTGAACCCAACTTTGATAAATTCACTACCTCAGAATTAATTCCCCAAATAATTTTCTAATAAAGGACTTGCTAATAATAGATTCCTGTGATTTTGCTCAACTGAAATGATGTTTTGGAATGCACTCCCTGCTTCCTTTGTCTAAATTCCGAGAGCACAATGGACATGACCATGGGTTTTGGAATCAAAAAGACCTATTTTTGGGTTCAAATCCCATCACTTACGAGTCATCTGACCTTCCTTGAGCCTTTTATATCTGTGAAATGGGGATCAGGGTATCCTTTTTTGAGGACTGAGTGCGTGTGTACATTTGATCTGCTCAACACGGTGCCAGGTACACTGTAGACGGAGCTCTATGCTGAACCGTCCAGCAGTCCGTCCCTCAGCTCCCACAGCCACCTCCTCCTTCCTTTTCCAACTACCTTCTCTGATCTACGGCAGTCACACTCTGCCACACACAATTCAGTACTCGTTGATGTGATACGCTCTGAGAGGCTTGTATAAGAAGGAAGAGAAAGAGGGTCACTGGCGGAGCTGCCGGTGTCAAGCGGACGGAGAATGAGGGAGTTGGCGGCAGGATGAGGAAGCAAAAAGTCTGTCACTGAATTGGAAGGAAGGGAAGGGATTAGCATTCACCCAGCGTCTTCCAGCTAGCAATGAAGGAGGAGAGGGAAGGAGAAGGGGCGTTCTCGGGCTTGCCAGAATTAAGACTGCCTCCCTCTTTACACAAGACAGTACTTGAATCATTTTAACTGCAAATAATCAAATCATCAAATAATAAGAGACTGAACTTGGTGAAAAGGATTCCATTCACCTCTGACTCCCTTTGAATCACCATGCTGGATATTACCCACATCCCTCCCACCACCTCTGAAGAAGGGAACTTTAAAGTCTGAATAGCTTCAGAAACCAAGAACGAGGATAATTCTCTGGGCAAGAAGAGCAGATAGCAGAGGAGATTAAGAATCCATAGCAACCCAAATCACAACCATTCTTTAAATCTTATTCAGAAGAGTGGTTGTGACAGTGAATTTTACATGTCAATTTGATTTGGGTGTGGGATGACCAGATGTTCAGTCAACCTGGGTTATTCTGGGTGTGTCTGTGAGAGGGCTTCTGGATGCAATCAACAAGTGAACTGGGAGACCAAGTAAAACAGAGAGTTCTCCCTCCTATGGATGCGTCTCATCCTCTCAGTCGAGGGCCTGAATAGAACAAAAAGGCTCACCTTCTCTGAAGGAAGGGGGGATTTTTTTTTTTAATTAGAACTGAAACATTGGCTCTTCCTGGGTCTCCAGTCTGCTGGCCTTTAGACTAGAACTGAAACATCAGCTCTCCTGGTTCTCAAGCCTTAAGACTCAGATGGGAACCACATCGTTTGCTTTCCTGGGTCTCCAGCTCTTGGGAATGGTCAGTCTCTGTTACTGTGTGAGCCAATTCCTTATAATAAATCTCTTCTATATACACATACACACACACACACACACGTGCACACACGTGCACACAGCCTATTGTTTCTGCTTCTCTGGAGAACACTGACTAATATAGAAGTAGTGAAGTTTATCCCTGAATTCAGACTATTGAAGTGTCACAACAAAGCAAGTGAGCATGACTTGGAATTAAAAGAAACCTTCAAAAAGAATTCATCCATGTTATATAATTTCTACCTGCACCACTCACGTCTTAGAGCTGTGAGCCGCTCTCGGAAAGAACGTAAGACTTTCTTAGCACTTGCTTGGGAACAATAGCCACCACTGTCCCTTCCGCTTCCCATGACAGGGAGACCCCATTATGTGACAGCATCAGGAGTTCTCAAGCACCAAGTTAGAGCTTTTGCACGGATCTCTCCTGGAACTGGATGCCAGGCTCAAGACGACTATGTAGTCAGGTAAGAATGAGCTATGTCGCAACTACACAGAGCTTAGAGTAATCTTGACCTTGGTGGGAATGGGGCTACCATAGGTTGCTGGGAAATTACTTAATACAACATAAACGTGCTGGGCATTGTTTGGTCTGAGTTTATATTTACGGCAGTCATCTAAAAGTTGAAAGGAATGGGTGTGGATTCCACAAGCTTATACAAGTGTCTTGAGAGATTTGCCTATAGTTATTAATGGCCCTCTATATGCTTTGATTATAAGGAATCATAGTAAGATTCACTTTTTCTTGCATTCTCTTTAACACAAGTCTGTCTGAGAGGTACTCAAAATACAGGAAGAAAGATGCATAAGATGAGTAGAAAGAATACAGCAGCCCTCAGGTCCCACTCGAAAGGTACAAGGGAGGAGATCTAAAGTTAACTGGAAAACATTCATCTGGGGTGCACTTCTGGTTTTCAGGAACCTCAGGTGCAAGCAATGTGGTAAGGACTTCTTACACTTGCAGAACTCTTTATATTAAACAAAAAAAAAAGAGACAGAGAGAGAGAGAGAGAGAGAGAGAGAGAGAGAGAGAGAAAGAGAAAGAAAAAAGAAAAAAGAAAAAAGAAAAAAGAAAAAAAGAAAAGAAAGAACTTGTCCCAAAGGTGATGTGGCAGATATTCCTCATTTACTTTACTAGCACTTTCGATTTTGGCTCAAATCCTATTATTCAGGAGATATGAATTGGCCAGTGGGAACATTTCCAGCAACAATATTTCAGAATTAAAATCTAATTTAACCAAGATGACCCTGGAAATTACCAAGCTCAGGTAAAAGGAAACCTTTTAACATAAACGGCAATGCGTTATTCATTCCATGCAAAGGGTGCTGGGAAAACTTGCCAATCATTTTTATTATTATTTTTTTTTTATCATCTAAGCCACCTTTCTCATCATACAATGCCTTGTAATGGGCAAGCTTTTTTTTTTTTTTTCTTCTTTAAAGGATATGTCACCATCACTGATGTATGTATAAGAATGAGACCAGGTCTGGGAAACACAAAAAAGCCATTTTGGAGTGGGTGAATAAGGGGGGAGTATGAATAGCTCGAAAAAATGCACAGTCTAACAAGTAATTATACAATGAAGATGTTAGCTTAGGGCATAACTCAGTGCTTTCTTCCTTAACTTCAGTTTTTAAAATGTCTTTTTTTTTTTTTAATCAGAAAAGTACAGTAGCAGCTGGCGTATCAACAGACCCTTCTTTGTAGGCCATTCTAGTCTTTGTTACCTGTGTGACCTTGGGCAGGTCACTTGCTATTTTGCCCCTCAGTTCCCTCTTCTATAAACTATAAATACACTGCCCAGGTGGACGGGTGTGAGCATTCAACAACATTTAAGTTGCCTGGAATAGAAAGCGGAAAGCTGTGGGTGCTTTGTAAATGTTACTTCTCGTCTTTCAGTTAAAAGTAGAAAGAAGTTTGGCCTTAATATGCTCTGTCTTTTTAGGGGGGAACAAAGCCTTCTGTTAAGGGCAGAGATTTTTAAGGCTAGGCTTATTTCAGGTTTTCCCTTTCTTTCATAATAACGTCATGCACTAGAGAAGGAGCTCTTTAGTGAACCCAGGCTAAAGCCCACCGAGTTATTTCCCTGAGGGCCAGGTCTGACATGTGAGACTCACCAGAGTTAGTTCCTGTAAACTGGAAAGACCTGGCTTTTGGGATGTCAATTTCAGACTCTTGGAAGCATTCACAGAGTTTCTTTCTGTTGCCTTAGACTTAACCTTCAAATCCTGAAACACATAACATCCAGGCCCAGATGGCCATTCTAACTGGCATCAGGTTATCCTCTCTCTCACCTGGATTTAGCTCCAAAGTCTGGGTTATAGTGCGATGACGCTTGCTCTAAGCTCTGTCCCCAAGTTGATAAGGATGTTAGTGGAGGTGCCCCAAAGCTCACTGTAATCTCCCAGACGACGCCAATTTCACAATCTTGAAATAGAGAAACACTATAATGAACAGCAGGGCTTTACTGAAATTCGGTACCTAGAAATGTGCTTGCTGCATCAGTCACTTCAAAACACAAAAGCAACATCCAAACAAGACATGTGAAACAAAGTGGTTGACCTGGTAGTTAGAGAAGAAGCCTCTCAGTTCAAACAGATGAGGCAGCATTTAACTTCTATTTTGAGGGTCACAGCATATTTTATTCACCGAACAGCATGTACAAGGTGCCAGGCTAGTTACAAAGGGTACTGCTCTCAAGGTAGAAGTTAAAAAATACAGAAGAAAAGAAAGAACCTGAATTTCCCCTGAGGTTGACTCCATATATCAAGGAAGCTGGGGAACGTCTGGATGTCCCTCTCCTTCTGCTTGGGCACGTGCAAGGACACAAGACGGGTAACCTGTGAGCAACCCCTGTGGGCGGCAGGAGTCAGCAAGCATTTAAGATGGGCATCCTGTGTCAATTGCAATTTGTATCCGTTTCTTCTCCTCAACCTCAGGGTGACTCCCGTCACAGTCAGACATTTAAGATTTGTTGTCTTCTAAAAATGTCACAGTCTGATTCCTGTTAAATATCAAGCACGCGTAAAAGAAAAGAAAGCCTTCTGTTGAAGACAAGCCCAGGATCTTGGGGGCTCCAAGCAAAGTCAGAAGAATCTAAGTCTACTGCCGCCAAACTGGCCTTCCTGCTTGGCCTCTGAGTACATCAAATAGACCCAACTGCAGGGCCTTTCCACATGCTGTTCCCTCTGCCAGGAATGCTCTTCCCCAAGTTCCCTGCACCTCTGTGTTCTTCCTTTAATTTGGGTCTGTTCTCAAACATTATCTCTCTCACGAGGCTTTCCCTGGCCACGCTATCTAAAATCGCACCCTCACTCAATCTATGCCAGTCTCCTGCTTCATACCTAACGTTCCTTTTGTTCACGTGGGGATGGTTGGTACCCCAGTCTAGATCACAGCTCCCTGGAGAGAAACACGCGGCTTGCCTTACTGCGGGAACAGTATCTAACGTATTGTAGGAGGTCAATAAATAATTTTTCAAACTAAATATGTTATCCTTGACAAATCACTAAAGCCAAGTCATTTTTTTCTCCTTTGTAAACTGAAATAATGATATCGAACATCATCAAGTTTTGCAAGGAATTAATATACTTTGAAAAACTACTCAAGAAACCATAAAGTGCACTGAAATGTTAGCCATTTCTATTATCCTCATTGCTGTGAACTAACTTTTCTGTCAGAGCACCAGGTAGTGACGGATTCTGAAGCTGTGGCTTGATGTATAAACTTGTCCAAGAGTGGGTGAGTTCCTTGAAAGTAGTCATCATATTTCATTTTTTTCTTTAGGCCTGACTTAAAGTAGACACAATAAATTCTTGTTGGATAAATGGAGGGATGGAGTAAATAAAACGCCTTAGCAAAGGAAAGGAGATGGGGCCAAATGTCCGGTTCTGACTCATAAAACAGGCAATGAAGACAACACACTGGATATGGTAATAGACCAGCGTCCTAAGCAGTGTCAGGGCTGGACCCCAGTCCAGAGGCCCAGGCTGCATCACTGGCCCCAAATCAATAAAACTGTCATGATTAATTAAATGTCCATAAATAGGAGGTCAAACCTGAGCCGTAATCCACTCTGGTAGATGACAACAGATACAAGGCCCCAGGGAGATACAGAATTCCTGAACCTAAGGGTATGGTCAACTCAAGGCTGGAAGCTATTAGCAGGGGCATTTCACCAGGATGGAGAGATACAAGCTGCTATAACTGGGGTCGCCAACATGCGGTCAGAAATGGCAGTGGGTTCAGCCATGGGTGGGTCTGGGCACCACAGAACTCATGCAGTAAAATGCATGTTTCTGATTACATTCACTGCTCGTGTTTCATGAAATCCGCGGTAAATGTGGGAGACCCACTCAGGCAAACAACTTATAGTTGGTGATTCTGTTTGACATAGATTAGATCAGAAATGAACTGAATGTATATCTAGACATAAAACTAAAGCATTTCAGAGCAAGAAGAAACCTTGGAGGTCATGGAACCCAACCTTGCCATTTACCAGAAAAAGAAATCAGAGCTCAGGGTCTGCAACAACTTGTTCACTGTCACGTAAGTAGTTAGCGGCAGGACTGGAACCACGATTTAGGTCTCCTGACTCCTCATGCAGGGGTCTTTCCACTTCACCATTCCGGTAGGACTGAACCATGACTAACTCAGACCCTTTGGAAGTGACCATGGAACAGAATGATGAAAAATGTCAAGCAATGAATTAAAAGAGGGCCTTTCCCTCACTCCAGAGTTGTGTTTGCAGAAACCCAGACATTTAAGTCATCAGGAAGAACATCCCAGACAGATAAGAGTCTCAACATTCCTCCAATAATTTAAAACTTATTTTAGAGCCGGAAGGCCCCTTAGCACTCATTACGTACAATTCCCTAATTTTACAGATGATGAGTTATGCCTTGGAGAGGTTAGTTTCTCAGTAGCATTATCTGGTTAAAATGGCCCAATGCTTTCATAAAATGATTCTTATGCTATTCTGTAACGGTAGTCTCAACTGTCTGGGAATGGGTCCCAGGGATGCTTTGAAAAAAAATCCTTGTCATTCTCATCAAACCAAATGGACATGCTTGCAAAAAATGGTACAGTGGAAGCAAACACACCTAGCATCTAGAAAAACACTCTAGGGATGATGCCATTTGCTGTGTAACAACTGAAAAACAATTTTTTTGTGTGTGTCTGACATGTGAAACACACCTAGGTCAAATGCACTTCCCCAAACCAGTATTTAACATGGGGCTCAAGGCACTGGGGGAACTTGCCCAGGGCCTGGCCTAGAGCAGACAACTTAATAAATTCTTGTTGGGTGGGTGGGTGGGTGGGTGGTTGGATGGATGGATAAAACGGTGAACAGAGTAGGTAAAAGGCCTATGGCAGAGATAGAAAAGAAAAGGAAACGGGGCCAAGTGTATAGCTTTGATTGAATTAAAACACTGGGGAGAGGGGAGAAACACACTAGTTAAGGTAACAAAGACACCAAATCAGACACCTCGAATAGTGCCCCCGATGAGGGGTTCAAGCTGAACCCTTAGTTCAAAGGAAGAACGAAGGTCTGTAATATAACAATTGATACAGTGCATGGGACAGACAGGGAACAGAGAAAAAAAACCCTGCTGGGGTAAATCTAACCCTTGCATTTAGTACGCGAATAGACTCTGAAAGTCACTTTGGACCAGCATCTCTGAAATCACTTTAACTGCTCTTGGGATGTAGAATTTTGAGCAAGTAAGCAATCTTGTCCCCAAATATTCTGATATCTTTTTCCTGATATTTGAATATATAAATTGCACCTGGTAACCATAAGACTAAGATTTTGGAACAAAAACCAGTCAGTGGGGTAAATTACTGTGTACTGTTCAGAAGGCCTGAGTAAGCCAACTGGATGGTGATGACAAGCATAGATGCTCAGACTGGCTGAGATGATCCTGGAAGAGCTGGCTCCCATCAAATTTGAGAGGCCCCCCACAACAAATGTGGGTACAAATGTTAGTAAGACTCCAGGCAAGAACTTGTACCTATTATACAAATTTCGTTGTCACTGAAGGCTTGTAAAACGATACTCAAGATACAAACACCTCTGGCCCAAATTTCTAACAGAAATGCATTCATCCCTTTGCTTAATGGCATTAGCTTTTCCCCATTCATCCTCCCTTCAGGGAGATTCTCCTTCTATTCCCCTGCATACCCCTTCTGCTAGCTCCCCATGCCCAAATCACAGTACTATTTCTGCCTTTTTGATCCCATCCTATTTTCCTCCTATGAATATCAAAGGAAAGAGAGCAGGCTTCTAGGCCAAGCTCTTCCGCTCACTGTGGTATGGCTTTACATGAATGGTTCTCAACCAGGGATGATTCTGCTCCCCACGTGGAAATTTGGCAATGTCCAGAAACATTTTTGATCATCACAATTGGGGAGGGGGTTCCTTAATGAGAGCTAATGGTATCCAGTGGATAGAGGCCAGAGTTGCCAGTGAATATCCTGAGACACATAGGACAGCCCCCTCACAAAAGAATCTTTGGTTCAAAATGTCCGAAGTGTTGAGGTTGAGAAACCCTGTCCTAAATGACTCAAATATTGCTAAGTCTCAGTTTTCTAACTGACCAAAAAGATAATACTTACCTGCTCTTCCTAATTCACTCTCTTACATGTAAGACAGATCGGAAATGTGCGCATAAGTGTTTTGAAAAGTACTTTATAATGTTACTTTTCTTTTTAGCTCTTGATACTTTCTCCGATTATCCAAGGAGGCTTAAAAGGTGCTTATAATCTTACTCATTTACAATACAATCTTTGTACTTAGACTTTAGAGAGGATCTTTATTCTAAAGAGAACACAGAACAGAGCTTTTTATTTACCAAAGTCTACTGAGCAAGCTTTACCACCCCTATTTTGGAGATAAAAGAACTGGCAGAAGGAACAGCTGACCCTTTCTGCAGGAAACAACAACAACAACACAACGGGAGTTAGAGTTACTTTGTTCATTAATTCAATCATTAGTTGATGTTAATATGTGTAAAACCAACAATAATATAATGAAAAATATTACTATCAACCCCTTATGATATCCCAGACAATGAGCAAAATGCTTTAGACACACTGGCTGCTTACAACACCCCCGGAGGTAGGTCCTGTTATTATCCACACACGTAAAAGATAAAATTAAGTCTTGGAAGCAAACTATTTGCCTAAGGGCAAATAACCAATAAATGGTGAGGCTTGGACTGAAATCAAGCCCCATCTAACTCCAACGGCTGTGCTAGGAAACACTATGCCATACTGTGCTTGGCACGAAATGTGCATCCTAGGGCTTGGGAGGGAAAGAATAAAAACATGAATCAGACTTGGACGCTGCCCTCATTAGCTGGCTGTCTCCTAGAGGAGATCAGAAGCAAACACAAAGGGAGACAGTAATAAGTGTCAAAGATGTACCAATGACCTTCCAGGATGGGATTCTAAAATTTAGAGCTTGAGGCATATGGATTCAAAATACTGAAATCAGAATTAGGGAGAAAATAAAGCGATGGAAAGAGGGTGCCCAGGCAAGGTGGGTTCAGGAATACTTCGTTACTTTTAGTGCTTATAGAATTGCTCTAAACTCTGAGAGGCCAGCCTACACTGATCAGAACACTATGACGATGAGATCAGAGTCTCTGGGTCACCTTCCCAGTGGTTAAATTTCTTTTGCCACAATCCAAGACCATACACTCAATCAAGGATGGCAAATGTGGCCATGTGTGAGGCCACCCCTCTACTGAAATTCAGATCGAATGTCATAAACAGGCCACAGCACCATTTCCTATGTTGTTGGGAAAAGCCTCAGAGTCCTTCAGAACCCGCTGCCCCAGTCCTTAATGTAGCTGAACAGCACATGAAAGAAACCTGTATCACCCTCTAGGGTTTTTCTATCTGGATGCTATACTTCACTTATAAACATTTGTAGGTGGGGTATATGTAACGTCAGGTAAAGCATGAGCTCCGGGCAACATGGAGCAACATGGAGGCCCTGAAACAGGACAGTTAAAATAAAGGTCAAAAAAGATCTAAATGTTAAAGAAGAGATATACATACACGCACACAGGAATAGGACTCAGCCGTAAAAAAGAGTGAAACTTTGCCATTTGCAACAACGCGGATGGAGCTAGAGAGTATATACTAAGCTAAGTGAAATAAGGCAGTCAGAGAAAGACAAATACCGTATGACTTCACTCATACATGGAATTTAAGAAAGAAATGAACAAAGGAAAACAAAAAACAAAAAAAAGAATCTTGAGGGCAGGTGTTGTGATGAACACTGGGTGTTAAACGTAACTAATGACTCGAACACTACATCAAAAACTAACAATGTACTACATGTTGGCTAACTGAACATAATAATAATAAAAAAACCCCACAAAACTAAAACACAATGACAACAGACTCTTAACCCAAACAAACAGACTCTTAACCACAGAGAATGAATGGTTACCAGAGGGGAGGGGAGGCGGATGGGTGAAACACGCAATGAGCTCTGAGTAAATATATTGTTGAATCATTCTATTGTACACCCGAAACAAAACACTGTATGTTAACTACACTGGAATTAAAATAAAAAAAAAATTTTAAAAAGAAAGATACCCTCATTCTATTTAATGTATTCATAAAATAATATTTGATATATACTAGTTTTTCTGATGCATAGTACCATAAACTCTGCCTATAATTTAAGAGAAAAAGATTCAAATCTTTTATCAGAGGATGATTTCCTATTAAACTTAAGAGTTTAATATAACTAAGGACCAGATTTACCTCTCAGTTTCCTGGCAGCCATGGCGAAAAGAGAAATGCTACTAGGGGATAGCACTGCCATTTTCTAAAAAAGGAAAGGCTTATAATTAGTTACAATTTTTTTTTCCTTTTAGACAGCACTAAATCACACAAAAACATTGCTGCATGATTCCTTATTTAGGAATCACAGGGTATGTATTTTAGAAAAAATATTTGAGGTGACTTGATAAACAAAAGAGAGACTCAGGGCAGTTGCATGGTGACATGTGCTTTTCGCCATGAGGAGGCCAACTTTGGGAGCGTGCATATGGTTCACTTCAAACTCATCCCTAATAGTGGATAAAACAGCTACAGATCATGTTTTTGGAAGGTAGGCCTGCAGGTCAAGGAATATTCTTAGACACTTAACACCTGATACAATGTTCTTTCTAATGGACAAGAGTGGTGTTGAATTCTAAGGTCAATGCATAGAGTGAGACTAAGTCAAAAAATAAAAATGACTCTTGAAAATCTCCTTAGTTGCTGGGCATGCAGGTGGTGCTGTCGGTTAAGCATACAACTCTTGGTTTCAGCTCAGGTCGTGACCTCAGGGTCCTGGGATCAAGCCCCTCTTCAGGCTCTGAGCTCAGCGGGGAGTCTGCTTAAGTTTCTCTCTCCCTCTCTCTCTGCCCCTCCACCCGCGCACTCTAAAACAAATAAATAAATCTTAAAAAAAAAAAAAAAGAAACTCTCCTTAGTTGCTCATAAAGTTAAAATATGGAATGCACAGTATTTCTTTATGACCCTATGGAGTCTGTGCATATAAATACAGGATGCTTACTGTAATGTACAGTATACAAGAAAGATTACATAAAATATTTAGATTGTTCTTAATTACATGAGAGTCTGAATAATTAAAGTGAGTTAAAAGTGCATTTGAAATAACTTCTGAGTACAGACAGGTCTAAACCACTGTCATCCAGAAGAAATATAATATGAGCCATATATGTAATTCAAAATTTTGGAATAGATACACATTAAAAAGTAGAAAGAAACAGGTGAAATAAAATAGAACATTCTATTTAACCTAATAGAGCCAAACTATTCTCATTTCATCATGTAACTAGACTAAAAACTATACATGAGATAGTCGGGGTTTTTTTTAACGAAGACTTCAAAATGTGGTGTTGATTTTCCACTCGCAGCACATGTGGGTGTGGGCAAGCCGCACTTCAAGCACTCCAGAGCGCCGCACGCGGCCAGTGCTCCCATATCTACTGTCGGTGCAGATTTCAGCCTTTTCTACCCTTTGGCATCTTTTTCGACATTTTCAGTAATGAAAACTTCCAGCCAGAACCCAAGTCACGGTGATCGGTTGGGCTGCGGCGGTCTGCACCGCCTCCTCCATCCCCCCATGGCCCTGGAATCTAAGACTCGATCCCCCGGCGCTGATCTTGTCTCAGAGACAGATTCGCAGTCCCAGCAGCTGTTCTGTTCTCCCCAGTTGGACACCTCATTAAGGCCTCAAGAGTGAGACCACGGTGGCCAGGCTTGGAAATGGGAAGGAGGAAGCGTTTCCTTCGAGAGGCCTGGGACCAGATGGCCTGCTCTGGGGGTTGTGCTGGTTCCTGAGTCACCAGATGCAGTGTCTCCAGCTGGGGGCCCAAGCACGTGGTGTGTGATAAGTCAGGGTAAATGAGGCAACCCAACGCCTAGGCCTCTTCACAGACTAGCAGAGGCCAAGGGGAGCAGAGAAAGCTGATCTTGGGGTCCCACCCTGGCTTCTGTGCCCAGGTGTGTCCCTTACCCCAGGTGCTCTTCAACAGACACCTCTTCAGCATGTCTGCTTCTGATCTGCCCTAGCAACACATTTGAGACTCACTGTAGAAACATTTCCATTCTTCTTCTGCCTTGAATTCCTGTGGGGGCAGGTACTATTATTATCTCCCTCTTGTGACAGATGCAGATAAGAAAACCCCAGGTGTGTGGACGTCAAGAGACATAAAATAGCAAAAGTTTCAAAGTAGGTGCCTGTGGGGTATTTTGGGCGTGCAGATGTAGCTCTTTGAGATGCACCTAGAGTTTTAAATTAAAAAATAAAATATGAAACAAACACTAAGGCATTTGGATTGTGGGTTCCCTTTGCAGATCATACGATTTAACAATAAGGCCCCAAATTCCTACATGATTACAAGTGGCCAAGCCTGAGTAGGCCCTTTCCTCTTCACACAGGGACTCTACATCCAGAGCCTCCCCGTCCCTTCCACCCCCCCAACAGTCTTACCCCGTGTCTCTTTATATATTCATTGTTGGCCAGTCCTGGTAGATTTTTGAATTTGAGGCCTTAGCTTAGTGCATTAGGCTTTAAGGGTATGTGCATTTTTTAAGTGGAAGAAACTTAAAGCTATAGAGATACAGGTCCACAGTGGGATTTCAAACACCAATACTCTAGAGGAAAGAAAAATACTTAAGTTATGAACCTTCTCTAAGCTTTGATATCATGGGCATTATCTCAATCTTCTTCTCCATATTATGGAATCCATCCTAGTATGTCCCCAGTTTATCAGATGACAAAACCAAAGCCCAGAGAGATTGAAAACTGGGTTCAAAACCATGATCATGTAAACTGTTAGTGGATTTAGCTCCCTGAGCCATCTTTCTATTACTTTATAGTGTTCCTCTCATCCCGTTCTTGGGGAATACTGTGACATTTTACCTACATAGCGTTCTGTAGGTATGGCCTTTGAAAGCAATACAATTTGAGCATTAATATCTAATGGGCCTCTTAAAACCTTAAGCAAGTTCTTTAAACTCTTGAGAAGCAGAAATTTCTAAAATGCACAACACCTTTTCAGCAGTGGAAATTGCCAGGTAAGTGAAGTACCCAGCATTATTCCTAGGGGAGACCTGAGTTTCAGAAAATGTTGATTTCCCTCCCCCCAAAATCTAGTTAACTAAATAAGCTATTCGAGCAGCTACTGCAATTGCCCACCTACCATGTGTCTTAGCAGCTATGCAGTGTGAATAGATGGGCCTCCTTTCCCAGTTCCAAGGGAAGACCCTGACGGACTCAAGCCCATCAGGGTCATCTGATTCCCCTCACACAGTGTTTGGCTCAGGTTAGGCATGAGAGATAAGTTGGTCCAATCAGAGTGGGTTTTGTTCAAGGTGAGGGGGTCATCTGATTCCCCTCGCACAGTGTTTGGCTCAGGTTAGGCATGAGAGATAAGTTGGTCCAATCAGAGTGGGTTTTGTTCAAGGTGAGGGGGTCATCTGATTCCCCTCGCACAGTGTTTGGCTCAGGTTAGGCATGAGAGATAAGTTGGTCCAATCAGAGTGGGTTTTGTTCGAGGTGAGGGGGTGGGGAGAAAGAGAAGCTATTTTATGCTCCGGGTGTGTAGTATGCATTTGGAACAGCTGCTGCCATTTTGCTACCATGAGTGAAACCATTTCAGGAGACGCCAACTTCACGTTCCTACAAAACTGAGGGAATTCCAGAAAAAAATGGAACCAAAACTCCCATCAAAGCCTCACTCTCTTTGGACTTTTACATTATCTACCAGCCAAGAGCATTCTCTCTAATTCAGGCACAGCTGTCACGTACAGCTGAAAGCCCTCTTATGGTGCTTTCAATTTAAGTCCAAAATGATGACTAGCAGGCAATGCTTGGGATCAAGGGAGCATGCTCACCAGAGTACAGTCTTCCTACTGACTGGCTAGCCTACTTGCAACAGCAACTTGTCTAGCCGGTGCTTCAGCCAGCCCAGTGGGAATGGCGGGGAAACATGAGGCAGGGCAGCTGGAGGACCGGCCGTGCCATCCACAGGGGCTCCACATTCATCAACACAGCAGCTTGGTGGTATCAGCTTTGGTGAAAAGTTAGAGCAACTTCATCTATTTGGGTCAAAGCGGGACCTTCTTCATGCAAAGTGTTGGGAGAACCAGGATACCAGAATCTGGTGCTTGCTCTAATAGCAGTGAGGGAACTAGGAGTGGGTGGTTTCTGTCAACTGCACCTTCCACTTTTTCTAGAAGGACACAATTAGACAAAGAAAGAAAAGGAGTGAATCATGCCAAGACTTTCAGAAAAACCAGGACTGTTTCCTGAGTACCTTTTCTATATTCTCTATTCTTACACCATTGTATTGGGGTGAAAAGGGAGCCGCAGGGGCTCTTGGAGCTGTGAGCACAGGTAAGGCACCACAATGGGTATGAGCAAAAGGAATGAATCCTCCTCGGGTCTTCGTGCTTTAAAGTATAAGGCAGGGGTCCCAAACTCAAACACTGACAGAGGCTGGCAGGTGACTTTAATGAATGGACACCCAAGAAGAAGTCTGGAGACTATAGATCCCGTCAGGGACAGGTCTGCTCAGCTCTGGCTGAACATTTTTGACAAGAATTTTGAAATCTTTTTTTTTTATGTAAAATATCCTTAATTTTAATTTTTTCATTCTTTTTTTTTTCTCTCTCTCAACACCAAGAAGATCAAATAAAACACTTAGGTGGGTGGATTTGGCTCTCAGGCTGAAGACAATTGAGGGAGCTGGCTGGATTACCAGAAGGGAATAATAGGTGGTAGCTTTTTGGTTCCAAGAAATCCAAGAGGAGAGTGACTGAGCAAGGTGGGGAAAGTGGATGGAGGGATGTGGTTCCCACATGTTGGGCTGAACACAGATACCCCAGGGGATGGGGTTTCCAATGAGATGGCTACATAGATTCCTGTTGGGACTGAAGCTAACCTCAATAGTTTTGGGAGTTTCCACAAAGATTCCTGTGGCTGAGAGTAGCAGGAAGGGAACAGAGCGGCCGGCACAGTTACTTGGATCTCAAGAGGACCTCATGGGGGCGTTGTTAGCACCAGTGACCACTGTCAGCGACTGTAGCTGAGGCTGTCTCCCAGCTCAGGGAAGGGAGCCCCCTCAAATTCCTGATACATGCTTCTCATCAACCTCAGTGAAGTACTCTCAGAAATTAAAGAAAGGTAACAAAAATGGAGAAATCTGACATAACACGGAGTAGTCATAACTGCTATGGGAGGAACTGTCGAGAAGAGAAATAAGTAGTGCTCCACAACACTCAAGGTTCACATAGCTGGTCAAGGGCATCCTCTGCACTCAAACCCTAGATCCAA
>NW_024423897.1:17472644-17602873 GCF_017311325.1 Ursus maritimus
CCCCCAATGATCCCACTGCTTCTGCAGGTGTTCTTCCTGTACTGAGCTCCACCCCCTTTATATTTTGTATACTACCGAGATGGCAGTGGCAGTTTGATCCAGAGATTGCAACACTATGTGACTAAAACATTTTTTCTCTACTGTCTGTGAACTGTCTATGGAATGCGTATCCCAGAGAACATACTTTGAGAAATGCTGCATTATGCACCTAACGACATAGAAAATATATGATTTCAAGGTAAATTTCCACTGCCCATTTTACCTTCATCACTATTAGTTCAGTTCATTAAAACAAAATTTAGATGAAGTGTCTATGGCCATGACATCACATTCTATGGTTGCTCCTGAATATTTTTTTTTAAAGATTTTATTTATTTATTCTACAGAGATAGAGACAGCCAGCGAGAGAAGGAACACAAGCAGGGGGAGTGGGAGAGGAAGAAGCAGGCTCACAGCAGAAGAGCCTGATGTGGGGCTCGATCCCATAACGCCGGGATCACGCCCTGAGCCGAAGGCAGACGCTTAACCTCTGTGCCACCCAGGCGCCCCCTACTCCTGAATATTTTTAAAACTCTTTGCTGTGAGATTCCAAGTCCAGTTGCTACGCAATCAAAGCCAGTTTCCAACAGAAGCTCTCTCAAATTGTTGAAGACCATGCCCTCTAAAATTTGTCCCCATGGGATGTTAATTGATGGAGGTGATGGCCTGATGACAAGCAGAGGCCAATGCCATCTCCTGAGACCAAGGAGCACATGCCACGCTGTGCAGGGCCATGTGGAGAAGCACCAGGTTTGATTGGGCAGGAGGGGGAGTGGGGGGGGAGTTGGACTAAAGCCTTCAGTGGGTTTTCCCCAGGAAAGGAAAGGCCAGTCAGGGTCAACAGTTTAGGACTGGCCAGTTCGAATGATTCCGATGATCTCTGGGCTACAGGGGTGGTCTCTGGTTGTCTGGGACCCGGCCTTTGGATGATTTAGAGCAGGGGACACTGGACTGGTGTGATGAGAGAGCTAGGTAAGGAGGTAGCTAGGACTAGACTTCGGATTGGTTGATTTGCCTCTGACCGGTATGATCTGATGCAAGTTGCTACTATCTTTAGGAATTAGCTAGCTCTGGGAAGGGTCATCTCTCCCTGAGTCTCTAAGGTCCCCAAATGCCAGAGCATCTGGAAGAGTGAAAACAAGAAAATATAGCTAATACAACTGGCCTTGTTTTTAAATGGATGCCAAGGAGACAAGTACAAAATCTAAACAGACACACTCTTAGAAGTTAATGGCAATCAGGGAGATGCGGTTGTCAGTATGAAGGCACCCACTGGTGAGAGGTCCCCAGGAGGTCCTCATGAAAGAAAGCCCTGTTGGCAGAGGCCAAGGGCAGAGTACACTGGCACCAACTACAATAGTAGTAGTCAAGAGAGACTTTTCTGCCCTTTTTACCCTCCTCCCTTGGAGTTACTGAAATGAGATTGTATTCATGACTCACATTGTTCAGATGGCTCTTCATTATCTGACTGTGACCAGAAAAGTCATGGGGCCTGCCCTACATTTACTCAAGGACAGGGGAAACACTGGGTAGACCGAGTGGGTTCTAACAGGTTATACTGTGTTTGAGAGAATCATCTTGCTGTCTGACTACATCTTACGGGTCTTCCTTGTTCAGTGGACTGGTTCCACCATAGGACTGTACAAAAACATACACATAACTAAACAAATACCGTATTGTGTTGGTTTCATTCTACTCAATGGGGCTCAACAATACCAAAAGATTCCTTAAAAGTAAAAACAGAATACAGAAAGCAGTGAGTCTGAAATGTTCTTTCAAACTACTTTTCCGTTCATTTAACACTGACAATTGTATGGCTTTTCCTTTCCTTTTTTTTTCTTTCACTTTTCCTTCTAAGTTCACGGAATTAACACTCAATGTCTAAAATAGCTGTTGCTTGCAGTTCAAGGATATTGTTGAGTTCTAACAAATCTTCTTGTAGAGGAAGGAAGGAAGGGAGGGAGGGAGGGAGGGAGGGAGGGAGGAAGGAAGGAAGGAAGGAAGGAAGGAAGGAAGGAAGGAAGGAAGAAATCCCTGCTGAGATCAGTGTTAAGATCTATTTCGGAACTAACCTGTTACTTAAATCAGCAATTTCAGCTGGTCCGGGTATATATTTTTAAAACAAAAGGATTTAGTTTACCTATCAGATGGTACTTGATTAGGATTCCCAGAGTCATTGTTATAACTGAAGCAGCCAAGATGGGTTCCTCCCTCGGGTGGCAATTTTCCTCTACAATGATCCTGCTGGAGAAGTTGGGGATTTACCATGCACTGCATTCCAAATCCCCAGTGTGCAACATTTAGCTACAGAAGCATTATGCTGCGCCCTATTTTCTTGAAGGCATTTTTCTTCTCTCCAGTTCCAGATATGGTTCTTCTATGCCCTCATCTCGAAATTAATTCCAAAGGCCTCTCTTCAAAAGTTTCAAACCTCGGGTCTCCTTATGGCCATGTTCGAACAGAATGATTGTGCTAGAATTTGGTCTTTCTGGACGTTGGCGTGAAAACTGATGACCAGAGTGTTTTACGGCGTTCCTCAACTCCCTTCTTTAGCTACTCCTGCCTGTGCACATTCAATTCATATCTGGAATTTTTTTTCTCCCACTTACTTGTGGATTTTTACTAATTTTTGCGAAGATTAACTCAAAACTCACTGTTTTTACTGGGTTGAAATGCAAACCAAGAAGAGATAGACAGGCCTGCAGATGCCTACGGATCCCCAGGCAATCCTGCCACACCTTGAGTTCAAGAACCGGTCACGCAGGGGACCTCTTGGAAGTTATCCAGTTCTTGGCTTGGCTTGATGATAAAACACGGGGAGACCGGGGCTAGCCCAGCCTGCCCGGACATTAGCGATGAGGAAGAGGCCACAGCGGACTGCTGCCTGCAGGCGAGGCAAATCGCAACTACGCAGATGGACTGCTTCTCTCCTCTGATTTCCCACTCTGCAGCCCCGGGGAACTTAACCTTTGGGCCCCCGTGCATCTGACTCCAAGAAACATGCTGCTTCTCCTGTACGTCTTTCTTTTCTCCTTTCTGCCTTTCTCACGTTTGGCCATCTCCTTCCCCAAGGACTTCCAGCTTTGATCCTCTAGGATTCTAGCAGGCTTCCTCATAGTTTAGGCATGCTGAATTGGGGGCCTGAAGCTGCCAGGGAAAGAGCCACTGCTCCAGGAGTTGTTTGCTGCTATCTGCATGCCTGCGAGTATTTGCTTTGTTGCAATGGGACTGGCGACCAGTGCTGGCTTGCAGAAGAGCCTGGAAGACAGGGGAGTCATAGAGTTCTTGTCCCCTCCTATCTTTTGGATGGATTGAAGTCCCTTTGGAGAGACAGGCTAGAGGAATAAGCTGGTAGAACAAGTCAGCACAGATTTCTAAATAAGAGAGAGGCTGCTTTGTGGCCAATAAGGAACAAAAAAGATAGAGAGTTGCAAGGAGATTTTTCTTATTTTGCATGGAGCTCAGATGGGCTCTGACTTCTTTCATCACCATGCAGCCTCGGGAGAAGCCACAGCCTGAACCACCAATAGGAGTTTTGACATTTGAAGACATGGCATGACAGAAGGGGACGTCTCTGAATGGGTTTGTGGGTAGGGGAGGTCAGCTCAAGTGAGACAGGACAGAGTTAGGAATAATGGCCGCAGCGGAAAGACTGACTCGTGGGGACAAGGGAGGGTCTCCTTTGTAGATGATTAAAATAATGGGCGGGGGTACCTTGAAGAGAGCCTCTAACTTGCTGTAATTAAGGCGGGAAGGACCTGTGCCAACATACTGTTGGTGTAAAAAGTAAGGGGCGGGGAGAGGATGTCCTGCATCGCCAGAGGCTGGTAGAGCCTGGCATATTCTGCAAGTTAATGGTGCAGGATAAAAACAGCTAACAGCTCTCATTTGGTTAGTGCTTAGTGCATGCCAGTCAATATACTGCCATCTTTCTTTATAGGCATTAGCTTCTTTAATTTTTATAACAACCCTGTAGCCTTGGCACTAGCATTATCACCACCTTGTAGGTGGGGAGACTAAAACTTAGAGCAGTTAAGTAAATTCCTGAGGTCCTATAGCTAGTAAGCGCTGAACCTCTGAGACCCAAGGCACATATGGCAAGTCAGTACTACCCTAATAGCACAGCAAAATAGGCCAAATGGGCTCTGGGCACACAGTAAGCATCCACCCTTCCTTCTATCCTGACTTATGAGGTTTGCTTTCTACCTGTTACCCCAATTATCCTTTTAAGAATCCCAAATTAGAGAGGGCACATCTCTAAACTGGTTTCAGCTTCAATCAGGACCAAAATTAAATCTGTTGCCTTTCTGTGACCGGCTGGAGCATTCCCGACCTCACCAGAGAGAGCTGTCAGCAGGGCTGGGGGGGCCCTATTCAGGACTCCCTGGCCTGCTGCTGGCACATACTGTGTCAAAGAGATGAGACAAAGTGCCGTGGAAGTGTGAAGGAGTCGGGCTGAGCTGCCCGCAGGGAAGGAACGTCTGCAGCCAGGCCTCAGGTTTAGAGCCAGGACCAGAGTACAAAAGCATACAGTGTAGCCTCCAGAGCGTTTGCCGGAGGTCCTGACGCATGGTGCTTACCCGAGGCTGAACCACTTTGAGGACTATCTGGGACTACAGCTCCACAATGGCTAGCCCATAGTTTCTCCACCTCGCCCTGTTGCCACTGGGGGGTGGGGGTGGGGGGCTAACAGTTCTTGGCTGTAGGGGCTGTCCTGTGCACTGGAGGGCATCTAGCAGCTTCCCTGGCCTCTATGCACTAAATGGTAGACACCACACCCCCTATCCCAAATTGTGATGTCCAAAAATATCCTCAGCCATTGCCAAATGTCCCTTAGGGGACAAAATCACCCCCACGGAGGAACCACTTCACTGTCCCATCTTAATAAAGCAGTGGTTGGACAGGGAGAACTGGATGAGATTAAGAGTCAGGATTCATGAGTTCACCTCTCGCTAAATGGCCTTGAGAAACCATTTTCTCTGGGCCTCAAAGCCTCCACGTGTGCAACATGAAAGATTTGGGAAAAATGACCTTTTAATTTAGGATACCTTCTCTCATTGCTATCTGAAGTTTCTAATAGTATCATAGAAAACAAAACAAATAACCAGCTACAGTCCAGAGCCGGTGTGAGAGGGAGTCACTCAAACTCAACTAGTTTATTAAACAGTTTATTTCTTGGCAAGCACAACTGAAGCCTTGTGGATACCACAGAAATGATTCCGATATGATACAGATCAGTGTTGCTCAAAAGGTGGTCATTGGACAATCACCTGGATTGCTCTTTAAAAACATAGCTTCCTCGGACCGCGCCAAATCTCACGAACCATTCTGTCTGCAGGGTGAGGCTTGGCAATCTGTATTTTAATAAACCCCCTGGGTAATTTCTATGCATATTAAAGTTTGACAACCACCGGCATAGATGACATTCCCAAAGAAACCGCAATCTCTTTGAAGAGACAGAAACCATTTTTAAAAACCTAAAAAGCCATCCATCTTTCAAGGTGGTTGAGGGCTGGGAAGTTGCTGGGAGGAGAGGACATGGCTGAAATGCCAACCAAACCTTCCATGAAACTTTACATGGAATTACCAAATTTAGGCACTGGGTAAATGGAGGTGGTGATGATGACAGATTATGTGAATTCTACCAGCCATCTCACTCTTTTTTCCTTTTTCATATAGGAACACGTTTTGATAAACACACATATGGATGAAACAACCATCTC
Organism: Ursus maritimus; assembly: GCF_017311325.1. Taxonomy (NCBI): domain Eukaryota; kingdom Metazoa; phylum Chordata; class Mammalia; order Carnivora; family Ursidae; genus Ursus; species Ursus maritimus. Next base: position 17,478,407 of record NW_024423897.1, read on the forward strand.
AACTAATACTCTCACCCCTAAAAGTCCCCTCGTTTTCCTTTCAGTCAATGCCTACATCCTACAGACAAACATCGTTTTGATTTCTATCACAGATCCCTTTTGCCTGGCCTTGAAATTTCTGTAACTGGATTCACACGGGATGTCCTTTTGTGCGTCTTTCCCTCAATGTGGTATTTTTTATATCCGTTGGTGTGGTTACGTGAGTACTTCTGCATTCTTTTCTTGCCGAGTGTATACACACAACAATTTATCCATTCTTTTTATTTCCATTTTCAGTTGTTTTTAAAAGCTACTATAAACCTTCTTTTAAAAAGTCTCCTTGTGGGCATATATTTTCATTTCTCTTAGCTATTTAGAAGGAGCATGGCTGGGTCATAGAAGCGACATATGTTTAAGTTCACAGGAAAATACGGAACAGTTTTTCTAGGAGTGTTTACACTCACAGCAACACCACAGGAGTCCCAGTTACCCCTGGGACCCTTAACATTTGGTGATTCTGATATGTGTAGACTACTATCTCATTGGGGTTTTAATTTGGATACCACTAATGACTAATGATGTTGAAGACCTTTTCATGTGCTTAATGACCACTCATAAATCTTCTTTTGTGCAATGTTTAAGTTTTTTTTGCTCATTTTTTGCGTTGTCTTTTATTACTGATGGCAGCGATTCTTCATGTATTGATATAAATCACTTCTCAAATATATATAGAGAGCAAATATTTTCTGCTTCTTGCTTGCCTTTTCTTTTTCTTAATGTTATCTTTTGATGAGACATTTTTATTTTGATGAAGTCCAAGTATATATTCTTTTATGTTTATATGTTCTTTATGTTCTAAGAAATCCTTGCTATGGCAAACTCATGAAAATAATCTTGTATACCTTCTTCTAGAAATTTCATAGTTTAAATCCATGATCCATTTCAAATTAATTGTGCTGTGCAGGGTGAGGCAGGGACTGAATTTCCTCTGTTTAAAAACTAAGTTTGTTTTTGCCAGCACCACTTATAGAAAAGACTTTTCCCTCCCCTGCCCATCAAATGACCTTGACACCCTTGTCAAGAATCAATTAACTGTATAGGTGTTGACTATATATGCTTGAGTCAATTTCTGGATTTTCTTTTCTGTCCTATCATCCAATTTGTCAGTTCTTTTGCCAATACCATACCCTGTTGGTTCCGCAGCTTTATACTGAACTTGGCAGTATGAGATCTTCAACTTTTTTTTTTTATTTTTCAAGACTGTTCTGGCTATTCTTACTCCTCTGCACTTCCATATAAATTTAGAAATAATGTGTCAGTATCATTAAAAAAAAAAGTCTCTGGCCAAAAAAAAAAGTTCTCTGGCATTTTGATTGTGACTGCATTAGAACTATAAATCAATTTGAGGGGAAATGGAGAGATGGCATTAAAATACAGTACTATGCAGTTTTCCCATCCACAGATATGGTCTATCTACTTAATTTCTCTTCTAAAGAGTAGCCTTTCTTCCCTCCCAGGCAGGTGCTGCTGTGTTTGTCTATCGTAATGACACTCATAGCTTAGCAAGGGTGAGAAGTCTCCCAGCTAACACCGTCCAATTAATTCCTTCTTTTAGGAATCTGAACTTGAGGAGGTGAATTCTTCAGATTCAATATCCAAAAAATAAGGTTTACGGCTTTTTGAAGGAGCTCCCCAGAGGCCATCAGGCTCCTGTATTTCTACAGACTTCAGCTGTGAAGCATTTTCTTTACATCAGCCAGTTATTCAATATCCTTTCAACCGTTTTCTTCAGGAAGGTAAACTGTTGCTTGTGACCAAAAAACTCCAACGCAACATTTAATATTATTATAGAGGAACATAAAAATTAATCCTTATTATGGTGCCTTTTGAGATATTCTATGTTCGTTCATGTTCAAATGTTTGGCTAGGATACCGATTTGTACCTAGGCAAAAGGACTTTTTGGGAAAATTCAGAGCAATAGAAATGATAAAATAAATCTTAAAACATTAGCCACTTCATGAATTTTACAGTAATCATTCAGAGTTAATTTAGAAGCATGGCCTGCAGAATAATTCTCCTATTTTAGCATTCTTCTCCAATAATACCCGGAAGTAAGCTGAGAAGATCATACTGAACATACACTTATTTTCATTTCGTCTAAGGTGCTCAAGAAATAAATGAATTTGAACTTGAAAAGAGCTTGATCACATCCAAAAAGAGGGTATTTCCCTATATAAGCCAACTGCTTTTCTCAAAGCCCTCGCGTGGCTTCTAAGTGGTGCATGTAACTTAGAAGTGATTCCCTGGAAGAAGCTGATTACTTCAGAAAATGTGCCTCCCCTTAGGACCACCATACCTTCTGGATTTATTAAACTGTATGAAATTGGAAGACTCCAGACCTAGCAGCATTAGAGACCTCCACTTGTCCTGCCATGTCTGTACCTCTCTGGATGGGTTTTTGCACATCTCAGGCCCTGAGAGCATCTCTCTCCTTACAGCAAGCTGAGTCAGGTCATCATTACTAACAGTAGCTGATGGAGTCACTTCTGTTTTTCACAGCTGCTTTCCAGGCTCCATTCAATGGATGTCTAGTGCCACTTGATACCAACCCACAAAAGGACTGATTTCAATCAAGAAACCAGGCACAATTGTGAATTATCCTGGGGTCCTGACAAGGACCAAATGGCATAGTACATACAAGTTACTCTTCAGAGAATACCCTGGAAAATGGTAAACACATATGAGCTATTGGATTTTATGTTTTTACCATGGTGATAATCACCCAGAATCAGTGGGGAATGAGTTATTTCACTTATATTGATTTTCCAAAGTACTGAAATTCACACCTCTAGGTTAATTTCATGCTTTTACATGAAAATTGGTTCTTTAATATCTGGAAATCTCACTAAACTAGATCACTCTATATCCTCGGGCATCTTCTTAAATAAGGCATACTACTCGAAGGGAACAGATTCTTGATAACTAGGATCATCGTCATAAGCAGTTATGATACAAGCTGCAGCAGAGGCCCTCACAGCACACGGACCGTTTGTACAATGACGTGATTTGTAAAGTCTTTTGGGTTGTGGATCCCTCTTAGAAGTGGATGAAAACTTGAACATTTACTCCAGAAAAATGCTTACATGGACAAAGAAAAAAAATTTTAAAAAAAGCACAAGTATACACAAATTTTAAGAGAATTCACGTGCTCTTAAAGGGCACATGTCTCAAAGGGACCCCCCAAAAAACACATGTCACACACTAAGCAATGAGGAGGAAGGGGAGGGGGAGGAAGGAGATAAAATTTTATGATATGCTAGCATTTTGCACTATACCAGGCTTTATACGTATTTTCATATTTAATATTCCCAACAGCCTCATGAGGGATATTTTATTTATAACCTATTTATACTAATTTATCAGATGAGGAAACTCAGCATCAGAAAAACGTGCAGTATAGGGAGCCTAGGTGGCTCAGTCCATTAAGCATCTGACTCTTGATTTCGGCTCAGGTCTTAAGATCGAGCCCCATGTCTGGCTCCATGCTCAGTGGGGAGTCTGCTTGAAGATTCGCTCCCTCTCTCTCGCCCCGTGCTTGTGCTCTCTCTAATAAATGAATAAACCTTAAAAAAAAGAAGAACGTAGAGTACAATACAGCTAGTAATTGGGCAGAGGGGAGATTCAAATTCTAGAGGCCAATGTTTTAGCACCGGTGTTTTCTAGACCATCCCTTCCCTGCTGTCCTTTTTCCCAGCAGTGATTATTCCTACTTCTAATAGGAATTAAAGCGCAACTGTTCACCGAGCACCTATTTCAAGTCAATCAATCAGTAGAGGGCCTTTGCAGTAAAATCTCAGTTAACCCTCTCAGTTGCCATGCCTGATGTATAAATACATATTCTTAATCCCAGCTGATAATTACAAAAACTGAGACTCACTCTAACACCACAGTAAGTGGCAGACTGTGGATCCAAGTTCAAATTTACACCTAAAGGCTATGTCCTTTACCCTCCCATTTCCTTCCAGAAGCCGTCACTATTTCATATCCACTGCCAACAAATGTAGCCATTTATTTCTCAGGCCCAAACAGATGTGACCTAAGGTTCTGGCTCCAAGAGACTGGATAGGGGCCTTTTTTACTACAGTCAAGTACGTATCTTTAATCCATGCGGTCTTGCCCACCTCTTCAGGGGCTCACTGTCCTTCGTACTGAGCTAAAGCTGGTCTTTGGGAAGACTTCCTGCCCCTCTACGGAATTACTAGACACCCTCGTCTGTAAGCAACTACCTGGTCTGTCAAAGGAATCACAAGGAGAGCAGCTTCAAATTACAACAGAGAGTCGCAGAGCATAACCACATAAGTCGTCATATACCACTTGTGGTTATGGATTTGTATACATACACGCATTGCTCCTCCATGGACACTGTTTGCTTTATGAGTGTGTTATTTTTCCATACAAAGCGGTCTCTGGGAACATCGAGGTGTGACCACAGATTTTGTTACCTTATGCTTGACTTCTTTCCTTAGCATAGTGAAGAAAAATGGGATGGCCTGTTTCAGTTAGAGGACTCCTGAATAACTGACACTTCGATGGGGTTCTTCTATTTGGCTTTCTCGACTACCTCAAGGTATATCACTTATTTCTTTCCCCCTTTGGCTCACATTCTCCACAGGATAGTTCAGAGACAAATGAATGAATAAAATAAAAATTCATTTAAATAATATCAATAATTATTAATTCAGAAGTCGCAAGCAAAGGCCTAAGAACCACATCCAGACTGCTGTCTGTTATAAATAAAGTTTTATTGGAACACAGCCATGCCCATTGGTTTATATATTATCTGGGAGGGGGCTTCTGCACTACATTTGCAGGGCTGAGTAGTTGCAATACAACGGAGACCATCTGACCTGTGAAGCCTAACATGTTTACTATCTGGCCCTATGCAGAAAATGTCTGCCAACCCCCAACATGCTTCCCACGTGACGGTCACTGTGCTAAGTGATTTATAAACATTTAGGGCCCATTGTGACTTTTGGGGGGTTCCAGGCATTTTTGCCTTTGGGTTCCTTCTTCCATAAAAAACCATCAAAATTATATTTTTTGACTACATTGATATAAACATAAATACATTGCATATGAAGAGATTTTCTTTGATTTTTAAAGTTTTCTTCTCATTTTAAAAGAAATTAAAATATTTTTGTGGTGTTCCAGAAATACTGCGGCCATGGTGTCCCTGGTGCCTACAGAAGTCAGCCCCGCCCACATTGTAGGAGTTACGCTTCTCAGCAGCCCCCATCAGAGATGGGGAAACTGAATGTGAGAGCACGTGACATCCTCTGTGCTGCGCAAGCCCACACAGCTAGCAAGGACTCAGACCCAGGTCTCACTTTATCAACCCAGGAGGGGTGAACTCTTAATTCCTTTGTCATACATTTTCATTGCCTTGCCTTGCCCTGCTGACCATGGAAAGAGTTAGGTAAATGACTCCAGAACCACCAGAAAGAGAGAAAAGCTTTTCTGCTAAAGCACCTAGGCTAATTGAGTGCCTTATGGTCCTCATTATTCTTAAAGCTAGTAGGCAGTTAAATTAGTGTTTGTAAAATGTTGTGAAAATAAAGAGTTGTGCACGAGGGTTATATATGTTTATTTCTTGGAATGTTTTCATTCCCTACAGTCTTTACCAGGAGCAGAGACGAGATGATTTCCCTTGTCATCTAGTCCCTCCCCTATAGTTCTCCAGTTAAGGAAACACTGAATTTTTATAGTTGTATCTGTTCACTGAAATATATGACTTGGCGTTTTCACTCTCAGAATATATTGAAAAATAATTTAAGCTGCCTTCCGGTGTTATCTACAACTTGTATAGGACATTGCTGGCTGCAGAGAAAGCTCGGGAGACTACACAGAAATGAGAGATTTGAAAGATATTGTCCCAAAGGGGAAGGGATGAGTATATTACTTTCCTTTTCTTTACAAACATATACCAACGAAGAACTTCTGAAACAAAAAAGAAAATTTCAGCACGGAAGCCTGAGAGTCTAGAGCAGCAAGAACAATGGACTGTCTGCTGAGTGGAGAGAACACTTCTTCAGTGAGGCCTGCCGCTGCACTCCATAACCAACATCACCGTGCCATCATCTCAGGGATGCCGGGAATTTCCTCTGCTCCCAAATCCCTTGCCATCCAATTTTGTCAAATCATTTGTTTTTGGATCAAGGCTTTGAGTTGGTTAGATTGGTGCCAGCACGAGGGTAAGGTTGTGAGAGTGTGAGGCAGACCACAGTAAGAAAAAGGGAGACATCTTAGAAATATGGGACCATATAGAAAAGGAAGAGAGTTGCTCTTGGAGGCCTCTGGGAGAGAACCACTTGAACAGTTAATGACTTGGGGAATAAGAGTTAGAGTTAGAGTGAGAGAGAGAGAGAGAGAGAGAGAGATAAGACCACGTGGGGTATGTTTGTATTTCAGGAGATGTCTACCATAATTTTTGCCAATTTCCTAACGTTCCTGTGAACCTCAACTAGCTGCAGTAAGTTGCCCAAGGATTCTGTTTTTCCCAAGGTGATATGCTACATCAGTTCCTTCTATTAGGATATAGAAGGGTCTTTCACCTATCTTGAGTCTTAAAATACAGTGGGTAGATAGACCAGCAGTATCAGCATCACCTGGCTCCCGCCCAGACCCACTGAATTTGAACCTGCATTTTACTGCTCTCAGTGGTTGATGCACTCATTACTGTTTGGGAAGAACCGTCTAAGGACACACTTGAAGCACTACGAGGCAGTAGGTAGACCAGTCCCCTAGAAGGAGGAACCCTGACCCCCTCTCTTAAACAGATGCCTCCATAAATTTCCTGCACTATGGGTAAACATCCTGTGAGATCCAATTCATACTCACATTGCAGCTTAGGCACTGGAGACTGCTTCAAACAGAGCTCAACAAATCTAAAGTGTGCAGAATGACCTTATCCTACATAGCATTTCGGTTCAACTGCAGAAAAATGCTGTAATTAATGTTAGAGCCAGGGAACTGCTGGAGTTTTGACTTAAAAAAAATCAATAGCAATACAAAAGCCTTTCAAGTATTTGGGGGCCCAAACACCTCTGCTACACTCTGCCCACTCCTAAATGTCATTACATTATTTGACAAACATAACATGGAACATTTGTGAACTGTAGTGTGCTGTACAAGCCATATTTGCTGGGGGGGAAGGATAGCTGGAGGAGGAGGTAAGAGCAAATGACGAATCTGTAGTCAGGTTCTATGACAATTAGGCTTCCAGGTACAATTTTTCCAATACTTTCAGTTTGCCTCTAAAAGAGAGATCGGGTCAATCGAGTATCGTTTCTTGCCACTACCTTGATTTCAACAAGAGTATTTAAGAGTGTTGCAAAGCAAGAATTCCCTGCATTTCTGTAAGTGTTGTTCTCAAAATGCTTTCACATACAACATGGTGGTTATGAGCATAGATTCAAATCTGGGTCTTCCACTTCCCAGAAGGATGATCTGGGTGCAAATGATATCATTTTTCTTAGACTCAGCTCCCTCATCTGTGAAATGAATATCATAGTAGCCACTTCACAGATTTGTTGTGAGTTTTAAAGATTTTATTTATTTATTTATTTATTTATTTATTTATTTATTTAGAGAAAGTGCAGGAGCATGGCCCTTAAACAGGGGGAGGGGCAGAGGGACGGGGCGGGCAGGGAGGAGAATCTCCAGCTGACTCCACGCTGAGCCAGGACGCTGAGATCATGAGCTGACCTGAAACCAAGAGTCTGATGCTTAACCGCCTGCACAACCCAGGCGCCCCCCTTGTTTTGAGTTTTAAGTAAGATAGTGCACGTAAGTGGTGAGCACAGCACCTGGCACATAAATGTAGCTGACATTTCTCATCATCGCTGCCGTCAACTAGGCAATTTGTATTGCCCTCACTTTGAGTAGAGGTGAGTGACACAAAGAGAAACTTAGTGATTCATGCAAGGTCCTATGCTTTTAGGAAGAGTGGGGGAAGAACAAAGATTGGACTTCTTCCTTGTTGTTCCCTCTAATAAACACCACACTGACCTCATCACAAACTGTATCAGTTCTATGTAAATTCACCCAAAGAGATATGCAGTTCGGGTAAAAAATTGTGCCTCCAAGCCTATCATAGAAACTTATTACAAACTCGTCATTTGCTTGGGGACCAAGAATTGTATGTGTGCTCCCTGAGAAGAATTTCTCTGGGAAAAATCAACATCTTTTCTTTGCCACTGTTAATACACATTTTACTCTGATGTTTCCCAGGGCTGGTCACTCTCTTCGAACACATCCATACAATCTTTCCAAGTGAACGGAAACATTTGAAAGAAGAGAAATGGACTTAATACCTCAGGCCTAACTTTTCTCAAAAATGATGAACTCTTGATGAATCAGAATATAATAAGAATGCATTTTACCCATAATTGTCTATTATTCACATTTCTGCATAAGCTCATGGCGTAAAAATTATATTATAGCCTTCTTTTCTTCAGGAACATTTCTGTGAAAATAAAGAAAAGCGTATATATCCTAAATACTTGTGCTTTACTCATACGAGAATGCATTCCTTACTCCTATCTTGGCTGCCGCCTCTATCCCAGACACTGAAAGTCCACCTGATATTCCTTTACACAAAAATCTAACAAGCTTGGTATCTGATTTCTAAACACAGTGGAAAGGACACTATGTTAGAATTAAAGAGTCAAAAATTCTATCTACCTTCCTCAGATGCAGTAAAACTTATTAAGTCATTTCCTCCATGCGGGTCTTGATTTTCCCAACAGTGAACAAGGATGGTGAAACTAAATAATCTCCCAGGTTTCCTTTAGTTCTATAATTACGCAATCCTATAAATTTCAGTAGAGTGACATCTCAAGGAGGGAAAGGTATCAGAAGTAAGGAGATAAGAAGATGAAAATAAAAAAAAATATACACATATGTAATCTAAGGTAACTCTGAAATGTTCTTAAATTTCCCCTTAAAGCCAGGAGCTGGACTTTTAGGAACATACAAGTTCAGAATTAGCTTTTTTCATTTCTATTTATATTTTGGCTCTAGATTCCTGGTTATGGAACTACAAAGGCCAAAGTCTCATCTAAACAGGGGGAGGAACACAGACTATTTTTTTTTTCCTTCTTCTCACCTCCTCCCCCAACCCTGTCTCTCTCTTCCTCTGTGTTAGCATTATATAGTCAAACTTGGCTATACGAAATCTGTGTATGATACTATTCTACTGCATACAGTCTTTCACATATTTCTTCCTTCACCTGCAGTGCTACCCATGGCCCAGTTCTATAATATTTATAACAACTGTATACATGGGAGCTCAAGGTCTCCAAGTATAATTAGGGCCCAAACTTTCTTAACTGAGTACAGAGCTCTAAGGGCAATACAAAACAGATTTATCCAGGAAGGAAGGGAATAGGAAGTGGGCTTGGTCAATCACCAAGGATATCTTCAGGAGAAGAAAGTCAAATAAGTATGGGATTCCCGCTCTATGACTCCCTTCCTCTTAAGTAGAACTGAAAGGCCCAAAGTGTATTACAATAAAGGTGACTTGAGATTTAATTATTTGAAATATGATTGTGAAAATAACTCCTGAGTGGAGTCTGTCTAGACGTGAAAGAGCAAAGGACCAAGAAAAATAGAGTGAAACACCCAGGCAAATATGGGTTTCCTAATACTATCTTATATATGAAAAGTAATTTGTAAGATGGAACCTTTTTTTTTTTCTAAGGAAATTTAATTTCATTATAGCTGTCTTTAGTCAAAAATTTAAAAAAAATATTGAAGCTGATTTTTGTTATATTAAAGTTTACTCTCATTTTGATAGTAATAGAAAGATTTCATTTTCTCTCTTCCAGAATTTCTGATAATGTTATGCTGTTATAGAAACTCCAATGAGAATAGGGTGTTTATTTTGACATGTCTTGGGTTAACTAGACAAGACAGTCCAGACACACCATATTTCCTAGTTATATATGATTGTTTTACCATTAAAAAACAATATGTTTTTGAGAATGCAGTGAACATTGTATGCCACAGATTCTGATATTTTCAGAGTTGAATTGACATAATGACAGGGAAGAATTGTGATAAGAAATGAAAAATCTGGACTAGGAGAAAGCTCACACTGAAAGGTACTTGGAGACTTAGTAACAGCCTAGGGAAAGAAACATTTTTGTGAGCACTTCTCAAAGTATTCCCTGGAATACTTTCCCTAGCAGATGACCTGGAAAAGTGAAATCTGTACTCTGTATCTACCTACCTACCTATCTATCAGTATATGTCTGTATAAATACATAAATATATAATAAATTTCTTTCTTTCTTGGCCAAATCATCTTGGGAAAAGCTCTATTAACTTTTTAGAAAATGACAAGGCATAACTGTCTGTTCAAAGTTCTCAGAGGACTAAAATACAAGTGATATGTATAACTTTATCCCAGTACTTTGAAAATGTATTTGGCCACAGAACTTCTTTCCTTAACCATCTTTATTATCCTACAGATTATACCACAGAAAACGCTATTATGACATCCCTCAAAATTTAGAAATCTGAGGTTATGCTGTCCTGGAATGAACAATCTCTTAGCTCAACCATTTTGGACTATGGAATGAATGATTTCCAGAATAGTTCTCATTCATTCATCCATTCATTCACTCACTCACTTACTCATTCAAAAAAACTGAGACTGCACCTCTGACCCTTCCCATTCTTCAGAGGCCTGGTCAAATCCCATTTGTTCAGTGAGTTCTAGTGCACTGCCTACTAGAGAATGGATCTCTCTCTTCTTGGAACTCCAAAAGCATTTAGCATATCCACAATTATGAAAATGATTTCTAAATCTTTTAATATTTTTTAGGTCTTGATTTGATACCTAAATTTTTTAAGCTCTTCAAAGGCAGGGTGTATATTTCATATACTTCAGACTTAATAGACCTAATATGGTCCTGTTTTAATAAATCATCATTCACTTGACCTATACAGAACACTGAACTCTCTACCCTTATAAATGACATCATCCTGGACTGCCCGCAGTTGAGGACACTGTCCCCCTCCTTGAAATGCAGCCATCAATAGCACATTTCCTAGTCTGTATTTATAAACAGGAAATTAACTGCCTTCCATCATTGTTCTAATTGACCTTCAGCTCAGGTTTGAAAGGTAAGACCTCAGCCAAATAAGAGGTTTTATTGATGGTATCAATCCATTAGTGGTGCCTTTGGTTTCATTATAATGGTGCCATATGCAATAAAGACACACATTTCAGTACTGTGGGTTGGGGGGAGGGTGGTGTCTCTAAAACAGGTTTCCCTCTAAAGGAGTAGGGAACCTTTCAGGCCAAAGCTTATTTCTTGCTTGAATTCAAACCTTTAGGGGACACAGAAAGGAATTTCTAGCTAACCTGAAGAAGGAAACATTAGTAGGTAAACACACGCTATCCAGTTGAACCTAGGCCTTTCCAAATCACTGTAGTTAATCCTTAAAAACTGACTCACTAAAAAAAAAAAAAAAAGTCAAGATGTTAATTGGCTAACTTTCAATACAGTCATGGTGCATTAAATGCATTTTATCTCCTTCTCTAAATCACCAAGTAGTTATCAAAGAGCTAATACGTACTTGCCAACGGTTCTTGAGAGCACAGACATAGCTGGGAAAAGACAAGGGAAATAGAGAATCTTTAAAGACACACGAAAGTTTCCTAGTATCTTCCTGTGTAAAACGAAGCCACTGAGTTAGTTTCTGAGGCCAAGAGAAGACAAATCCTTCAAGGACACATAGACACAGTGGGAAATGCCTGCCCCATAGCTTTGTCCTATGTCTCTTAAATTAAGAGACACTATTTTTTAAACAAGTCTTCCAAGTGATTCCCATGCACATCAAACTTTGAGAAGCATTTTGAGGAATCGGAATGACTGAGAGGGTAAAATGGAATATAAACTCTCCACCTAGACTATAATCTTTCTTCTAGACAATAGGACACTTGAAATCAGGGAACAACTTGTCTATCTTATGTGTATATGCCCAAGCATTCAGAGGAGTGTGAACTCTATAATGTGCACATGATTATATACTTATGAAATGGTGAAGGGGAGGAAGGAAGAACAGGAAGTCCAAAGGGGTAAGGAAGGGCATAAGAGATTATTCAACTAGGGTGCTTGGACACGGTTGATTTTTTTTCTTGAGTTTGGCACCCAGTCAAGAGTTCCCCTCCCACCTCTTATATGCTGTCTGTTGAATGTAAAATAAGATAATCTCAATGTTTTCTGAAAGGCTTTTCTTCATGATTCAGGTTAAATCCTTTAAACACACACACACACACACACACACACACACACACACACACACACACTTGTCTTAGCCTCTAATAACCCCCTGCTAAAACTGGCATCTTCCTAAACAGTTTCAAGGTTTGAGAGAATGTAAGAAATTAAAACGTACTGAAAGTCTACCATGTGCCAGTTACTGGGTTCAACACATTACAAAGGTTCTCCCATGTGGTAGCCATAATACTCTTGAGGGTAAATCACCACTGTCCCTGTTTTACATATGATGGTGATGATGATGAGTGTGTTCTCATAAAGTAGCTATATTTGTCCTTTATATAAATCAGCTCATCTAATTTGTACAACATCTACACACGCACACACACACACACACACATTCACACACACACTTACACACATTCACACACACACTTATATATACATAATATTTTACAAATAAAACTCTGAGGACAGAGATTATCAAGGTGCCAGAAGCCACCCAGCTAGGTGGTAGGAAAGCCTGGTGCAGGCTGCAGGTCTAACTCCCTTGCTTGCACACACATACCGCAAATGAGGAAACAAGGTGAGAAGTGGTCAGTAGTCTCCCAGCTCCTAAGCTCCCAAGTGAGGAATGCACATCTCCCAACCAACCATGAAGTACCCTTTTCTATCACTACCTAAGGGAGTCATAGGGCAAGGAGTCTGTTTTTGAATCTTCTGAGGTTACTCTGTGTGTCCCAGCCTCAGATACCACAGGGCAACAGACTTTGAGGCAAAGGTAGATATGACAGTGGGGTTAAAATGGAAAGAATTTTATTTTGCTTGTGTTTTCTTCAGTATAAGCCAAGATAATGTTCTAAAGGATATTATATCATATCCCCCATCCAGGGATATGATATTTGATACATTTTTGGATCAATGTGTCAAATATTTACTGTTTTATGCTTTTATTGGAATGGTTTCTTGTTGACTTAACTTTTTAAGATTGTAAAATTAATTAAAATTCCCCTGAATAACTACTCTATATTTAATCAGTAAATGTCAAGTCAGCTTTTTATATATGCCAGAAATTATTTCAGGGGACTAAAAGTATAGCAGTGGTGACTAACTTGAAGAAAGTAAGCAGGTTAAAAAAAAAAAAAAAGGATCCTCACAGAACTATTTGTATTATTAAAGAAAAACAAGGCGTCCATACTGAAGTCTTTACTATTTAGAATAAATACAGCTTCTAAGTGGGGTATAATCATTAAACACAGACTGTCACACATGAGAAAGCAAATAAGAAAGTTAACAAATGTGCTTTTGGTCTGTGTTCCAGTAAATGGTAGATAAACGAGCAATGCAAAAACCTAGGAACCGAAAATAACTGAAAATATTTCCTGAGGCAGAGGCTCCAATCAAGACATGTTCGCTAGGACCAAATTATTTTTGGATTGATGTAGTTTTTTATTACAATATATAAAATGCAATTTTGTCTATATTCTAACAAACCAAATGTAATTACTAAATGTGCTTTAATTCAAAATTTGAACTGATGAATGAAACTTGCCATGCGTATTCGTTTCCTAGAGCTCGCAGAACAAAGTAACCACCAAAGAGGACGACGGAAATGGCTTGTCTTACAGTTTGTAGGGTCAAAGTCCAAAATGAAGATGCTCCTTCTGAAATATCTAGGGGAGAAGCTTCCCTGCCTCTTCTAGCCTCCACTTACCCCAGGAGTTCCCTTTTGCTTCATGGTCCATTCCTCAGTTTATTTTCTTTTGCATTTTATTTTTTTTTAAGATTTTATTGATTTATGAGAGAGAGAGAGAGAGAAGGCCATGAGCAGGGGGGAGAGGCAGAGGGAGAAGCAGACTCCTCACTAAGCGGGGAGCCTGATGCAGGGCTCAATCCCAGGACCCTGAGATCATGACCTGAGCTGAAGGCAGATGCTTAACTGACTGAGCCGCCCAGGCGCGCCTCCTTTTGCATTTTAGTATGAGCAGCAAGAGGAAACCATGCTGCACCTCCCATAGCTGCTTGGATATCTCTTCGCCTACATATCCAAGCTCATTGCTTTTAAGTTCTACTTTCCTTCCAATAGCAGAACGTAATTCAGCTGAGTTCCCCATTACTTGATGGCAAGAATCATCTTCCCTGTAGTGTCCAATGGTATGTCCCTCATTTCTGAGATCTCACCAGAAGCACCGTAACATTCGTATTTCTGGCAACACTCTTCACAACAACATAGGCATTTTCTAAGGCAGTAAAAGCTTTCTCTCCGGCTCTCCTCTCTCCCATCTGAGCGCTCACCAGGGTTATCTTTAACATCCATATTTCTACCAACATTCTCTTCGGGGCAATCTAGACTTTCTATATCAAGCGCCTCAAACTTCTTCCAGCCTCTATCTATCACCCAATTCCAAAGCTACCTTTACAGTTTTAGATACTCATTACAGCAGCACCCCACTTACTGGTACTGAAATCTGTATTGCTTTTCCAGGGTTGTCATAACAAAGTAACACAAACTGGGAGGCTCAAAACAACAGAAATTTATTTCCACCATTTTGGACATTAGAAGTCCAAATTCAAAGTGTCAGCGAAAACATGTCTCCTCTGAGACTCTGGCTAGAATCCTCCCATGGTTCTGGTGGTGGGCCTCCATCCCTGGCATGAGTCCAATCCCTGCCTCTGTTGACACATGGCAGGGACTGGACTGCCATATGTCAGTCCAACCCCTGTCTTCACAGAGCATTTTTATCTCCTTATAAGGATACCAGTCATATTGGATTAGGGCCCACCATAAAGACCTCAGCTGAACTTGATTATATTTTCCTATTTCCTACTTCCAAATAAGGTCCCACTCACAGGTCCTGGGAGTTAGGACTTCAACCTAACCTTCTGGAGGGGCGCGATTCAACCTATAACAATGAGTGTGCAAGTATCAATTAAGTCTCTCAACTCCAAGTTCATTCTTTTGGTACACGCTTTTTAATAATGGCCACAATTTCTTTAGGCATCTCTTCTTTACGGTGAAGATGTTGTTGAGTTTTTTGCTGGAGGGACCATGCGGGAGGAAGGTCTTTTGCTCTTTTTGTCTGATTTACAGTGGGGTTTGGCACTGTGGGTGTGAGGACTTCCAGTGGAAATCTGATCCAGCTACATACCCAGAGTACCTAGTCCCTTGGCAACATTGCAGCCTCTCCCTGGCCTGACAATAATCCATCAGTGGCTCTCTTGACAGGGACACTCTATGCTCCATGTCTTCTGCCCTCACAGAGCCCTGGTTCTCTCTTTAGGCCCACACTCAGCTTTCTTGCCATCGGTTAGGTCCTCACTCTTACCACTGTACCATCATTCCTTCTGCAGGTCCACGTTTGGCTCCCCAGCACCCTGGGACCTCTGCTCTGCGCATACTCACACCACCAGCCATTGACTGGCCACACCCATGTGCACTGTGGAAGGCTGTCTGTTGCTTGACCAGTGACTACAGACCAGCTCTGATCTGGACCAACAGGTGAACTTCTCTGCTATCCATTGATCAGAACTCTGCCTTGTCCTACAAAGTCTGACCCTAACTTTGGAGAGAGGGTTCCCTTCCAAGCTTGGCCTTCCTTAGGTGCTCTCCCTCAGTCCTAGGGTACCATGTAGAGTTTCCTTATGTCTTTGAGTTTCTCTTTCATCAGCATTTAATAACTCTTTTTGTTAAACTTCTCTTCTTTAACTTCCTGCATGGTCTTTATCTCATGATTGGACCCATACTGATATAATAAGCTTTTATACAGATTTCTTATATGTCTACTAGATGCACAACACAACGGATCTGAACAATAAAATAACAGCATCTTAGAGCTGGGAAGCAAAATAAAAGATCTTGAGTTCCGTCCCTCCCAATGTAATATATCTTTTTTTAAAAAACATAATTTTATTCAGGTATGACTTAAATTTACTCAAGTGCATCTTTTTTAAAGTACATAATGCAGTGAGTTAAGTCAGCTCTATATACCTGTGAAAACACCACCACAATTAAGACGCAGAACATTTCGGTCACAAGAGATTCTTCATGACCCTTTGCCATCCATTCCCTCCCACCACCCCCGTCCCCAGGCAACCACTGATGTGCTGTCACTATATATTAGTTTTCATTTTCTAGCATTTTGTGTGAATGAAATCACGTAATGTCTTTATTTTTGTGTGTCTGGCAGCTTTTGCACAGTGTACGACTTGGGGATTCCTCCGTGTTGTTGCACGTATCAGCACTTCGTTACTCTTTATTGCCGAGCAACTCCACTACACAGATGCACCATCTTTTGTTTAACCCAGGGTCTTTCACCCTTGTCCCTACTGCCATGTGGGCCTGATACTTCTCGTCTTCTGTATCACAGGATGGTTAGCAGTCTCCCCAGTCTGAAGCCAATGGGTGCCCGTAGCATTCCCTTTTCCCACTGGGACAAACAAAAATGTATCCAATTGCCCAATGTCTCCCTGGAGAGCAAAAACCACCCCTGGTTGGGAATACTGACTTATCCACCCACCTAAAAGATGGACATCTCGGTGGTCTCCAGTTTTCAGCTACTGTGAACATTCATGTTCCAGTGTAACACTTCCTTTTATAGCCCTCATGATACACAGTTTTCCGGTCTCTAATTAAACACTGTTGATGGTGCGGTACGCGCTACTTTGCAAAACAGCTAGTTCTAGAACTGGACGCTGCAATGTGGTCCCCATGATGGGGACATCTATCCATTTGTTCTACACGAGAGGCTTCTACGGATGATCCCATTTTCTCTGCTATGGGACAGTGCTTCCCATGGTAGACTATCTTCGTTCTCCTCTGATTTTTATTTTTTCTCTTCAGGATAAACAGTTTTCGTTTCTTCAGCCTCCCTTCATATGCCACAGGGCTATTCCGTTTGCCTTCTCCAGAACACAACTTCAACTCAGCAAGGATACTTTTAATATGAAATATTCAAAATGAAGTAAAAACCTCCAACTATTATTTAACAGTATAAATAGGATGAATGTTCATAGTCGTTAAGCAAGATTATCCTACTTAAGGTAGTGCAGGATTGAGTTGGTTCACAATTCATGGTTAAATCAGCCTATCTTTTTCCACACAAAGTACTGTTAATTAGGGTCTCCTTTATCCCATTCTTGAATGACTATTTTGGAGACAGCATAAATACAAGATTTCACGTTTCTCTAAATTACCTTTCACCTTGTTCATATGAACCCTCATTTCGACAAGTCATTGTTCATCTGAATCTTGATTGTGTCATTCAGGGCAGTATCTTGGCTTTGTGGCACTCAGACGTTATTTGAAATAATTTCTAACTCTTCTACAATTCAAGATAAATGCTGAAGATGAAGAGCCTCGGGCCCTGTTGGCTTCTGTTGATCTGGTGTGTTTTCTGAAAACCATGGTGGCTATAGAAAGGAGAGGCTGTTGTCAGGGTCACTTAGAAACCATCACAGAACATTTGGTTCCTGCAGAATTAGGGAACTGTTTTCCATGTATAAGCCAAAGAGGGAACTTTGTTTCTTCCTGTCAAAAAGCTTGTAGCTTAAAAGCCTGTTAACTGTGTGGCACCATCTGAAAAACAGGTAGAAGGCAAGTTGGTAGCGTGGGCAGAGAGGAATGCAGAGATTTGCAGCTTGTGTTATGCCAACAGCAAGCATTGTGAGAGAAGGAAATGCCAGAAAAACTTAATGAGAGGCTGCGCCTCAAGCCTGGCTTCTGAGGGACTGCAGGGACCATGATCTTTCTGTGATGAGAATGAAAAACTGTGATTCCAAGAAGCAGACCGTGGAACCCAGATGAGCATGTGACTAGCCTCTGGCAGTGGGAACACAGGTGAAGAAGAGTGGGTAAGGCAGAGGGAGGCAGTAAAGGCAAGGTACTATGCCTATAGGTAGTGACCTATACCTGGATTCAAATCCATACCATACCCTGTACCAGCTGTGTGGCCTTTGGCAGGAAAAGCAGCCTCTCTCTGCCCTAGTTCTCTCATCTATAAATCCAGAGTACCTGTCCTACAGAGTTTTGGGGAGAATAAACGAGATAAGTCATTAAAGTCTTCGGCAGTGCCGGGTACAGATTAAAAGCTCAATAAACGTCAAGTGTTTTATTATCCACCAAGGAACAAGGTACAGCCATTCTTGTTAGCCATACTTAGTTGAGTGTGTCGATGATTTCTCTGTGCAGATAAAATCAAGTGTAAATAATCACCATGTACCATGCTGTAGTTTGATGTTCTAGTCCACGGTCAGGTTAACCATTTATTCAACTCAGTACTACCTAAGCACTGATTCAACTAACTTTTCGGTCCTTTGTCTTATTAGTAGAATCCTTTGTTCTAAAAGCTCCTCTAGATTTTGTACCAAGTCCCAGCCAAGTCCACAGCAGTTGTGCCTATGACTGTGTCCACAGCAATTCCAAGCCCACCAGCTCCACTGTGAGGACTCCATTCTTAGAAGACCGCTCCATCATTGGCTAATGGACTTCCATTGAAAACTGCTGTTAAGATTTTGGGATTTAGAGTGGACAGATGCAACACTTCTCAAAAGTCCCTTAAGAAGGTGGAATCCTGGGTAGTGACTGAGCATATTATCCGCTAAACATACTTGTACAAACACCACTGGGACCTCCCTGTTGGTTGACATCCATGCATTAATCAAGGCCCTTAGGGTACAACTGTTCAGCCAACTGTGAACTCACCTAATTGTCCTGCCTTCTAGACCATATTTCTCCATCTTATCCACAAGTATGTAATAAGAGACTTTGTCAAATGCCTCACTAAGCCTAGACCCAAAACATCTATGGCATTAAACGGATCTACTGATCAAGCCCGTCAATTCTTAGCTGAAAAATGTTGTTGGAAAAATAGTATGACCTCACTTTAAAAAAAAAAAAAAAAAGAAAAGGAAAAAGAGAAAAAGTAGATTATATCAATCTGTCTGCCTATCTCTGGAAAAATAGAAAAAAAAAGAAAGAGAGAGAGGGGTTAATTTCGGGAATGATGAAATTCTGAGTAAATTTTTACTTATGTTTTGCTTATTTGTTCTTCAGAAATTTCCACAGCATGTCTGCATTACCTTAATATAAAAAGAAAGTTTCCTCCAAATTCTAAATATAAAGATAGGTAGAATTTGCTTCTACCATTAAGTTCCAGCTACACTCTTAATTAGCTTTCATTTAAAAACTGAAATTCCACAAAATATCTAACCTATAGGACTTGAAAACAAATGCTAGCGCTTTGTGAGCAAGGGGATTCTCCTAGCCACTCCATAATAGAACACAACGAAAATACTGTTTTTTCTAATCTCTATAATCTGAAACCCAATAATTCTATCCAAAGAGGAGTCACAGTTAGTCCCAGTAATCTTTTGGTGAACGTCTCAGCTTGCCGTACACGGTCTTTGTTATAGGACATATTTGCATGTGCAGGGAAAATGGAGAGTAAGTTTTGGATGACTTTTAAACACAGGATTAAGAACTCTATGAATCAAATACCCTGTCTTCAGCAGCTTTATTCTCAAGCCTTCCTTTCCAGAGTGCACAGAGCACCATGTGAGAGCCCCGCCAGTCTTTAAACACCTGTCTACATTTCCTTGCTCTGCACCTGGGGATGTGGTGTGATGGTGTGGACATGAAAAATGGGCTGTTCTGGGCAATAAAAACAGCCAAGCTGCCAGCAAAGGAGGCAAATCCAATCCCCAGGGGAAAGAAAAAAGGCAATCGAGGTTGCAGGCCACCCAAATTTTCTGAGAGGAATAAGACAGAACAATACTGAAATATGGTGGCAAGTGTTTATAGGGCTGATCTGACCAGCTGCCAGGGTGTGAAGGGTAGTGAAAAGAGCGAGCTCACACTAAGTTGGCTCCCAGATGCTCTCATCCTCCCTCCCATCTGGAAAACACACCATTTCAGGCTTTTAGAACCTAAAAATAAATATAACCATCCATCTTAACGCATCTAAACAACCCCAGCCTTGTGCACACAGAATTTGTAGTAGACCTGGCTTCGGAGAAATCATGAAGTTAGTCAAGTTTCTTTTTTATTCTCTCATCTTCCTATTGCTTTCCTCCTCATGGATTATTAGGCCTCCTCCTTATCCTTCCTTGCCCAACTCCCTTTTCTTCATTCCTTTATTAACTCATTCATTCATTCATTCATTCATTCATTCATCCAGTTTGCAAACACGTATTGAAGGTGGTATAATAGTTACTGGAGATTCACTGGTGATGAAATTCAGACTCAGTTCTGTCCTTCCAAAACTTACAGTCTCGTTTGAAATAAACATGACCCAAATAATCTGGCAAATAAAGATAAATTAGAAATCAAGAAGAAGTAAAGAAACCAGCTTTATTTAATCAACTTATCTGATCATACCCCCCCTTTTTAGAGTAAAACCTATTCAAGCCTACTGACCTGATCTTTTGGACACACTATTAGCATCTGAGGGCTCAATCATGTACAGATGTTCTGAGTGCATTGTTAAGGCCCTTACAGAAAAACAAAAGAAGGACTTGAAGCCTTCATGCACATTTGAAGCATTCCTCCTCATTTACATTGCCATGACAGTTGCCTGTCCCTAGAATGGGCAACTTTAAATTTGTGTATAGGCTGAAATGTCCTGAAAATGTCCAGGCAACGTGAGGCTATTTTAAGCCTATCTTTCCAGTTCATGCTGTTATATTCTGTGAAAAGACAGCATTGCCAGCAGTGTTCCATGGACAGCTTGCTGCTTAGTGTTGTACCACAGACCATACTAATAGAGAAATTAAATAACTGCTTTCTGTCGTCATGCTCCGATTGAGAAATCAATATAATTCATCCCCAATAGAGTGTTCTCAACAATGTGATCTCATTTTACTTTCTGCGGACTCAGGTAGCTGGTCAAACTGAAACTGAGGTCTATGCACCAAGAACAGCACAGGGGTTAGTCAATGCACAGAGCTGGAAAGTGAATGGGAGGCCTTTGGGGGTGTGAAATTAGCACAAACTTTTGAACAGTTGAGACCATTCAATGATAGTTGCAACTCAGGCAGTTCCAAGTTCCAGTCACTGCAGGCCTTCAAACAGAGAAAGGATGCATAGTGTTGAGGGTGCAAGTTTTTTTCAAAGTCAGAACAGAGTGGACACCAGAAGTATAGACTTATATTCAGACAGACCTGGGTTTGAATTCTGTCTCCTAGATTCGAAAGCTAGTTTGACCTTGAGCCAAAGTGCTTAACCTCATTGACCCTCATATTTCCCTCTTCTGTAAAATGGAGATGAGAAACAATGTCTATGAAAACAAGCGACCTGATTAAAAAATGAGCCAAAGACCTTAACAGAACCAAATAAAGATATACAGATGGCAAATAAACATATGAAAACATGTTCCACATCATATGTCATCAGGGAAATGAAAATTAAAACAACAACAACGAGATACCACTACATAACCTATTAGAATGGCCAAAATCCAGAACACTGACAGCCTCAATTAAAAGCAATGATATAGAGCAACAGAAGTTTTCATTCATTGCTGGTAGGAATACAAAATGGCAGAGCATTCTGAAAGACCGTCTGGTGGGTTCTTAAAAAAAACTAAATATACTCTTACTGTAGATGATCCAGCAATGATACTGCATGGTATTTACCCAAAGGGGTTACAGACCTACATACACACACATGCACACACACACGCACACACACACCTGTACAAGGATGGTTACAGCAGCTTTATTCACAACTGCCAAATCTTGGAAGCAACCAAGATGTCTTTTAGTAGATGAATGGATAAAGAAATTGTGGTACACTCAGACAATGGGATATTATTCAGCACTAAAAAGAAATAAGGTATCAAACCATGAAAAGACATGAAGGAATCTTACATGTGTCTTACTAAATGAAAGAAGTCAATCTGAAAAGGCTACATACTGTATGACTCCAACTCTATGACATTCTGGAAAAGGGCATAAATGTGGAAAGAGTAAAAAGATCAGCAGTTGCCAGGGGCTGGGGGTGGGAAGAGGTTAGGGATGAAGAGGAAGACCACAAGGGATTTTTAGGGTAGTGATACCATATATGCACACATTTGTCCATATTTGTCCAAACCCATGGGATGTACAAGACCAAGAACGACCCATATAAAACACTATGGACTTTGGGGAACTATGATGTGTGGATGTAGGTTTATTAATTGCAGCAAATGTACCCTCTGGTGGAGGATGTTGATAGTGGGGGAGGGGCTATATAAGTATGGGCGCATAGGTATATGGGAAATCTCTATACCTTCCCCTCAGTTTTCTTGTGAACCTTAAATAATCTTAAAAAATAAAGTCTTAAAAATGTACCTACCCCTCATAAGGCTGTAATGAAAATTAAATACAATAATGTAGATAAAGCATTTACCATGATACGTGACTTATGGTAAGCACTCAATAAAAGGTAGTGATTATTACTTTCAAAATTCTTTAAATCTTATTTTTTTTTAAATAACATCTAGGTTGTCCATTAGGGTATTCATATTCAACAAGGCATGCCAACATTACAAGAGAAAGATGAATTTCGATTAGGGCAACATGACCATAGCTGCAACAGAAAATTCGGCTAGGGGATTCAGGAAGTATGAATTATTCCTGGTCACACTGCTGTGTTCTTAGAATACCAAATAAGCACCCATTTGGGTGTTATACTGCATTAGATTCAATGTTACAGAAATTTCCATTTCAGTATGTCCAAAATGGTCAGCTCCTGACAATTTTCTATCTCTATGGGGACAATAGGCCTGAGATCATACCTCCCCACCTTATGTTCTAAAGAAAGATTTGATGATGGGTAGAAGTAAATTAACTTCATTGAAAAATTTATCTGTGTAATTCCATAGGACTCCCCCAAAAACATCGTAAACTTCTTGTAAAATTAAAAAAAGTTACTTTATCCCATCTCTGGAATCATATCTGTATTTGTTCAATACCAGTTATGTGTTCTGGATACTATTCTGGGAACAGTATATAGTGGTCTCTGCCACTGCTTGTGGAGACCTGGAGGCTAAAGCCCTAGGTCAGCCACTATTTGATGCATAACCTTAAGATACATGTTTAATTTACCCAGGCTTCGGTTTCCCCATCTGTGAGATGAAGGAGTTGGAGTGGAGGCCTTCCAAATGTCGGCCAGCTCTACAATTCCTTAATTCTACAGCTGGGCTCTCATGTGAGGAGCCTGGATTCATATTCTTTCCCATATTACCTCATCCTCATAAAACCATTCCATCCCAGGAATTTTACCAAGGGCTAATTTGCACAACGATTCCTACCCAGCCAGCCTTTTCCTGGATCCAGCTCTTTCGATCAGGGAAAGGAGGGAGAACTCTGGCCATCTGTCCCTCTCCACTACGGACTGTGTTTCTGAGTGGGTGCCTATGAAAGTTTAATTAGGGAAGTAAACCTGTTGGGGAAAATCACAAAACACATTGCAAAGCCAGAAAATAAAAAGGGGCTTTTGAGTAAGACTTGTTTTCCTCTACAATCCTGAAGTTGGCCAAAAGCCTGGGCTTTTCCTTCTTTTTCACTTTGCATTAAATAGCGCCATCTTGGTTGTCTTCAGTCATCAAATCTCTCCCCACCCCTAAGGTCCATCAGAATCTTCATGCTCACAGAGTTTCTCTTATCCCCTACCCCAAGGCAAATGCCTCTGTGACTCACTTTGTCTTGTGACACCTTTTCCCAAATATCCCTAACTTGTATTGTGCCTATAAAGGACATTTATTTTTGTTGCCCAGCACCTGTTCTGCCTTCTTTTGACAAGACCAAGACCATTTGCTTTGAGGCAACATCTTCCATGTCCGTGTTTCCTGCGGCACTGGGGTGGAGCTCAGGACCTTGGATGAGCTGGTTCAATTTATCTGCTCAGCAAATCTCTTTTGTAGTACCAACCAAGTGCCAGGCACTGAGGAGGATGGATGAGAATGACAAGGCTCTTGCTTTTTTGGAACTTGCATTTGTCTAAGAGTTTCTCGAGACTGGAGTGATTCACATTTTTCTGTGTCTAGCAGCTCGCATACTCTCTAGTACACAGTATGTACCTCCCTAAACAATCGGTTAAGAATTAATGAATGAGACTATCTCAAGTGCACGGGATGGTAAAAGCATAACGTGTTCGTGTGCGCATGCACACGTGTGGCATTGTGTTAGGACCGCTACAACTGTCAGGATTGCTTCCACTGTTTTACATGAATAAGCTCATTTAAACCTTACAGCAATCCTATGTGGCTGATGCTATTATGACGCTCGTCTGCAGAGAAGGAAACCAATACAGAGAGCGACTTAGGGACTTGTCCAAGGTCACAGAGGCAGCAGATAGTAGAGGGAGGACTTAAACCCAGCAGTCCAGCTCCTCTGACCACACTTACAATCATGCTCCTGTGTTGTCTTGTTCTCCCTCCGGGACAACACCAGACTGACGGCAGTGACAATACAAGAAAGGTCTCCCTCTCCCTTCCCATCCGAGAGGTGATACTCTGTGTTTTACATTTTCTTCTCATCCACAAATCAAATAAATACACTTCAAATTAAATGTCTATTTTGTAGCCATGTTGACTCTATGGTTCTCATTTTACCAGGAAAATGGAAGGTTAAGATCTAAAGATCTCTAGTTTGGGCCAGATACAGTAATTTTGATAAAAATACAAAAGAAACAACCAACAGGAGAGATCAAAACACATCATCAGTGCATACTACACACACACACAACACACAACACACACACACTCTTAAACATATAACACGGAGTGAGATATTTGCCACCTCCTTAGGGGGCCCCACAAGATCTTTCTAAAATCTTCTGGCTCACAGAAGTCAAAGATAAGGTCTGGAAACCGGGAGAGTTTCTAAAGTAACCCTTCAAGTTAGGGCCTCTCTGTGGCAAAGCAAATTCATCAGTTAGCATTCCGTGGAGTCCTGTTTACGGTCTGCAGGAACATTCATTGGGCTATTATGAAGAACGCTAATGCTCTCAATTACACCTAAATTAAGATAAAGCAGTAACCTAGTTACTGTAAAAGTGGTTTTATTTATAGACAGCAATTTAATCTTTAATATGCAACTACCATCTGTAAAACTACTTAGCCCCATCTATCCCATTTATGTCTTTATTATCCTCTTGTAAAAACACATGGAGCATTCTCGGTTATACATGCGAAATGAGTTCTTTCTGTAGCACTTTTTTTAAGCTTAAAAATGTTGATGTAATTACAGTGGATAGATACATTTTCATGCTGAATGTTCATCCATTATATACGATAATGAAATTAACCACAATCTCTACAGAAAGGAAAAGCGATTTATGGGAGTTGGAGAGGAAGACCATTTCCCTCCTCTAATAGAAACATTTGTTTGGGTGGCAGGGAGGTCTGAAGGAGGGGGTGGAGGTGGGGGAGGTGCAGAGAGAGATTCCCAGGCTCAGCACCGTCGACCCTTCCAACTAAAATCATATCTCGGAAGAGGGCAAGCCTCTAAGCACACGGAGCTGGCTGTGGTCCTTCAGCTGCCATTGTTGGAGGCCCAGCTTTGAAAGCACAAACTGTCCCGGTGTCAGAACACATCTGGAAGCCGAGCCAGCTTCTAAGCTAAGCATTGCAGCAGAAGCAGCCTGTCTATCCCACAGGAGAGAAGCGTGATCTTCTGAGCAGGGTTCCCAGGCTCTTGAGGGGCTTTACAAAGCCTGACAGTTACAGTCACTCCTTTAATAATCATTTGTTGGCAGCTGGAAAGAAAAGCCAACAAATGCACACAAGCAGAAAGAAAAAGTTTTGAAGACCTGGTGGGGCATCCACAAATCAGCAAGTATCTGTTTTGTTTTGGCTAAACTTTAACATGCAGAACATCTCAAGGAACTGAGATTCTCATTTATAAAGGTAAAAGATGTTTATAGCTAGTTGAGGACTAGAAAGATGAGCTAATTTGAGGTCAGCAAGTACAAGTCAAGAGTAGAGACTTCAGATGGAGGAGTTAAGATGGCGGAGGAGTAGGGGACCCCTTTTTCAGCCGGTCCCCTGAGTCGAGCTGGATAGGTACCAGACCAGCCTAAATAACCACGGAATCAGCCTGAGACGCAGGATGATGCATCTGGATCTCTACAAATGAACATCTCCAGCGCTGAGTATTGAGGTACGAAGAGGGGAGCTGTAAACCGTGCACGGATATCAGAAGATAAACAGAAGGGGGAGGGAGCAGCCGCGTTTGGGTGCCGGGAAGCGGCAGCCACCTGCACGGGGGAGCGGGCGGACTCACAGAGGGCACCCGCGAGAGAGCGGACTGAGACCGGTGAGCCGTGAACGCGCGCGCCACCAGGCATCTCCCGGAACACCGGAATCCCGGTGTGCTCACGGGATCCAGACTGAGACCGGGAACTCCCGGAGCGCGCGCGGGGCGGCTGGCGGGCCACCTGCACGGGGGAGCAGGCGGACACACAGAGGGCACCCGCGAGAGAGCGGACTGAGACCAGTGAGCCTGAACGCCGTCGCCACCAGGTCTGCCTCGGAACACCGGAATCCCGGTGTGCCCACGGATCCAGACTGAGACCGGGAATCCCCGAGCGCCGCTGGGCGGCTGGCGGGCCACCCTGCACGGGAGCGGCGGACTCCGCGGTCACCCGCGAAACAGCAGACTGAGACCCTGAACCGGGTGCGCGCGCCACCAGGCTTCTCACGAAACTCCGGAATCGAGGTGTGCTCACCGGCATAGACTGAGACCCGGAGACCCGGGAGAGCCTGGGCGGGCTGGTGGCTGGCGGCATTAGAAACACAAAGGACAGAGACGCGCGCCGGCCCTGGAAGTGAGGGCAGGTCGCCGAGTTGGTGCGCATCCCGGGACGCTGCAGGGTTGAGCAGCACCAACAGAAACAGAGTTAAAGTGGCCAGAACATTAGTAGAGAACGGGCCGCAATCCTTCTGTTCCGTGACAGAGGCTGAAATTTGGCCGCTGCTGCTCTGACTCTCAGAAGAGGCACAGCAAACCGCCAGGGAAAGCCGCCAGAGAACAAAAGCCTGGAAATACCGGCTCAGAGAGTGCCCATCCCCATCCCCCCTCGCAG
Organism: Ursus maritimus; assembly: GCF_017311325.1. Taxonomy (NCBI): domain Eukaryota; kingdom Metazoa; phylum Chordata; class Mammalia; order Carnivora; family Ursidae; genus Ursus; species Ursus maritimus. Next base: position 17,505,741 of record NW_024423897.1, read on the forward strand.
GGGACACGGAGACTCTACCCAAACAGGGTTGCCTGAGTATCGGCGCGGCAGGCCCCTCCCCCAGAACACAGAAGGCAGGCTGAAAAATCAAGAAGCCCACAACCCGGGCGCCTGGGTGGCGCAGTCATTGAGCGCCTGCCTTCGGCTTAGGGCGTGATCCCGGCGTTCCGGAAAGGAGTCCCTCATCGGGCTCCTCCGCTGGGAGCCTGCTTCTTCCTCTCCCACTCCCCTGCTTCTGTTCCCTCTCTCGCTGGTTGGCTGCCACATAAATAAATAAATAAAATCTTTAAAGAAGAAGCCCACATCCCTAAGATCCCTATAAAACAAGGGGCACGGCCTGGGACCCAGTCAATAATTTGGGCTCTGGAAACCCCGCAACCTCTCTTCATCAGAATGACAAGAAGGAGAAGCCCCCCCCAGCAAAGAAAAGACAGTGATTCTGTGGCCTCTGCCACAGAAATAATGGATATGGATGTAACCAAATTATCAGAAATGGAATTCAGAGTAACGATGGTCAAAATGATGAGTAGAATTGAAAAAACTATTAACGAAAAGGTTACTGAGAATATAGAATCCCTAAGGACAGAAATGAGAGCGAATCTGACAGAAATTAAAAATTCTATGAGCCAAATGCAGGCAAAACTAGAGGCTCTGACGGCCAGGGTCGCAGAAGCAGAGGAACGGGTTAGTGAATTGGAGGATGGGTTAATAGAGGAAAAAATGAAAATAGAAGATGGTCTTAAAAAAATCCACGCCCACGAATGTAGGTTACGGGAGATTACTGACTCAATGAAACGATCCAATGTTAGAATCATCGGCATCCCCGAGGGGGTGGAGAAAAACAGAGGTCTAGAAGAGATATTTGAACAAATTGTAGCTGAAAACTTCCCTAATCTAGCAAGGGAAACAAACATTCGTGTCCAAGAGGCAGAGAGGACCCCTCCCAAGCTCAACCACGACAAACCTACGCCACGTCACGTCATAGTGCAATTCGCAAATATTAGATGCAAGGATACAGTATTGAAAGCGGCCAGGGCAAAGAAATTTCTCACGTACCAAGGCAAAAGCATCAGAATTACGTCAGACCTGTCTACACAGACCTGGAATGAGAGAAAGGGTTGGGGGAGCATATTTAAAGCTCTTTCAGAGAAAAACATGCAGCCAAGGATCCTTTATCCAGCAAGGCTGTCATTCAGAATTGATGGAGAAATAAAGACATTTCAGAATCGCCAGTCACTAACCAATTTTGTAACCACGAAACCAGCCCTACAGGAGATATTACGGGGGGTTCTATAAAAGTAAAAAGGCCCCAAGAGTGATACAGAACAGAAAGTCACAGCCAATACAAACAAAGACTTTACTGGCAACATGGCAACATTAAAATCATATCTCTCAGTAATCAGTCTTAATGTAAATGGTTTGAACCATCCCATAAAACGCCACAGGGTTGCAGATTGGATAAAAAGAAATGACCCATCCATTTGCTGTCTACAAGAGACTCATTTCGAACCCAAAGATGCATTCAGACTGAGAGTAAGGGGATGGAGTACCATCTTTCACGCAAATGGACCTCAAAAGAAAGCTGGGGTAGCAATTCTCATATCAGATAAATTGGATTTTAAACTACAGACTATAGTTAGAGATGCAGAAGGGCACTATATTATTCTTAAGGGAAGTATTCAACAAGTGGATATGACAATTATAAATATATATGCCCCCAACAGGGGAGCAGCAAGATACACAAGCCAACTCTTAACCAGAATAAAGAGACATATAAATAAAAATACATTAATAGTAGGGGACCTCAACACTCCACTCTCAGAAATAGACAGAACACCCTGGCAAAAACTAAGCAAAGAATCAAAGGCTTTGAATGCCATACTCGACGAGTTGGACCTCATAGATATATATAGAACACTACACCCCAGAACCAAAGAATACTCATTCTATTCTAATGCCCATGGAACATTCTCAAGAATAGACCATGTTCTGGGACACAAAACAGGTCTCAACCGATACCAAAAGATTGAAATTATCCCCTGCATATTCTCAGACCACAACGCTCTGAAATTGGAACTCAACCACAAGGAAAAATTTGGAAGAAACTCAAACACTTGGAGACTAAGAACCATCCTGCTCAGGAATGACTCGATAAACCAGGAAATCAAAAATCAAATTAAACAATTTATGGAGACCAATGAGAATGAAAATACAACAGTCCAAAACCTATGGGATACTGCAAAGGCAGTCCTAAGGGGGAAATACATAGCCATCCAAGCCTCACTCAAAAGAATAGAAAAATCTAAAATGCAGTTTTTATATTCTCACCTCAAGAAGCTGGAACAGCAACAGAGGGACAGGCCTAATCCACGCACGAGGAAGCAGTTGACCAAAATTAGAGCTGAAATCAATCAAGCAGAAACCAGAAGTACAGTAGAGCAGATCAACAGGACTAGAAGCTGGTTCTTTGAGAGAATCAATAAAATTGACAGACCACTGGCAAGACTTATCCAAAAGAAAAGAGAAAGGACCCAGATTATTAAAATTATGAATGAAAAAGGAGAGGTCACGACGAACACCATTGAAATTGGAAGGATTATTAGAAATTTTTATCAACAGCTATATGCCAATAAACTAAGCAATCTGGAAGAGATGGAATCCTTCCTGGAAACCTATAAACTACCAAGATTGAAACCGGAAGAAATTGATTCCTTAAACAGGCCAATTAATTATGAAGAAATTGAGTCAGTGATAAACAACCTTCCAAATAACAAAACTCCAGGCCCGGACGGTTTTCCTGGGGAATTCTACCAAACATTCAAAGAAGAAATAATACCTATTCTCCTAAAGCTATTTCAAAAAATAGAAACAGAAGGAAAGCTACCAAACTCATTCTATGAGGCCAATATTACCTTGATCCCCAAACCAGGCAAAGACCCCCTCAAAAAGGAGAATTACAGACCGATTTCCCTAATGAATATGGACGCCAAAATCCTCAACAAGATACTTGCTAATAGAATCCAACAGTACATTAAAAGGATTATCCATCACGATCAAGTGGGATTCATACCTGGGATGCAAGCGTGGTTCAATATTCGCAAATCAATCAGCGTGATACATCATATCAACAAGAAAAGACTCAGGAACCATATGATCCTCTCAATCGATGCCGAAAAAGCATTTGACAAAATACAGCATCCTTTCCTGATTAAAACCCTTCAGAGTGTAGGAATAGAAGGTACATTTCTCAATCTCATAAAAGCCATCTATGAAAAGCCTACTGCAAATATTATTCTCAATGGGGAAAAGCTGGAAGCCTTTCCCTTAAGATCAGGAACTCGACAAGGATGCCCACTCTCGCCACTATTATTCAACATAGTACTAGAAGTCCTTGCAACAGCAATCAGACGACAAAAAGGGATCAAAGGTATTCAAATTGGCAAAGAAGAAGTCAAAATGTCTCTCTTTGCAGATGACATGATACTCTATATGGAAAACCCAAAAGAAGCCACTCCCAAACTATTAGAAGTTATAGAGCAATTCAGTAACGTGGCGGGATACAAAATCAATGCTCAGAAATCAGTTGCATTTCTATACACGAATAACGAGACCGAAGAAAGAGAAATTAGGGAATCCATCCCATTTACAATAGCACCAAAAACCATACGTTACCTTGGAATTAACTTAACCAGAGACGTAAAGGACCTATATTCTAGAAACTATAAATCACTCTTGAAAGACATTGAGGAAGACATAAAAAGATGGAAAGATATTCCATGCTCATGGATTGGAAGAATTAACATAGTTAAAATGTCCATGCTACCCAGAGCAATCTACACTTTCAATGCTATCCCGATCAAAATACCGAGGACATTTTTCAAAGAACTGGAACAAATAGTCCTTAAATTTGTATGGAAACAGAAAAGGCCCCGAATCTCCAAGGAACTGTTGAAAAGGAAAAACAAAGCTGGGGGCATCACAATGCCGGATTTCGAGCTGTACTACAAAGCTGTGATCACAAAGACAGCATGGTACTGGCACAAAAACAGACACATAGACCAATGGAACAGAATAGAGAGCCCAGAAATGGACCCTCGGCTCTTTGGGCAACTAATATTTGATAAAGCAGGAAAAAACATCCGGTGGGAAAAAGACAGTCTCTTCAATAAATGGTGCTGGGAAAATTGGACAGCTACATGCAAAAGAATGAAACTTGACCACTCTCTCACACCATACACAAAAATAAACTCCAAATGGATGAAAGACCTCGATGTGAGACAGGAATCCATCAAAATTCTAGAGGAGAACATAGGCAGCAACCTCTACGACATCGGCCAAAGCAACCTTTTTCATGACACATCCCCAAAGGCAAGAGAAACAAAAGATAAAATGAATTTATGGGACTTCATCAAGATTAAAAGTTTCTGCACAGCCAAGGAAACAGTCAGAAAAACTAAGAGGCAGCCCACGGAATGGGAGAATATATTTGCAAATGACACTACAGATAAAGGACTGGTATCCAAGATCTACAAAGAACTTCTCAAACTCAATACACGAGAAACAAATAAACAAATCAAAAAATGGGCAGAAGATATGAACAGACACTTTTCCAATGAAGACATACAAATGGCTAACAGACACATGAAAAAATGTTCAAAATCATTAGCCATCAAGGAAATTCAAATCAAAACCACACTGAGATACCACCTTACGCCAGTTAGAATGGCAAAAATAGACAAGGCAAGAAACAACAATTGTTGGAGAGGATGTGGAGAAAGGGGATCCCTCCTACATTGTTGGTGGGAATGCAAGTTGGTACAGCCACTCTGGAAAACAGTGTGGAGGTCCCTTAAAAAGTTAAAAATTGAGCTACCCTATGATCCAGCCATTGCACTACTGGGTGTTTACCCCAAAGATACAGACGTAGTGAAGAGAAGGGCCATATGCACCCCAATGTTCATAGCAGCAATGTCCACAATAGCTAAATCGTGGAAGGAGCCGAGATGCCCTGCAACAGATGACTGGATTAAGAAGTTGTGGTCCATATATACAATGGAATATTACTCAGCAATCAGAAAGAATGAGTTCTCAACATTTGCTACAACATGGACGGCACTGGAGGAGATAATGCTTAGTGAAATAAGTCAAGCAGAGAAAGACAACTATCATATGATTTCTCTCATCTATGGAACATAAGAACTAGAATGATCAGTAGGGGAAGAAAGGGATAAAGAAAGGGGGGGTAATCAGAAGGGGGAATGAAACATGAGAGACTATGGACTATGAGAAACAAACTGAGGGCTACAGAGGGGAGGGGGGTGGGGGAATGGGATAGACCGGTGATGGGTAGTAAGGAGGGCACATATTGCATGGTGCACTGGGTGTTATACACAACTAATGAATCATCGAGCCTTACATCGAAAACCGGGGATGTACTGTATGGTGACTAACATAATATAATAAAAAATCATTATTAAAAAAAAAAAAAAAAGAGTAGAGACTTCACCTCTCCCTTGTCCATGGTGGACATAATCAACTGTGATTCGGTGTTTCACACTACTGGCGGCTCAGGGGACAAAATCTAGAAGCCACTGCATGTCAAATAATCCCCTCCTTTTTATATCTGAGGAGCTGAATCACAGAGACATATAATGTGACTCTCTCATTGACACACAGCAAGTTAGTGTCAGAGACCGCAACGCATCCCAAGATCCCCCTTCCTGGTCCTAGAGTCTTTATATGCCACAGGAGTGTTATTTATATACAACTGGCAGTGATGCAGAGTATAGGAAAATGCAGCCTACAGATGGAACAGCAAGAGATAACACAAGTTCAGCCTCTAATCAGCCTGACCCACTCTCTAATACTCATGGTCCCAGATAATGGCGACAGAAGCTCAGTCTAATGATTCCCCAGGTGGGACCACTGCACTACCAGGCATTGCTATGGCTGACTCATGCTGGCAAAACCATTTCCGATAGGAATTTAGTCATGCCTGGGAAAGTGTTATTATCCTTCGCAATATTAGTCTTTTTTTTTTTTTAAGATTTTATTTATTTGTTCGACAGAGAGAGAGACAGCCAGTGAGAGAGGGAACACAAGCAGGGGGAGTGGGAGAGGAAGAAGCAGGCTCCCAGCGGAGCAGGGAGCCCAATGTGGGGCTCGATCTCAGGACCCTGGGATCACGCCCTGAGCCGAAGGCAGATGCTTAATGACTGAGCCACCCAGCTGCCCCTGCAATATTAGTCTTAAATTTGAGCGTATGTTACAAGCAAATTGTCTACAAGATGATGATGATGCTGATGGAAAGAAGGCTACATGTATCGCCATATACATCCTCTATCAACTGGGTCTACTCTCTCTTTTACTCGATCACAGATGTCCATTTCCTTCCCACATTTTGCAATCACTTTATTTGTTGCCTTCTTTGCTATCTGACTTCTATTCTGGAACATAAGTCCCATGAGGGCAGGGACACTTTCTGTCTTCTCTATCATATTCCCAACACCTTGTAAGGTACCTGAGTCAAGCTAAGTGCTCCAACTATATGTTAACTTAAATAATGAATAAAATTCAGAGCATTTATAACAGAAGACAAAGGGCTTTTACCTAGGTGGACAACTAGGGAAAGAGGACTTATAAGGCAAGAATATAAAGGATTGTTACAAAGTTGACATAAAAACTTAGGAAAATGCTCATAACATAGAATGGAGAGACACAGGTCTAGGCTATGAACCTGCAAGCATACTGTGGACTGAAATACACTCTTGTACCTTTGAATTTTATATTGTGGTGCATATGAACTGCCCTTGGAAATGAAATAATTTAACAACCACAAAAGCCATTTTTTGACTCCAATCTTCTTGTCGCACAGTTAAGAAAACTGACTTCCAGAGATGTGGGGACAAGTGAAAATGCCTAGAGGTGAGGAATGGTAGAGAGGAGGTTTAAAACAGGGTAGCCCGATTCTATTGGAACGCTTTCTGCTCTATTTGCCAGACTCCTCGGGTTAAGAGTATTGGGACAGCCCTTCTTAACTCAGTCACACTTGCAGACCATAGACAACTGTTTTGGATGTATTTCATTAGCTCAGAAAATAAAGAAAAACAATACACAATTTCTTAGCACAGTTACACTCAATCACTATCTGCCCCCAACAAACAACCCTGGTGCCACGTCTTGAGCTAAATCTATTATTTCTTTCTACCAAACAGGCTTTGAAGGCTTCTGCCAACCCAGAAAGTGCACCAGGATTTGGGGCCAATGCGGACTATCACATTTAGAAGCTTTCTATTCTCAAACAGCAACCTGCTACCTTCCTGCTTGGATAAGAAGTTCATTTCACAGTTAGGAAGGTGCTCTTATGACAGTGCACGGAGTCACAAGTCATACCTCCCATCCAAATCAGCCATTTCGAACGGGGGTGGCTGTGAACAACTTGCCCATTTGCAGCACTCAGGGAGTGCATAAAATTAACCTCAAGGCTGATGACAGCCTACTAATACGTTGCAGGGAGCTGAGGTCAGAGAACAGCCTCGGATGGATTCCACGCACGTTTCTAGGTGAACTTTCCCTGTATTTATACAGGGGACCAATAGGTTTCTTATTTTAAAATCCATGGGGAAAGACACTGAGCTACATGGCAACGGCGAAGTTTGATAGCAAATGCAGGAGGGTTATCTGTGCAATCATCTTTCAATTAGTCACCGTGAAAGAGAAGAACGGTGGCACAGATAATACAGAACCACTGAATGTGGGGATGATCATTCATTCTGGTTTTGTATCATATGTCATGATTAGTAAAGAATAAAGTAATACCTATTCCTATAATAGCTAACAATAACATTTATCAAGCATGCACTATGTACCACATGCTGTATTAAGCTATTTATAAAATGTCCTCATGAAGGAGAGTATTATCATCCTTCCTTTACGGAACAAGAAAACCAGGAGGTTCATGAACTTGCCCAAGGACTCAGAGCTGGCGAGTAAGTGCTGGATTCAAACTAGGATCTGTTCACCTCCAAAGGTACACCCATGACCAGTGTGCTGTGCTTGTCAGAGATTCGTCTTCTACGTGCTCACAGGAGCCTTATTAAATGTTCAGTCATTTGGGGGCTGATGATGTGTCAAACTGAAATACATTGCCACAAGGCCACGCCCACCCAAACTAGCGTTGACCCACCTTCCTACAGAGCCTGCAATCATAGGACGGAACTTTCAATTTTTCAGGTTAAGGGTTGAACGGCCACAAGAAGCTCATTAAAATGCCAGCGTCTTAGATACGATACCAAAAGCACAAGCAACAGAAGATCGAGGACTTGTACTTCACCAAAATTAAAAATTATCGTTCTTCAAAGGATACCATGAAGAAAGGGAAGAGACAAACTTACGGAATGGGAGAAAATGTCTGGAAATCATTTATCTGATAAGGATTTAGTATCCAGAACGTATAATCAGTTCTTGCAACAATAATAAGATAAAAAGCTTGGGGCGCCTGGGTGGCACAGTCATTAAGCGTCTGCCTTCGGCTCAGGGCGTGATCCTGGCGTTCTGGGATCGAGCCCTGCATCAGGCTCCTCCACTGGGAGCCTGCTTCTTCCTCTCCCACTCCCCCTGCTTGTGTTCTCTCTCTCGCTGGCTGTCTCTCTGTCAAATAAATAAATAAAATCTTTAAAAAAAATAAAAATAAATAAAAATAAAAAGATAAAAAGCTTGAATGTTAAAAAAGGAGGAGGGATTTGACAAGACATTTCTCCAAAGAAGATATATCAAACGGCCAAGAAGCACAAGAAATATCGTTCAACATCATCAGTCATCAGGGAAATGCAAACCAAAACTACAAAGAGATATCACTTCAAGTAGGACAGCACTAATAAAAAGGACGAACAATGAGCATTGGTGAAGATGTGGAAAAATTGGACACCTCTTAGGTTGCTAGTGGAAATGCAAAATAGTACAGCTACTGTGGAAAGAGTCTGGCAGTTGCTCAAAATGTTAAACCCAGAGTTTCCATGTGATCTATCAATTCTGCTCTAGACCGAGGAGAATTGAAAACACACCCACCCAAAAATTCATCAACAGATTATTCATAGCAGCATGATTCCTACTAGCCAAAACGTGAAAACAACCCATATGGCGATCAACCAATAAATGGATAAACAAAACGTGGCATTAGCCACGAGAAGGAATACCATCTGACCACAAACAGAATAAAATACTGACACATGCTACAACATGGGAGGAACCTGCTAGGTTAAGGAACCAGTCACAAAGGCTACAGACTATATGACTGCATTCAGATGATGCATTTGGAAGAAGTAAATCCACAGAGACGGACCCAGACTGGGGGTTGCCAGGGGCTGGAAGGGAGACGGAATGAGGAATGATGGCTTAATGGGTACAGGGTTTTCTTTGACAGGGTAAGAATGTTTTGGAACTCAACAGAAACAGCAGTTGTGCAACATTTTAATATACTAAATGCCACTGAATTGTTCACTTTGAAATGGTTGGTTTTAGGTGATGTGAATTTGACCTCAATAAAAATAAAAGCAGATGATCTGTCGGATGGGTTTCCTGTGAGTTCTGGACCTCAAAAGATTGAGTGAAAGGCGCAGAAGGCAAACCTCGCTCACTTCTATTTTTTTCAGAGCAAGCTGATACATAGGCGAAGTATTCAATAAGGCACAAACCTAAAGGATTCTCGGCTAATTCAGTGGAGCATCCGGCACAATGAGCTTTTAGTTGATTCAAAATTTTACTGTGCATTGCTTTTCAAGAGCTCATGCCAAACAGCTTAAAAATGAGGGCCTGGAAAGACTCAGCCATGTGTTCTAATTGGGGGCTAGATTGCACATAACTGCCGACAGAATGAAAATTGGTTTGTGGTAGCTTACATTTCTTACTCTTTGCATGCATAAAGCAGAGGTATACATAGAGCACATTAACAGATATATATTGTGTCTGTGTATTAACACGGACGCAGCTGGGGAGGGATGGTGATTATGAAAAAAGACCCGAATAGATTCCTTAGCAGAGCAACAATGAGAAAATAATTGAGAAGCCCCCACCCTAGATAAAGAAAACCAGGAAAAATTCATCTCTCTTGAGCAGTGGGAAAGCTTCCCCATAGAGGATCTTCAAGTAAGCAATATTTGTTTACCACCCAGGGAAATATCAAGTCTGTCCTGAAGACAATGTCTTCACGGTGCTTAAGAGAACAGCCCCCCAGCTGGTGCACTTACCAGCTGCTTGACACTGAGCAACCTATAACCTCTTTATTTTTTTAATTTTTTTCATAATAATATTTTTATTATATTATGTTATTCACCATACAGTACATCCCTGGTTTTTGATGTAAAGTTCGATGATTCATTAGTTAAACCTAAGCTTCCCCAAATGGAAAAGGGGGCTGGAAAGAGCTCTACCCCCGCCAACTGGATTATTGCATTAAATGGGACTATACCTCAAAGGGACTTGGCACAGCACCCAGAACAGTCTACCTTCCCTATAAAGGTGAGCTGCTGTCCCTCTTCTTCCACCATGGAAAGAGCCCAGATGTCCACCAACATACGAAAGGTGCATTGTTTAACCACAGCAATGAAACAGCCTTTATATACTATAAAATTTGCCAGACACACACACACACACACACATACAACAGAATATCACTCAGCCATCAAAAATAATAAAATCTTGCCACTTCCAATGACATGGATGGAACTAGAGTATTATGCTTAGTATTATGCTAAGTGAAAAAGGTCAGACAAAGACGATATGATTTCACTCATATGTGGAATTTAAGAAACAAAACAGAAGAACATAGGGGAAGGGAAGGACAAATAAATTAAGATAAAATCAGAGAAGGAGACAACCCATAAAACACTCTTAACTATAGGGAACAAATTGAGGGTTGCTGGAGGAGAGGTGGGTAGGGGGATGGGGTACCTGGGTGATGGACATTAGGGAGGGCACGTGATGTAATGAGCACTGGGTAATATATGCAACTGATGAATCACTAAATTCTACCCCTGACATTAAAGATACACTATATGTAAACTAAATTGAATTTAAATAAAAAAATTAAAAGGAAAGAAAGCCCAGTGGTGAGAAAGAGAGGGCCACGGAGAATGAATACATGGGCTTAAGTATTCTCTCTGACTTTGGGCAACTTAGTTATCATGTCCTGTCTTTAATGCCTCTCAAATGAAGGAAATAAAGGTAATTCTCAGGGTTGTTTGAAGATTAAATAAGGAGTCTATTCCTGGAAAGCTGAAATGGCATCTGCCACCTAAAATGCATTTGATAAATAGAAGTTGCTCTGACCAGTGTGACTGCCATGATTACTCTGGCAGTGGCTATGGTGATTAGCCTATCTGGCCATCACAACAGAATTCAGTGCAATAAGGGGTACAAAAGACTTCCAAGAATGTAGACCATTTAAAATGTGACCATTTGGTTAGGGTTCCCTGTGAGAAATGAGAAGAAGACAACTCAATTGAGTAACACCGCAGTGGAGACGAGTGGGATGCCACCCCGAGTGGAGCAGGGCATAAGCTGGAGTAGCTCAGGAGAGCTTCCTGCGCGAGACGGGAGCTGAGGTGAACTCTCCTTTCTACCACTCACAAATATAACCACCTCTCTTTAGCTCTGGTCCCCTTGCCGCCGCATATGAAAATCTTCTGAAAGAGATCTTTCCATCTTTACTTAACTTCCCACAGGCTTCCCTCTTTTGCTGCCAATTGCCCACCTGAAAGCACAGAGGAAACAGAGCCAAAGTCCACCTCACAGAATAATAGGTCCTTAAGCTACAGTGACTGCCAGAAAATGCCAGCTCTCAGAGCAGGAGCATATGGTGAAAACGGCTGAAAAGGCAGGGGTAATTTTTACAGCGGGTTATTACTATAAACCTCCTTTGAGAGGCCAATTCACAGCTTGTCCTAAACACTACATTAACTCATTTGTGGTCTTCCAAAAATGCTCAATTTCCTACTGTCCCGAAATCTGACAAATAAGCTCTCCTAATTCAAAACCCTCATGGACATCCTTAAACTCCCAGCTGAGTGTGGTGCCATTTCCAGGTTGCAAATCCAGCCTTCCGGAAGCATCCTCTCGGTAGCTCACTTCAGCATAAGCCCTCAATCCCTTGAAATGGAGTTTTCTTTTGGCTGCCAGGAGTCTACTAGGCTTCTCTGTGTCAAACCTAGAAAATGTGCAGCTGGAAACGATTTGGAGTGCTCCTTCAAACTTCTCCTTGTAGTGGGTCCAAGTGGTGATTCTAAACCTTGAACTTGGTTATCAGTTCCAAAAGTTAAAATATACATACACATAGAAAAATATAAATATGTATATATCCCTCTATTTTTTAAAATTCATGTATATTTTCTGTATATTTCTACATATTTATTTTTACATACATATTTATACACACACATATATATAACGTATATGTGTGCATATACATACACATACAGTTCCTTCCTTCTCCGAAAGAGTGACATTAGCTATCTCCTCTTCATCTTTCCCTAAACTGTCCTCCCCTCTTAGTCCAGATTTAAATATCTAGCAGTCAAATTAGGATTCCCCTTTGTTGCTAGATAACTATCAATCATTTCCATCTGTTACCAAGTCTCTGTTTTCTCGAAAATAATGTAAAATTTAGATGTGAATGCAACACTGTCTGCATTGTTTAATCACAGCAATGAAACAGGCTTTATATGCTATAAAATTTGCCAGACATACAAAGAAACTTTAATTTCTACCTTGGCAATCTCTGTGCCATCTGTCATTTCTTTAAAATAACCAAATAGCTCTGGGCATGATATTAACATAGAAGATTGTCAAATGTGTCTTGTCGGAGATAATACTGAAGAGGAATTAAGATGACTCTAGGATAGTATCTTTATTTTCATTTAAATTAGACAATAAAAAGATTTCTTTTGGACGTTTATGAATGCTCCCCTTCGGGGTATAATCGGAAGATCACAGAATCCAACTAAAATAATGAGGAGGTTGTATCCCAAAGTGCGATGCACGTACCGCTGATTATACTTAAGAAGGCTTACATGGTACAAGGATGGCATTTAAAATAATATTTTCAAGTGTGCATTAAAGGAAAAAAAAAAAAAAACCTAGCACATCTAACCTGAGATTCCATATGTACTACTATTCAGGATGAATCCATTATTTTTCTTTTAAAGTTCATTCAAAGGAAAATGTTTAGTATTTGAATATAGCAAGAATTGTGATAAATAAATGGGAATAAATAAAAGATGGGCACGGTGAATGAAATGATAGTGGGCTAAGCTCCAGGAGGCAGGGCTTCCTAACTGTGAACTTGAAATCATCAGCACCCTGACATTTTGATAAGAACCTCTCCGTGAATTAGACTCAGCTGAGTTGCTTAGTTATAAAGGAGAAATCTTGGGGGGAATGGGGGTTGCTGGGGGTGGAGGATGGATGTTAGTTATCTGGGCACTATTAAAAAAAGGATTTGTTTCTAATTCTCTATAAAACAGGAGAGAGTTCGGATCTTTGCTTGAGAGGTAGGGGCAGCTAGACTAGCTTTGCTCCCCACCATGTAGACCACAGCAGTGGGAGCACGATGTAATAGGAAAGGCAATGGACTTGTTTGAAAGCAGTTTCTGAATTTGGTCTCTGCCACGAACGTGCTCGGTGACCTCAGGCGAGTCTCTCTCCATCTGTTCCTCTGAGTCACAGTGGTCGACTGGAGGATCTTCCAGAACCCTTTTAACCTCTGACATTTATTACTTCTAAACTTTTCCAGCAACAGGTATAAGAAAGGGGATCCTATCCTGGCAAAACTGTAAGTCAAAGTCTTTAGGAGTACTCTTAACACATGACTTTTTACTTTTTTCTTAGGATCAGAATTCGGTTATTCACGCATCCATTCATCCTGTAAGTGCAAATTGGGTACTTTGTGGGCCTGTCTGTTCTTCAGGGAGCTAAGAGGATCAGAAGGTGTTTTCAGAACTTACAAGGTATAAGAATCACCTAAGAAACTTGCTAAAATCCACTTTCTATTTCTTCCCCTCTGATTAAATCTGGTTAACAGCCAAGAAATTTGAATTTTAACAGACAATCCAGGTGATTTTGATGTCAGTGTGCCTGGACCACATTTGGAGACACTTTAGTCTGTTGAGCGAGGCAGGTAACCAAGCAGTCTACTTTAAATCTGAAAGACAGTTGCCATGAGAAGTGGAGGATTATGGTGCCGGGGCAGGTATGCAGACAGGCTCCCTAGATGGCATGGGATCCCAGGTTGCCTACATAAGAGGAAAGAATATTCAAAAAAACACTTGAACAGAATTTCACAAGCTCAAGGTGAAGATGAAAGGCATTTTGGACAGAAAAGAGTTTAGACACACATGGGGAGCCAGGTGTCTCCTTCTCAACTCAGAAGTCTCCAACGGCCTCAAGTAACAGTATTTCCCACCTCTCACTCCTCTTCAGAAGTATTTGTAGGATTACTAAATGGGTGGAGGAATAGACCAATTAACTTCTTCAGTGGTTAACAATTCATGGATGTTAGCATACTTGGGGTTCGGGGACCTATGCTGGTAAGAGGGTACAGAACTTGTGAAGGGTGCCTGAATCTCTACATCGCTTGCCAGAGGGACTCAAGAGTATGAGCAGAAAATAACTTTAGCACTTGTTGTAGCAGGAGCTGGTATCTAAATCGCCCTCATTTCTTCTAGCACTTTCACACGTACCATCCCATGCCACGAAATAAACAGTCTAATTGTATTTGTCCATCAGATAGATTTTTCATTTTCCTCACAATTACAAGTACGACTGGATCATAACCTTTTGAGGTAACTGTCGCTCTGTAAAAAAATGCCACGGGATGTCTTTAGTGACAGAAGGAGGTGATACCTTTTGCAACACTGAATTCACAAGGTACACGCCACTGGCTGCACACAGAGTCTTCTATCGAAGGCACAAATTGAAGTGTGCTAGGCTGTGTGGTCTTGAGCGGGTGGCAGAGCTTCTCTGTGCCTCAGTTTTCTTGACGAAAATAGAATGACATGAATCAGACACCTGCTAAGAATGGTTTCTGACAGTCCATGAATCAAAGTAAAAGAACATTTCTAGAGGAATTAATTAATCCTCTGGGGATAAAATGAGATAAGCATTTGCTTTTATTCTACACTGCTCTGCAGATGATCTCTCCTTTACAATAATCAGATCTGAAGAAAAAGGGCCACGTGATATGCTCAAGTGTAACCAGCCTGTTTTCTGAGAGATACAGTAAATGGAGGAATGGTTTTGCGAAGCCCAGATGACTTGCTTGGCAGCTATAATTTTACCTCCTCAATGACTGAGCCAATTTTCTCCTCCAGCTCGCTTACACACCTTTAATGAATACATGTTTCTTTGATTAAATTAACATTTTTGTCTAGCTAATTAGCCTGAAAAACCTATGCTGAACTGATCTGGTAGCAACTTCATTACTGCTCATCGGTGCATGTTTGCGACCAATCACTGTCAGCTCAATCGCCTAATGATTAGGGGAACATTAAGTTTGGCTAATTTGGCTTTCTGTGGCCATCAGCACGTTCCCAGTGAGGAGCCAATCCCCACCCAGCATCGACCCCGCTTGACAGTGACAGATGTTTTAATCACAGGGTTTCATTCATTAATGTCCATCAGCATTGCTAGCCAGGTTTGCAGCAAATACCTTGATTTGAAACCAAAACTAATTAAATACTATCTTCGTAATTACCTTATATAGTTACCCTTCCCTAAGTGGGCCAATATGACAAGAGCTGAAAAATAAAGCCCTAAATGAGGTTGGAGGGGGGAGGGAGTCCCTGCATTGCTGAATCGAATTTCCTGTCTGCATGTTTAATAAGTGGTGTGAGTCTACGGGGAGCGATCCCTCCCTCTACACACAATGGGCAGAAATGCACTTCTCAGTGTTGCCTGTGACAAACCAGCCAGCTTGTGGAACACATTGCTTTCTTAGATCTATGATGTTTTAATAGGATTATTTTGTGCACACAGAACACTGAGAGGATGCCACTGAATCTTCATGACCAATGTCATCACCCTTCTTGGGTGTTGGCTACTTGGAGACCCACACCTCCCACACTGCCTTTCCAAGTGGTTCTGAGGGTGTTGGCTCCACCCACGGCTGCAAGGGTGGCATGTGGCTGGGTCATAGCCAATGAGCATCGGACACATCTTAGGAGAAGTGATTTATGGCCAGGCGTGTTACCCAATGAGGCCAATCACAGGCAAAGACTCTTAATTCTGTGAATCTCAGCTTGAGCTATGTAAGAAGTGCCCCTGTCTTTCCTGAGACATTTAACACTCAGACTTCAAAGTCTGTGGGAGCTCTAGCCATCTTGTAAGCACAAGGAGACACACTTTTGAGAAAGGGGTTTACATGAAGGAAAATGGAGTCTGAAAGCTGGCCAGGAAGAAACCACCTTGTGTCAACAGCATTTTGGCCCTTGTATCCAACCTCCCTATGTTGACAGACCTACTCCTAGAATTTTCAGTTTTATGCCCTTGATGAAAGACCTTTTTGCCAAAAGACACACCCAACCAAAAAAGCAGTATCTGATATAAGCCCTTTTTAACTACCCAACATACTCTTACATTTGATATCTTGGATAGCCTCCGGAATACTACTACACAGTTGATAGGGAAGGCAACCGTCAGCCTCATTTTTGGAAAGAAGAGGTCTAGAGCACAAAGAAATAGGGGCTTAATAACACATGCCAAGCCAGTGCTGGACTTGGACCACCAAGCTGGCCCTTTATTCTTCTCCTGAACTCTTAGTAACTTGTTCCCCCCACCTGGCTCACTCTGGATGATCAGAACAGTATTTTGGTATGACAGTAGAACGCACGGATAAGCCAGGACTTTGGCACCCGCTTGATTCAAATCCCTGCTCCACCATTTCCTAGTTAGATGACATTTAGCAAGTTTAACGTGGGTAAGCACTGGCGTCCGTGCCTACAATGGCAATAAAGCATGTAAAACGCTCAGCACAAACAGCACAGTTCTTTCTCAACTAGAGAAAACTGCAGAAAAGAGGGAACATTTTTTAAACTGATAGCAACACAGGAGTTAGCCCAACTTGGTATTCCCTCCAACAAAAATTTTAGGTTTTGCTCTCTGTGGTTCCAAATACCCATTGCCTAAGCAGTTTAAGAAAAATGCCCCTTGCTCCCGACTGTAGTGATGGCCACACCCTATACTTATGTCAATTTAATTAAAATTTCTCCCAGAAACTTCTTCCAACATAAGAAAATAACAGGTCAAGCTATTTTCAGCAAAGACAGAGATGGTCAAATCCTCTGTGTCTAATTACTAGAACAAACCTAAATCAATGGCAGAGAGTGCGTCCATTTGTAAAGGGGATCTAAAGAAGAAATTGCTTTCTAGAAAAGCTTGAGGTACACTTGGCTCTTTCTCTTTTTAGCTCTGTGATCTGGGGCAGGCTACCTCGTTAAGCCTCAGTTTGCTCATTTTAAAAAGAGATACTCTCATCTGCTTTCCTGTTGACATATGCACAGATAGACAATGAAAACAAATGAGCAGCAAAGACTTAACGTAGCAGGCTTGACTGCTAACATTCAGAAGGCCTGCTGATAAGATTGGCTCTTGGCTGGTGTCTGAGAACTTGTCTTTGGGGAGGGTTCCCACCATTCCCAGGACTGATAAGAATATGTCATTATTTCTAAACTCTGTGTATAGGCAATGGGATTGTTGCTGAACATCTGCTTTCCTTCTGGAATTCTGTTATATCTACTCCCTCCCCCACCCCCAGGCTGCCTATGTGACCAGCCCCTTATAAATGCCCTGCTCACTGAGTCTTTAGTGAGCTTCCGTGTCTGGGAACATATTTAGATAGGTGTGGTCCCAGCTGGTGGCTGGGAGAGGCACTTGCATCCGGTGGGGCTTCAGTGAGGGAGAACTCTGGATGCTGGATCTGGTTTCCTCTGGACCTTCCCCCGTGCAGCTTTTCTTTTGCTGAATTCATGGGCTTAGTGGGCTTTTGCTGAAATATAACATAGCTGTGCGTCTGTCTGACTGTATGCTGAGTCCTCCTAGGGGATTACCAAACCTAAGGGCAGGGGTCTTGGCGACCCCCGATGCATTAAACATCTAGCATATTATGCAGCATATAAAAATTTACAACAAACAGATGTGTGTAGCACTGTCGTCCTCCTGACACACTGACGTTCTTGCTCTGAATGAAACAGCAGGCAGTAGCCGTGTCCGTGTGGCAAGACTGAAAATCTGAAATGCTCTCCTATTCCAGCTTCCGTTTGACAGCAATGTGTGAACAATAGATATCCAAATAAATTCTCACCTGTTTTGTAAAGGTTTATAAATGAGGATATTCATGATTACATTATTTGGGGAGAGCTGAAGGCCCTTGGGTTCTCATGACCGGGAGAACGCAAAGGCAAAATGTGTTGATGGACATCCCTGACATCGAGGAAGCGTGAAGGGGTACAGGAACAAGCAGCAACAGGCTGAGTCCAGAGGAGGAAAAAACTGAACATAGCACAATACCACTTAAACTACAGATAACTGCGTACAAATCGATACCCATTTTGAAAAAACACGTCAACAGAAAGACATTCGAAAACTGCATTGGATTAATTCTCTAGGGTGGGGGAAGAGGGGCAGAAGTAGGGTGTGGTAATGAAAGGCAGTAAATACAGACACCCTTGAAATAAGAGGAGAACCCTGCTCAGACCCACAGGGAAAAGGTGCCATTTACAGAAGAGTATGACTCACGGAGCTTTCTGCACCTGGGACCCCAGAGAAACCTATTTCTCACTCTATGATGACAACAGTGATGCTGACAACAGTCTCCGGCGCTAACACTGACTGGCCATCCCGAGACAGGTACACACGTCTCAATATTGCCTATGGAATCCTGGGCACGTACCGCCGAGAGGCCCCCCTTACAGATGAGGAAGCCAAGGCACCGAACAGAAAAGGAACTCGCCAAGGTGACACAGTTCAGAGGCTGTGTCAAAACACGAACCCAGCTTGGCGTATCACCATCAAATTAATTCAAGGATGCTGAGGTTTCGCCTGTGTCTCGGTGACCGCTGGTTTTGGTACTATTCCTGAGATGCTATCCCTCCCTCTCTTTGTCTTTCTCTTCAACATTTTTTTTTTTTTTAAGTCTAGACTAGGGGCCAGGCACTATTCCAGGAAGAGAGAGAAAATCCTCACAATCCAAACTCTGACACTCAAGAAAGAAAGGGTGTACGACACTGCGCATACTTTCACCCCCAAGGCACCTGGGACTCCAGGAGACCTGGACCCTTGCCAGCTTGAGAGTTCCTGTTCCAAATGTTTCTCAAGACCCTTGTGAAATGGAGCCTCTTGTCCTTATGCTAAGACCAATCCCGCATCATGAGTTCAGTGTCTGTGTAAATCAATCACTTTGTGAATAAACACCACTAGCCTCTCAGTATTCACAGTGTGCGGATTTCTTGGTCTCACCCTGCACGCAATTTCCCGTCAACCCAGCAACCTACAGAAGGATGTGTTCGCCTCACTTTTCATCAGTGGCACAAGGGGAGAATTTGCCCCGCAGGGTCATCGGGCGATGTCTGAACATGATGTTGGTTATCATGACTGGGGAGGAGGCTGGGCTGCTGAACCTCTAGTGGGGTAGGGACTAGGGGTGCTGCTTCACCTGCCATGTACCAGAATGCACAGGACGGTCCCTACAGCCAAGGCTCACCCAGCCCAAACGATCAGTGATGCTGCTGAGATACTCCGCTTTATTATAAGGAAACCGAAGAAATCCTACCGTACGGTATTCGTGAACTTGGAGATTTGGGAACATATCAAGGTATCTTGCTTATGAATACCAAGGGTCTGAGGTGCGTATGCATTTTCAGGGATTCCCTTTCTATCCCAAGTGCGGATTCCTTTAAAAGGCTACCGTCATGCTGCTGCCATCGATTATATTTGAATGGAAGGTGAGAAAAGCAAAAGAGGATCCCTTCGCCAGCTGCCTGTTGGAAAACAGGCTGCACTCTGATGTCAGAGAACTGGAACCAAAGACAGGAGGAAAAAATAGTGACTTTGTTATTGGGTGGGTCATATCATTGACAGACACGGAAGGGTCAAATTCCACATTTGGGGAGCAAACTGTGATATTGTTTTGGACGCTGTGTTTCTGACTTACACAGCTTGATTTTTATTTCTACTTAGGTTCCTACTCACTGCAAACGGCTCCCCCAAGTGAGCAGTTCTAAGTCCTTGAAAAGCAATTGGAATGGGAAAAAGAGGCCCAGTGATAAGATCAAGATATGAACTATCAACCCTGGCTTCTGGGTGATACGTTTAGTTTTCTGACCTTCATCGGAAACCACATTAGCAAAGTGCTGATAAAACACTTTGAGCTGGGGGAGGGGGGGTGCAAGGTATATGTTTCCAAAAGCACTTTGTGGACTCACTGGCCTAGCATCACACGAGGCTGTACTTGGTTTTGTCATTTGCAGAAGGCACGTGCCGTCATCGCACACTCATCCCAAGTGTGAGGCCGGGTAAAGCTTCGCTCATGGCGTATTGGGGTTTATCCTCCAACCTCCTCAGGAAACTTTCCAAACATAATATGGAATATGTGAAGGAATTCCCCAGGGTTCTGTAAGTAGCATCTGTGATTTCATAGTGGGCCTTTTCAGGCCACAGTGGAGGACTTCAAGTACTACCAAAGACTCTCATTTCCTCAAGGGCCATTTTAGCAATTCAAACTCTATGGCTATTGAGATGTGACCTGTCTGCTGATGTGGTCACCCGCTCTCCTCCTCTCAAGTCACGTCCTTCATACTACATTTCCAAGGCTCCACTTCAGAGGTGACTGTACACGTAGGAAGATGATGGTATGGGACTAAAATCACATGTGGGGCTGAGTGTCTTTTGTCGTAGGCACGGTCCTACTGATCTGTGTTCATAAAATTCATTGGCTGTTGTGAAGAAAGCTGTCAGCAGTTTTGGAATAAAACAAAGATAACTCTGTCGTCTTGTGCCAAACCCCAATACCAATGGAATAAACAGGGAGAGGCAAACACGTTCCTTTCACCTCAAGTACCAGAGCTGCTCTCAACAAGATGAGTATCTGTCTGTGAGATGATGCTCGATGATCTGGACCGAAGGACAGCAGGGCTTACCAATATGGGGGAAGGCAGACCCCGCAGAGAAATGGAGCCAGCTGGGAATTTCAGGGGGGGGGCGGTCCAGCCAAAGGACTTTTCACCGAAAAAATATTTAAATTTTAAGTAACTTTTGATGTAAGCTATTTATGTTATCCTAAATCACACGTAACCATTTGCTTGACCCCTAGTCTCACGTCAGTGAAACTTTGGGGACTGATGGTTTAAAATGTGTCGGGTGTGGGGCGCCTGGGTGGCACAGTGGTTAAGCGTCTGCCTTTGGCTCAGGGCGTGATCCCGGCGTTATGGGATTGAGCCCCACATCAGGCTCCTCCGTTATGAGCCTGCTTCTTTCTCTCCCACTCCCCTGCTTGTGTTCCCTCTCTCGCTGGCTGTCTCTATCTCTGTCAAATAAATAAATAAAATCTTTAAAAAAAAATGTGTTGGGTGTACAGGGACAGTATGAGTCTCAAAGTGACAAGACTGGGGTGCCTGGGTGGCCCAGCTGGTTGAGTGTCCTGAGTCCTGGTTTCGACTCAGGTCATGGTCTCCAGGTCCTGGGATCGAGCCCCGCATCAGGCTCCACGCTCAGTTCAGAGTCAGCTTCAGATTCTTTCTCCCTCCCTCTGTGCCCCTCCCCCTGTTTACACACTTTCTCTCTGTAAAATAAAATCTTCAAGCAGAATAAAAGTGAGAAGATCCATTAACTGTACTAATATAGCAAAAGCAAGAATTCAAAGGCAGAAGTGGAAAAAAAATAAAGCTGAATCTTTTTTTTCCCCAGGGATTCCTAAAGACACCAAAAGGGATGCTGAATTACTCAGGGGGCGTACAATTGCAGGTTTTATTTATTTAATTTATATCTCAAAGGACAGTTTGCTTCAGCAGACATCTGGGATACAAAATCAATATTTACTGCAATGAAGCCTTTTTAGAATATAAGCTTCATAAGGGCAAAAACAGGACCAGATTTTCGTTGTTTTGTCACCTGACTCCCCAATGATTTCTGCAGAGCCACATGCATAGCAGGACTCAATAAATGTTTGTGTACAGATGAAAAGCTCCTTAACCAAAGTACCTCTAATTTACAGACAAAGTACCTCTAATCAAAGTACCTCTAATTTACAGACATACTAGCCAATGCTAATATGAGATCGGCCACTCATCCAAGATCACAGTGTTTGCAGATTTGCAGATCCTTGGTGTCAAAGTGATGCTCTTTCTGCCACACCACAAAAATGTCTAGCTCTGCAACCTAATTATGATGATGCTTTAACTTGCCCGATCTGGTAGAAAACCCCTGGAGACACTATGCAATCTAGGCTGCATTATTATCCCCTTTATTAATAACAGTTTAGAGTGCATGAGAGAAATTAGGACATTTCCATTCTAAACCCCTCCATGTACTTTTCTTTGCTGAACTAAGCATTTGTTATTTAGGGGAAATAACAGGTTTCAAATAAAGTTATCGGGAAATTTAAACGTAACAGATGCTTGTTTGCAGACACACCTGATTGAGCGGAATTGAAAGACCCAGCCTAGATCCTAAAAGCCATAAATGTCAGATGACTAGAATTAAATCATAACCACTTTGAAGCATGGATCACCAATAGACAGCCATTTTAGAATCGTAACATCCAAAATGGCTCTTCGTCTTGTCAACACTACTGAGGAATAACATAATTCTTACAGTGGGAAGAAGCTTTCGTTTCTAAGAGATAGTAACTGTACCTTGCAGCTAATTGTCTTGGCAATCACACAGCATAGACTCTCTTAAAAAAACCATGATGGAAATACCATATTGGTTTCTCATCTCAGCAAAATCCTGAACACCACTGTGCCAGTAGGCTGAGAAAAGGCAGACTAAGATTCTTTGTGAAACTAGAATCTGGCCTCAGTTGAGATGGAGTTTTATGTAAATTATATAGAAATTATCAGGCAAAGAAATTCACAGCTCTGTGAAATTCACACAGATTAGTAACGTGAGTTATTTGGAACCTTGTAGAACATTCTTCCAATATTCTCTAAACTCCTAATGGTCTGGGCTAGTAAAAATGCCACAAGAACAGCTTTCATTTTGTACTTCTCTCATGCCTCACGTATATATTATGTGTTTCACCTTTGAAATAGCTTCTCTTGCATCTATAATATACTAAACATTTTCATTTGTAAAGTCACATGGCAGGAATTTCTTGGACATTTTATATTTGACTCTATCCAAACCATAATGATAGGTCCATCAGTGCTCTGGACTCAAACTGAAGCATGACATAAGTAATACTTAGAAGATTGGAGCATTGTGACGAAAAAAAATGGTAAGGTTGAGGGCCAAGCTGAGTAAGTATTTTGGCAGCATTACTGTGGGAAGAGGTTGAGAAAGCTAAAGCAAAATGTGCTAGGACCAATGATCCAGTGTTCGGGAGGAGAGAGACTGAGGTGGGGGATGGGGACAGAGCCACGTGACCAGAGTCCTGTCTGCTGGTAGGGAGTTATGCTTGGCAAGGATAAGAAAATAAGACCACTGTTTTAGTCTACAAGTTTCTTCTCAATGTTCAGTACACACTCACACATATACTCACCTTGGCAACCATCAGTTATGGAAATGGGACGACCACTCTGTTGTGTAACCATGGAAATGGGCCTAGGTCTTAGTCCAGAAAGAGGCATTAAAAATAGTTCAGTAAAAGATCAAGAACATAATCAAGACAGCTTTCTGTTTTTTTCTTGACTGTATGTGAAACCAGTAAGTGTTACCAACGATAGCCACCAATCCCTAACTCCCCTTGTTTCTTGAGGGCCAGCCTGTTGCTGACCCATAACCATCTTGTCATTATTTCTTGTCGGCAATGAGGACAATTTATCACAGTTTTATCACATTCTTAAACTGATCCACGAATAGCAGCCAGATGCCATTGTGAGTGGCAGTATTCCTATTTCGTAAAAAACTGTAAATCTGATCCTGAAAAAGAAAGTGATGGAGGTGCATGTGTCATGGACTAAATAAAGAACCAGATGCTCTCTCACCAACAGAACATCAGTTACTGAACTTCAAGTTCCTTTTGTGGCTACACTCCTGGCAATGGTTGAGGGCCATGGGCTGTACAGCAAAAAGTAGGATGCTAAGAATTCTCCCCGGACACATAATCTGGGACCATAACACTGCTGTCAACAAACTCTCATTCTTTTGGTGAAAATAAATACATCTCTTGCTGTTGAAGGGAAAGGTAATTATGACCGTTACTTCTACTTCAGTCAAATCCACAAGTGAAAAAGTGAACCCATGTGATCAAATTCTGTATTATTTTTTGGTAGCAAGATCATGAATGACAAATGTGTCTGAATTCTGTGGGTGGTGGGAAAAAGAGCCCAGAGAATGCACTGAAATATGCCCCTTAATTGTAGTAAGCTAACAAAGTAGGTAAATAAAGTCACTTTTCTTCTGGGGCACCCAAGTTGCTATGCCTCTCCAGAACCACAAAGGGAATAGAAGGCTGAAATCAACATGTATAAAAGAAGAGAATTCAACAGGAGATCTCACTCTGAACGGGAACATAATGGGAAAATAAATGGTAATGCCAAATGTACACTAGTCTAGCAGTACACCAGGGGCCCCCAGGGAAAGCTGAAACATGAACTTGAAATGAACCTACCTCAGCACAAAACATTTTCAACTGTAGAAGCTCTTAGGTTAGAAACTATAGCAGATATTAGTTTTTGTTTTGTTTTTTGGATATCCTTCAGCTAGCCACTTTCCATTTTGAAGTATCCCCCATTTATATGTGGAGATAGGGCCCATGTTCCCTGATGGAAGATAAAGGGGCCAGATCCTTCCTTTTTGGTCCCAGGCAGGAAAAGCATAAGTGCATGATCTGTAATAAGATGACTAGAAATCTCCTTCCTGGCACTCTGACAAGACAAAGGACAGTCCGAATTCACTCCAAGTGATGGTGGTGGAGACCGTGCCGTCCAGCAGTAGGGATGCATATCGTGTAAATGATGCTGGGGGTACATCCCACTCGGTGGCTGCTGGGAGTCACACCCCTAGTCACCAAACCAAGCCCTCTCATCTCCACTGATCCTGTGAGCCCCCAATATCCTTCTGTTTAGGATCAGAGTCAATTTGTATTTTTTGCAACCCTAAGTATCCTAACTGATGTTGACTTACCCCATAAAGTCGGAATTCATTTCCATGCAAACTTGCATTTGAAATACAATCCCATCCATTACCAACCTGAGCACTCTGATGTTTGTCAGAGACCTCTAGGATCCTACGGAAAACTGATTATCAGAATGACCTATGGAAAGGCTCCTCATCTTTTTGAATCTCAGTCTCTTCACCTGAATATCTGGGTGTAAGTTTTGTGTGGATGATTTTTGAGATCTGTGAGTCAGGATCTTGTCTGATCCTCATTACTGCCTTTTATGTTGACAACGCAATGGACAGAAGTCATACAAACCCAGTCTTGAATTTTTCCATCTATTTCATGCTTCTTGGAGTGGAGAAGATTAGGAGCACTTCTGATGCTCGTGGAACAAAGACGACAAAGGGTCAGGGCAAGAGAGCATATTGTGAAGTTGCCAACTCAGCTCCAGATCAGCAGTGGTTCGATTTCTGAGTGTACACTGCTAGGGACTGAATTGTGCCTCTCTCCAAACGCGTATGTGGAAGCCCCACCCCCCTCAAACACATGACGTATGGGAGACTGGACATGGAAGGAGGTGATTATTTAAATAAGGTCATAAGTGTGGCACTCTGATCCTACAGAATGGGTGTCCTTATAACAAGAAGAGAAACAAATACCAGAGCTCTCTGTTCCTCCCCAGTCATGTGAGGACACAGCAGGAAGGCTGCCATCTGCAAGCTAGGAAGGTCTCACCAGAAGGCAAACCCTGATGGACCTGGACCTGGGACTTCCAGCCTCCAGAACTGTGACAAAACCAATCTCTACTAAGTCACCCAGTCAGTGATATTCTGTTACAGCAACCCAAGCAGACTGAGACAACACCCAAGGCATTCTTTGAAAAGCACATGTAAATATTAAGCAAACTTCAAATAATTCATTTGCCTTCTCCACTTCCCTGTGAGGTATTCTTGTCATCATTATCCCAAAGTATTTATACAGCATTTTGCATTGAGAAGTGCTCACCAGCATTTATTAATGAGTAAGGGGGGGGGGTGCTACTCCTTGTTGCTGGGGATATTATCTCCAAAAGTGAAATGGGGATGGAAATAAACATGTGGCATTTGGAACAAGGGTAAAAAACAGAAAAACTGAGGATTTTACTTGGGGAATGAGATGAAGTAATTCAATTGAAACATTTGAAGTATTGCTGTATTAGCAATGTGCAATGTGTTGTGGAAATAGTTTTCTCAAATAGTTTTCTCCCCTAAAATGAATTTTTAAGAAAGCATTGTTCTCCTCTGCCCTTCCTTCTACTTCCTACTGCTACCAAATATATATATATATATATTTTTTTTTAGCAAAGAAAATCTAAGAACATGATATGGAATTGAAACTGCATTTGACTGAGAGCCAAACTAGTGCATTCTTCAAACCTGCTAATAATAGACGAAGGAAAAAATAAATCAGGTGCCATTTTTCACTCATTGCAATGATTAAAATTTTAAAAGGACACAAAGCCCATGCTGGTAAAAGTTACGACGTCATTAGTATACTCTAAGACTGCTGATAGCATTGCAAATTTGCCTAAAGCTTTTGGAAAGCAACTTGACATACGGATTCCCAGGATCTGCCCGAGGCTGAGAACTGCCTGTAAATGATTCTGTTGTAAGATCAACAGGACAAGGGAGACCAGAGACATGAAGTGCAAGATCACAGAACAAGTTAGTGACTCCTGTATTCCCAACACGTAACACAGGACTTGCCATAGTGTGGGGCCCTTCTCACATGTCTGTGAATGAACAAACAAATTTACATCTTAAAGCACTTTATCCCCCTCTTAGAAATTTCTCCAGGTTAGTTAAACGGAGGAAAGGCTTATATGCCCAGTCATGTTTAACGGAAAGTTCACTATATTTGTGGAGAGATAATGGAATGATTATAATTTCTCTAAAAGAGGAAAATAATTTCTTTCTAGCAACTTGATAAACAATGAGTAACTAAATATATATTTGCCAAGCCCTGATTCTGCATTTGAAAATACAAAGCCTATTTTAGTTGAAGGTTTTAAAGAGAATTTTCTCTAATTAGGAGTAATTAGAAACCATAGCTTTGCTTCATTTAACTGCTTTTAAAATTCCGGGAATGCAGACTTCACTGTTACAGAAACATTACGAGATGGGAGAGTGTTTGCCCTGGGGTTCTGGAGTCAAGCAGAGGGCAGGCCCTCCAATGCCCCAAAAGTTGAGTTTCTGCTTCCATTTTCATTAAAATAAGCTCTAACCTGAACTATGTGATAATTCTCCTGTTCTGTCAACTACTTTGGACAGCGAACCTCAGTTATAAATTATGTCCATTCATTTCATCTCGAGAGTAGTCAAGGATTTGAACCCTACAAAGCATTCTCAGTCTGATCAACAGTTGAATCGTGAAATCAGAGAACCTCAGGATCACAAGAGACCTCAGTCATTTCCAACCACTGATCCAGTGCTCAGATCCCATCTTCAACACTGCCATCAGACAAAAGATAACAGAGCAGAACAGACGATTTCTCCTTTCAGCTGTGTTTATTAATGTTACTTGATAGAAGAAAGTAAGGGCACCTTCTAATCTGTGCAATATCATGCAAATGTTGTCGAATGCCCTGCTAATGCACAGTTCGGGTTGTAGAGAAATAATCAGGTTTTCTTCTATTTTAAAATTTGCATTCCCAAAGGATTTGCATCAAGGTTTATCTTTTTCTAGAATAAGAGATCAGAGTATAACTAAAGCCAGAACTTCACTTGCTATCCAAACACTCTGCGAGACTGAAAACTTGTTCTGGATGGAGGGTAGTTACACTCTGTTCTCGTGTACATGTGACTAGTTTAATTCTATATTTCTGGTTGCTGTCTCCAAAGAATAAAATACCAGCAACTGCTCTAAAGTCATAGTAAGAATACAGTTAAAGATTATTTATTTGGGCTGAACCTCCCAGAATTAGTGTAAAGTCTGGTGTTTTATTCTTCAAAATGGAAGTATCTTCATGATTTCTGCTGATTATAAAGGCAATTGTTGCTTATTTGAAGATATTAAATGCTGGTAAAAGCACTCCATTATTCCATTCTGAAAATATCATCAACATTAAACAATCTGGTATACCTCCTTCCAAATATTTAATTATTGCTTAATAACAAATCATGTCACACTCTCCGTAGTTTATAATGCGGGTCTGTACCGCACAGCCTGTGGGCCCACTGCCTGTTTTCGTAAATACAAGTTGTATTGGAATGCTGCCACACTCATTTGTTTACATATTATCTACGGCTGCTTTCACACCAACACAGCAGAGAAGAGGAGCTGTGACAGAAACCATATGGCTTGCAAAGCCTAGAATATTTACTATCCGGTCCTTTAAAGAAAATGTATGTGGGCCCCTCCTGCGAAGTCTGCGTTCCCTGTCAACTGTTCTATCAGGGGATAGCCTTTTAGGATAATGTTATCTGCTCCAGCCCATTCTATTTAAAAGAGACCTATCATTAAACTTTATAGAACTTTAATAATTTAACTAATGCCCTACTCGTGGACATTTATAATTATTTTTATAGGTCGAGTTTTTAAATTCAAGAAACAGAATCAAGGAAGCGTTTGAAAGTGGTCGGTGGTAGAGATCCACAGCAACTTGCTTTAGAAAACTAGAAAACTATAATGAAACATGTTTGCAGAGCCGTCTGATAATGGGTTTTCCCTTTAGTTCTTGGGGACGGTTTAATATTGATATTACTCGAAGTTTTATTTCAAATATTATTCCAGAAATCCTGGGAGCAGAGAAAGGGACTAGCCAGGACACCATATTATATATACCCCCCGACGGAGGAAAAGTGTTGACAGGCAAAGTTTGAAACTTAGCCTTTCTGGAAGCTCACACATCTTGTATTAGCTAAAGCCAAAGGAAGTGGGTTTCTCTCTCTTCCAGCACCATCTTAAAGCAGCAGTCCAAACGCCCCCATCTCTGAAGTCTACGTACTGTGCTTTCCATGTCTAAGTCCCAAGCTCTTTGCTAAGATACTTGCTTCTATTAAAAAGGCTTCCTTTCCCCAATTCTCTTGCTTCGGTTCCAGGAGGCTAACATGTGAGAAATCCATTTTGATTGTCCTGGCCAGCAAAGACAACACCTGCTGTACGTGCAGAGAAGGCTCAAGAACGAGGTAAATGCTAGGGATGTGACTGTGCAGCTACTGCAAGAAATTCAAGGTTTCAGCTGTGATGAGAAAACCCTCCACCTCCATCCTGCTGCAAGATGCTTTTCCTGCCTTGCTGGGTTTAAAGGGTGAAATGCCTTCTGAGTCCAAAGTAATGGTTACATTTGGTCTTCTCTCTACCTGTGTTTCTATTTAAGAGCCAAGTTGAGGTGTCACAGATGTGTTAGGCTACCTCCTTTTCTCTTGGGTTTTAGATCAAATGTCACCTCTTCCAAGAAGTCTTCCTTGATCATCCAGTTCATATAGAGGCCTCCCCTGACCATTTATTCTCCATCACAGCACCTGCCAGTTTTAGTTACAGCATTTATCACTAGGTGCAATTATATTATTTTCTTGTTCACATGTTTATTCAACTACCCACCAGCCTATGAACTCCAGGAGAGCAAGAACCAAGCCTGCCCGGTTCCCTTTGGTACCCCCCATGATTTGCCCCACCCAACCCACAGTAGATGATTATTACATATGTGCTACAGGAAGGAATGAGTCAATAGTAGAATGTGGAATTTCTCCATATGGCCATTGAGCTCATGGACTCTGGAGACAGACGGTCCGCACGAAAACTGACACCTCTCCAGGACTTCAGTCAAAAGTAACTTCAGATCTCTGTGCCTCCCTGCCCTTTATCGTAAAAGGAAAAACAAAGAACCCAGTTCATAGGATTCTTTGAGGCTCAAGTTAACAATTAAGTCTTAAGCACAGAACATCTATGTCTATTGCTATTTTTATTACTAAGGTGTTTTCCAGTTTAGAAACATGGGTGGAAAAAAATGGCTGTTATATTGTATATACTCAGAGAGAACTACAGTTTTTAGAAGGGCTTTAATATATGTTCACTAATTTTAATCCTTGTAAGTCTGGTCAGCTGCGGGTCATGCTAATCATTTTGAAAGGAAACGATGAGGAAACTGAAGGCCTCCACACTGGTGTGTCTCATCCAGGTACGATGTGGCAACTTCAGGGCCACCCTGACCCACCATCTAGTCTAATGTTTCAACATTCCATTTCCCTAAGTCATTTTAAAAAGGTGAACAGAGGGGCGCCTGAGTGGCTCAGTCAGTTAAGCGGCTGCCTTCGCTCAGGTCATGATCTCAGGGTGCTGGAATCGAGCCCTGCATCCGGCTTCTTGCTCAGTGGGGAGTCTGTTTCTCCTTATCCTTCTGCCCCCCACCCCTACTCCTGCTTTTTCTCAAATAAATAAAATCTAAAAAAAAAAAAAAAAATTAAAAAGTGAACAGAAAACACATAGGCAAAACAAACATACTATCAAGGGCCATTCTGAATGCCCGACTCGAAAATGTGAGTCAAATTCCAGACTGCCTTATTGAATTCTCCTCTTTAGGGAACATAGAAATTGATCAGATCTTGAAAATTCAAAGTAAAGGGACAAAGGTAACTTTCAGACTTTTTTCTTTTTGTGCCAGCTGTCAGGTAGGAAATAACAAAAACAGCCCTAACTCACAGGTGTGCTTTATCACATTTTCCTCCTGTTAAGCAAGAAGAACAAAATAATCAACTTTTAAAAATGATTTGACAACAGGCCTGAATGTAGATGAGAAGTTGTTCGCCGAGTGTTTGGCACATGCATCAATAATTTCGGCAGCGTTCTCTTTGGGAGGCATCCCAACACCTCCGGGACTGAAGGATAATCGTATTCAACGTCTAGGCTGGGCCAGGAACCATCCTAGCAACTTTCTATACAATCTCTCCAATCTTACAGATATTATTATCGCTCCACTTTCAAGACTGAGAAACAAAGATTCAGAGAAGAGGACTGACTTGTCCCAAGTTTCAAAGCACATAACAGGCAGAGCCAGGATCTGAGCCCAGTCTTGTCTGGCTCCAAAGTACCTTATTCTTTCCACTGTAGAGAGCTCTCCCTGATTGATTTCTCAATGTACCTTTGGGGATAATAATCCGAACCAGGATCTGACAAACTTGAGCCTCCTTTCAGCTCCCCAGTGCTCCATCTGACCCCTACTTCCCAGTTACCCCAGAGGGGCTTCCCACCCGCTTTCACAGTTTACAAGGAGGGTGGGAAATGAAATGACTCATGAGCTAATTTCTGCAAAGCAGATGGAACCTCTTGGAGGGAAAGCTTCTGTGCAGGGGCCAAGAAATAAATGGTGCGACCTAAGGATCAGATGGTACATAAGCTGAAAATTCCATGAAAATCAACCCAGGAAATCAGCAGCAAGAGTTTATTGAGCTTTCAGTGTGGAGCAGCTCCACAGCCATCTCGGCATTATAAAGGCAACACAGGCAATAAAGAAAAAGCTCTCAGAAAATGTGTGTTTATAAACAATACTATTTTTAAGACGATGTCAAATACCATAAAATCATTGTTAACATAATGCATTTATATACCGAACGTGACAGAGTTCCAATTTAACTGGCATAGTATGGTCTAGATCCCTTCTAACTTTTGATTTCATCAAGTCAGACTTGTTCAGGTCCTGGAAGAATAAGAGGGATTGGTCAAGACGGAAGGAGAGGGGACTGGGATTCCAGAAAGGAAGACTTAGAAAAATAGGGCAGAGGCTGAGAAAAAGAAGGTCCCTGACGTGGGTCACACAGCTCATGCACGAGGATCGTAGACAGCAACAGCAGCTGAAAGGTCAGGACTGTGGATGAACTTGACTGTCCAGCAAAGCTTGTAGGAGTGCATTCTCGGGGTTACTGAGAGCAGTAACCACTGCTACCATTTACCGGGTGTGAGCTCTGTCCCAGACACTGTACCAGGGGCTGGAGAGCTGTAATCCCTACACCGGCTCTGCACGCTGCCTGTGACTATTTGGATCTTTAAGTTGAGGCAATTGAAACTCAAAGAGGTTTGGAAGTCAGACCCGGGTTACCCAGCTAATGAGCAGCAGAACGAAGATTGAAGCAAAGGTCTGCAAACTCCAAGGTCTACACACTTGTCATAACATCTTACTTCTTGAGCCTTCACAACGTAACTACAGTAAAACTGATCTATTATTGGTGGGTGGGATCTAGAGCAAGAGATGGGGGGAAGCTGGAGGACCCACAAAAATAGGATTAAAAATAAGACGACTGCTTCTTGTTCTGGCAAAAGGAAAAATAACCAAACAAGAAAATGTAAGCCCAGGGGGTTGGGGTGGTGTGGGGCAGATAAAAGAACGGTTTAGTACACGAAGAGATATAACTAGCTACTATTGTGTTTAATCTTCACGATAACTCTTGGACGTAGCAACTATTATGATTATTATCCTGATTACAGATGAGGAAACTGAAGCTTAGACCAATTTAGCTGTCAAAGGCCACACGAATCTTAGGAGGCTGGGCACAGAGACAATGCAACTAATCTGTCCTAGGAAGGGCCAGAAGGGGGAAGCAGGGATCTAGCAGGGCCTGGAGATTGATGGGAGTGAGCAAATAAAAGCAATGAGCAACTCCGAGTGTATGCTATGCTCTGAGGCTCGGGAGACCAGAAGTGCGGGATCTTAAAAAAACAAAAGAAAACAAAAAACAGGGGGCGCCTGGGTGGCACAGCGGTTAAGCGTCTGCCTTCGGCTCAGGGCGTGATCCCGGCGTTATGGGATCGAGCCCCACATCAGGCTCCTCTGCTATGAGCCTGCTTCTCCCTCTCCCACTCCCCCTGCTTGTGTTCCCTCTCTCGCTGGCTGTCTGTTTGTCGAATAAATAAATAAAATCTTAAAAACAAAACAAAACAAAACAAAAAACAAAACAAAAAACAAGGATGGGGGGCTCTTAGTTGGACAGAGAGAATGTCCAAACATGTCTATGGTTTGTTTTAGAACACAAGAATTGGACCGAGACATCAAGGAGAAGGAAAAATGAACAAAGGCTATTGGATATGGACAGCAGCTGGTGACCCACAAGAGAACAATTTTGACAGAGAGAGGAAGGAAGAATGGGGTTTGTAGTGGACTGGAGGCAAGTAAAGTGAGAAAGTAAGCAGACTTCAAGACGCAGTGTCAGAGTTAAAGAATGTTCATTCTTTCTAAGAATGAAAGAATCTCAAGTACATTTTCAGGTAGTTTTTATTATGGGTACTGTTTGGTGTTTGTCGTCCTGCTGCCAAGAGGGTATAGCTCCATTCACTGGGGAGAAATAGGCAGCAGCAGAGACTAGGAATGCAAGCAAGAGAGGGGTCACTGGCCCTTTTCTACAGATAGGGAAGCCAAGACGCAGAGCTGCACGGGACTTGGAGGAAATCTCCGTGGGCAGTCAGTGCCCCTGTGCACGGAGCTCCGGGTTTTCCCCTGTACATCTTCCCTAGACACAGAGGCCTTGGCCTTGAAAAGGCAGGGCACAGCTTCCTCTGCAGTGGAGGAGTGAAAGCCTCAAGGTGAGAGGTGCTTTGAGGAAGGAAGGAGAAGGGGAACACAGAGAAGAAGGGGCACCAAGAGGAACAAGGGGTGTCGAGCAAATGAAAACCAGGGTGGATTCCTGCTCAGGGAGTGTATCAGCTCAACGAAGCTTCCAGCACTGGCTCCATGGTAAGACCCCTATGCGTAAGTCCAGAGAGGGCCAGGGAGGCCGCATCAGTTTGCTTTTACTGGACGCCTTTTACCCCTTGTAAAATGCTGAAATCACCGAGAAACATTCATACTTAAAACTGAAAAGATGAAAGGGTTAAGGGGGCAGTGACGAATTTTATCAGGCTGTGCATGACTTTATAATTTCACATTACGCATTCAACGGTAATATCAAGGAGCGCGTACGTGTTACCTTGTTCTGCTCCTCTCTCCACGCATCACCATCCCTGAGCTGGACGTTTATATTCCCCAAACCAAGCATTAAATGCCATCAGCCTCCACTTCGAGGAGAAGAGCTTTCTTCTCCACATGTGTTATATATGATGCCATAAGGCAGAAAGTTTGTGAAAATGAGCTTTGGGAGTGGAATGTCTTAAAACCATTCCTCCGAATGCCCACATTGGCAGACAGCAGACTTCATCCAATATTTATTAAATAAGCGGAATTAAACATCAATGATCCAATAAAACCCACATAAGTGAGAAAGAAATGGACTTGCTCTCTCCTTTATTTCCCCCACTCTGCGCGTGGCTTTTTCTTGCAATTCTCCTTTTCCCTTCTAAGAAAGGACAGCAGAAATAAGGCCCTTCTAACGAGGCTATTATTGGCCTCACCATAGAAAATTTAATTGTGAGATTAGAATTTCTCTTAGATGTTTCTTTCCTTCATACCTGTTTTCTTTGGTTATTTTTTCCCCAATTTCTCAATTATTAAACTCGGCGTGTCCCCCATTTAAGGAGATGCTGAGGGTATGCATTAAGGTGATGGGGACATGATCCTGACCTCAGTCGCAGACCAACAAGGGACTGGCAGGCCTGAGAGCTCCCCCAGAGCCAGGGAGAAGCTGTGGGAACCCAGGTGGCAGCACGGCACGGAGGTCAAGAAAAGGGCCGAGACATGGTAAGCAGGGGCTTCGGGCAGGTAACTTCACCCCCTAAAGACCTGGCTTCGGCCTCTGTAAACAGAAGGATAACGTCCACCTCATCAGGCTGCTGTGAGCGCCATCCAGGCAGTCAATATTTCTGAAGGCGTCCGCTGCCTGGAGAGGTCAGGGAAGGGTGTGTGGAAGTGCTGCTGGCACAGAGTCTTGGAGGATAAATGCAGAATCCTTGGATAAATCGGATCAGGGGAGAGGCTGTAGGAAGGTTCACTCCAGAACAGGCAAAGGCATGGACCACATGTGGGGGGGAGGAAAAGCCCCGGGCACGGCAGAAGGGCTCCCAGGTGAGTGAAACTCCATCAGAAGCCTGCGCAAGGACAGCAGTGGGGAGGATGCTGTAAGGGCCGAGAGCCGGTGTGCATGCCACGTTGGAGGCTTTCCTGCGGTTAATGAGAAGCCATCGAAGGGTGTCTGTGCTACCGGCCCAGGAATTATAACAGGACGCCTCAAGGAAGGACGCCACTGCTGACAATCCTCTTCCCTGCTGTGTCCAAGGCCTGTGGCTCTCAGGTTATTTCTTGCCGTACACAGAACTCCTAACAAGCCAACCATGGTCTGAACACATTACAGTCATTCAATCTTTAATGCCACGGACCAGCTGCTGCTCAAATTATTTCTCTCTCTGAAAGAAGGATTTATGCCCAGAAGTCTTTTCTTTTTCTTTCTTTCTTTCTTTCTTTCTTTTTTATTTTTCTTTAGCAAAGATGGGGCCAAATACAGCAGGTGATATCTAAACACAGGAGTGGGTAAAGTATCAAAAGGTGACTTGATTGACTTTATTTTGCAGGGGGTGTTGGTCCGTGACTTGTCAAAATCGATCAATCCAAGGGTAGGTAGGAACACTCGCTGTGCACCAGGCACTTGGCTAGGCTCAGTGGGGGCAGGGGAGCTAGACATTGTGGTCCTGCCCCTAGTCCTCTAGCAGGAGAGGCAAGACAAAAAGCGGGGGACAATGAACTACACAGGATTCAAAGCCACCTTGACAACAAAATCGAAGTCATTACAGGTTTTAAGAACTCACTGTTACGACGATGGAGATTTCTCAGGGGCAGGACATACCTAGAAACCCTTGGGAAGACGTTGATTTCAAGTGAGCTTTGGGGAAGGAAAAAATTCAATGACTGAAGGGGAGACATTTTCACTCTGATTTCTAGACTTGGCGATTTCACTGTTCACAGACAAGCCACGAAAGGCAGGTCAGAGCTGACTTGGATACATATATTTCTTATTTTGCCAAAAAAGGAACATTTTAGCAAGCATACAGAAACCTATCCTCTACCACCACCATCATTTCAAAAAAGGCAAGACTCTTCGAACAACCACAATGAAAGGAAAACCAGCCCCAAATAAAAGGCACCTAGTAATTGTCTGTAGTTGTGTCATGGATTACCACAAGTGAGTGGCTTAAATCAACCCCTTTACTATCGCACGACTCTGGAGGTCAGAAATCCAGGCAGAGAGCTGGGTTCACTTTGCAGAGTCTCACCAGGCTAAAACCAAGCTGGGCTGCATCCCTTTCTGAAACTCAGACAGTATTCAACTCAGGAGGTTGTGGGGGGAGTTGGCACTTGGGAGCTGTGGAACCGAGCCTCCTGTTTTCTTGCTTGCTGACTGCTGGGGGCTACTCTCAGCTCCTGGAAGCCACCTCCGTTCTTTGCCATGTCGTCCCTCCCTGTCCCCTGTCACACCGCCAATCCCTGGCTACCTCAGTCTCTGACCTCCACACTTCAATTTAAAGGGCTCAAGAGATTGGGTCAGGCCAACCCAAATAATGTCCCTTTTGACAAACTCAGAGCCCACTGATGAGTAACCTGCATTCCATCTGCAAAATCCCGTAGGTCATGTAACACAATATAACATGATCATAGAGGTGATGGACGCATCATATATTCTAAGTTCTTCCATCACTGAAACAGAGGAAATTATAAAAGGCAGGCACACAAGGTGAAGATCTTGGGGGACAGCTTAGATTTCTGTCTACCAGCATGCATTTCTTTCCAAAAAAGGAAGTGGCACATTTTCATCAAGATATTTTAAAGGATATCTTTAAAAATTCTTCAATACATAAAAATCATCACAGTTTTGCATCAATCCATTTTTACATACGTAAAAGAAAAATAAATGAACTCTATTGCTGCCTGCAGAGGGAGGGTGCAGATGGAAAAGCCCTTTGAGGCAGAGGCTGGGATAACGGAGCTGCTGTGGAGGACACGGGGAGTGGCAGGGAGGGGGACTGGAGATGAAAGAGGTGAATGCAGGGGGGAGGGCGTTTAGAAGAGAGATCCTGGATGTGCCCCGGGAGAAAGGCAGGGGAAGAGGGGTAGTCCCCAGTGCGATTTCAAGGGGATGAACTGACTTAGGAGGGGAGACAGCTGATGCAAACATCAAGGTCTTTGCTACGGGAGATGCTCCTCGCTCCGGCTCCCCTATGAAATCTTCAGCAGAATCTGAATTCCTCTCGAACACTCTCTGTGTGACTGGAATTTCCCCGAAAAAAAGCAAAGAAGTTCTGCATCAAGGATGGGTGGTGTGTGAAAAACAGCGCCCAGGAAGACAGCAACACTGCACGTGAGTGCACGTACACACACACACACACACACACACACACACACACACACACACACACACACCGGGAAGCTGAAGGGAATGGAAGCGGCCTTAATACTATCTGTGCTCAATTTTGAATATTTTGGGAAAATTGAGACACAGCAGGCCATCTTAAGCCCTTCTCCTTCTCCTCTAGGTGCTTTTCCATCTTCTCCCCAAAGATCTGGAAGAAAAACCATCCACCGATCGGAAGTTGAAGGGCAAGAACTGTAGGTGAACGTCAAGGACTGGAGCTCAAGCCCTGTGGAGCAGTAAGAAATTCAGCTGGGGGCGACGCACTTGAGGATCAGAGCTCTAGATACGGACGCAAAGACACGGGAGCGAAACAGTCAAATCTAAGTCCTGTGCAGCCAAGCGAACATCCGATGGAAGGCTTTGCAAACACCCCTTACTCTATCATGATGCCTTTCCTCACCACTAGCTCCGAAGGGAGGTTATTACCATCATTTCAGTGAGTCAGAAGACAGGGGGAACTGTGAAGGTTAAACGACCTGCCTGGGGCTGCCGCTTAGTATGGAGCAAAGTTGAGATTAGAACTCCCCATTGTCTATGCCCCAGGCCTTTGCTGAACCTTAACAGAGTTCGAGTTCTCTAAAATCAGCAGCTTTTCCTCTGGGGCATGGCAATAGGATTATGGAAAATTGTACCAGGATGGAGGAACTGTGATTCAGAGGGACACTCTAGAAGGCCACCTGACCCCAGGCTTGAAATCTTGTCTCGATTTCTTATTCTGGAGGCTGAAATGCAGTGCTGTGGCTTTTCTTCACTGGGGACGATGGACTGAAGGATGAACAGGGTAAGTAAGATGAGTGGCTTATTTCTTCAAATAATTAAACAGAGAATTACCTTATAACCCAGTAATTCCACATCCAGGGCTACACTCAAAAAAAAATGTAACTAATGCAGGGGTGAGAACAGATAGTTGTATACAGATGTCCATGGCGACATTATGTACAATAGCCAACAGGTAGGGACGACCCAGGCGTCCACGAACGGATGAGTGGATAAACAAAATGCGGTATATGCACACAGTGGAATAGTACTCTGCCTTAAAAAGGAAGGAAATCCAGACACATGCTATAACATGCATGAACCTTGAACACATTCGGCTGAATGAAATAAGCCAGTCACTAAAGGGCAAATATTATGTTATCTTCCTTTATATGAGGTTCCTAGAGTAGTCAAATTTACAGAGACAGAAAGCAGAGTTGTAGCTGCCAGGGGCCTGGGAGAGGGAGAAATAGGGAGTTATTGTTTAATGGGAAGGGAGTTTCAGTTGGGGATGACGGAAAAGTGCTGGAGACGGGTGGTGATGATGGCTACACAACACTGTAAATCAACTTAATGCCACTGAATTGTACAGTCGGAAATGGCTAAAATGATAAAATTTATGTTAAGTGTATTTTACCACAATTTTTTTAAAGGGGGAAGAGAAGATCATGAATGCTTATCTCCAACGTACATCTCCACTAGACCATCAGGCCTGTGATGGCAGGGGCCACGGGTTTTGCTTAATGACATCCCTAGTAGCTTGCACAGTACAAGTTCTAGACAGAGTAAGTTCTAGATAAATATGTGTTAAGCAAGTAAACCAATCCTGGCCCTCTCCTCCAGAGTGACACCCCTGTGGCTTCCTCTGCCATAGTACCTTGCTTTAGGAGAATTTAATCACTGTCCCTTAGCTCCATTTGTAGCTTGCCCTCTCCAGACGAGGCCACTCTTTGTAGCTGGGCTAATAAGGGCACAGCCCAGCTTCCCTGCCTTTCAGTTGAACCGGCCAATAAAAGAACAAGATTGGATTGTACAGACTCTACAAAACAGGACACCTGAACTCAGAAGAACTTACCACAATAGTGTACAATAGAGCACCTTGGAATATTCAAGAATCTTAAAGATAGTCAATGGATTCTAGTTCCACCTGGACATCAGCATCAGCTGGAGAGTGTATTAAAAATACATATTCTCTGGTATCACGCTTTTGATGTCTACTTTAGTAGGTCTAGGATGGGCCCTGGAATCTGAAGGTTTGTTTGTGTAAGCTGCTGTGTGAACAGATTTGGAAACCTCTGCTCTAATTACGTCATGAGTATGTCTTGCTTCGCACACGATAAGCTCCATGAGGGCAAGAAATAGGTCTTACATGTTTTGTGTGTCACCCAGAGGGTTGAGGGAATTAGGAAGTGCCAAGCTGAGTGATTGATAATATCCCTATAAGAACAAAACAGCACACAGCACCGGGCTATCCTACCGCCACCGCTGCCCTCCCAGCGTCTCTAAATGCAAAGACCCAGATGCAGCTCTTCTCCCTAACACAGCAAAACATATAAGTATAAATATACATAAATATATTGCCTTTTGGAGCAATACCAGCAAGACTTGATTATTCCTCTAGGTCCACATCTGTTCCTTCGAATACGTGGAATTCAGCAGACTTATGAATAACACATTTCAAATCCCAGGAGAGTCCAAGAGGCAAAACGCTGCACGTTGTCAGGCCCGAGCAATGTGTGTTTAAACTAGAACAGCTGCAGATACAAAGCACTGGAGTTGCTTTAAACAATAATAATGCTGATGATCTGAGTTATAAACAGAGTCTTTCCCAGGCAATCTAGGGTTGTGATCAACCTTGCTTTATAACTAGGAGGGGGAGGTGATTTTTTTTTTTTTATACTCCACCCCAAGAGTGTTTCATTATTTTGGAATGAGGTCTGCATTCTACCAGCAGACACATGTTATTCATGCTTCAGATCGTTCTCTGCCTACATGTCCTTTTTATAATGTGGATGCATGAATT
This sequence comes from Ursus maritimus, assembly GCF_017311325.1. NCBI lineage: Eukaryota > Metazoa > Chordata > Mammalia > Carnivora > Ursidae > Ursus > Ursus maritimus. The sequence goes on from NW_024423897.1 coordinate 17,546,128, forward strand.
TATAATTCATTGACACTTGAGTATGAACTAGGTCAGCATATCCTAAAGTTAGCCAGAACTCGAGATTTACGAAGACCTTTAGTTGTGCAGTTTTGGGAATTAGTGAAAACTGTATCTTTTCTCTGAGAGTCAAAAATACACCTCCACAGTGTTTCTCAAAGTGTGAAACGACTTTGTTTCCAAACCAAACATCGGCATCACTTGAAAACTTAACAATGCAAATTTTCAGGCCCATCCCAGGACTACGATTCAGAAACTCTGGAGGCAGAGTCACTGATCTGTGTTTTAACGTCCTTTAGGTGAGTCTGATGCTCACGGAAGCTTGAGAACCACTATATCACCACATTAATGGTAAAGGTCTACAGTAATGAAACCTGCTTATTGAAAGCAGCATTACCCAAACATATTTGCCTCCACACCTCTTTTTCATGGTATAGCTATCAGATTTCCATGGAATCTGTGGTCAATGAGATACACATTAGAAATCGCTATGCAAGATTATGGAAGAGCTAAATATATTCGCGGCGCAATTGGCAATGTAGAATGCTTAGAACAATACTGATTGTGTTACACTGTGTGCCAGACACCAGGACTACTGTGAGCGATCTGACACACATGACCCCTTCCTCCCCAGGATATATGGTCTCGTGGTAAAGACAGATACACAGTGAACATATGGAAATATTATATATGAAGTCCACACAGTGTAAGAAGATGTGAGGGTACACTGAAAGGGACAATGGATGAGTCACCATTACTTGGGTAATTAAGTTTGCTTGGCAAGCCATTCCCTTCGTTCTCTTGTCCCCACTGCCTAGACCATGGTGACTAAAGCACTTGCCTACAACAGATACACTCAGACGACTTCACTTCAGACACACCTGGAGCAAGTCCCAAGTCCCAAGTCCAAGGGCTTTAGAATCATCATGGTCATCCGCAAGGCTGGTGCTATGGTCTGGATATCTGTGTCCCTGCCCAAATTCCAATGTTGTAATTTGAATCCCTAAAAGGTGATGGTGTTAGTAGGTGGGGCTTCTGGGAGCTGCTTATGTCATGAGGTTGGAACGCTCATGAATAAATTAGCATCCCATCAGAGTCCACAGAGGTCGTCTGCCTCTTCTACCACGTGAGGAAACACCAAAACGTTGCCGGTCTGTATCCCAGAAGTCTTCCCCAGACACCGAGTCGGTCGGCACCGTAACCCTGAGCATCCCAGCCTCCAGAACCGTGAGAAATAAACTTCTATTGTTTTTAAACCTCCCAGTCTGTGGTATTTTGTCATAGCAGCCCAGACAGACTACCACAGCCGGCCAGCAAAGCTACAGCATGGGGGCTCACAGACACACGTGTCTTCTCTTAGGCCGCTGTTACTCACTGGATCTTCTGAGCCTCCAACGTCAGGCCTCTGGTTTGGTGGGCCTGATGCTAAGAATGCCGCTGAGGTTTGGGAAACTTGAGAAAGATAATATGGCTGCTGCAAAGACAACAAGAGCCTAGATGACAAAAGCCTTCGGCCGTGCTTTCGTTGAAGGCTGGGAATTTCGTCTGTGGTGTGCATTCCCAGACTCCAGAACAGTGACCCGCACCCAGGTAGCACCCGGCAAATACTTGCCTTTTATCATTAGCAAACCCTCTGTGTCGATCCCACTCTGACTTATACATTAGTAAGAGTAGGCTAATTGTTAAAATAGTGTGCAAATACATAAAAACTCAAATATCACATAGAGGAGACAACCAAGAGAACTTTCTGCAAAATGGCAATGTTCTCTATCTGTGCTGTCTGATACGACAGCCACTAGCCACATGGAGTTATCAAACACTTGAAATACGGCTAGTGTGATCAAGGACCTGGAGTTTTAATTATAATGAATTTTAACAGCCTTAAGGGGCTCGCGTCTACCACATAGACTAATGAGGGCTCCGGTACCCTCAGTACAGAACATTCTACCCTAGTTATAGAATATTAGAAGTAGATAAAAACTAATTGATCATTTCGTTCAGTTGCCAATCAGACATTCAGGTAGGTCATGCTAGAACATTCTGCGTGGCAGTCTAAGCAGTTCTAAACAGATAGGTTCTTGAAGAACCTCCAAGAGGGCCGGCACCCCCTCCCCCACCCCACACACCACATTCCCCACGGCAGGCCTTTCATTTCCCTTTTAAGTTCAATATAACTGGACTTTCTCTTAGAGCCTCTCTGGATGGCAGTACTGCCTGAGGAACATTCACATGGGAATGAGAAAGACTGCAATCCTGTAACTGGATCCTCTCAAGTTTCCCTGGGTACAGGGCTGCATACTAAATTAAGGACTTTAATGCCTAAGCAGAAGGAATGACCCAAGAGGGGAACTTCAAGTAGGGCCTTGAGGGAGATATTTATCTAGCCCATAGGACTAGCTCTTAAATTTCCCGGAACACTTGTAAAAAGGGGTTAAGAAGGTTTGAATGTTGACTCAAAACCATAAGGGCATTATGTTAATAAATCCTTCCTGGGCCAGCCTCCTGATAGATTCCAAACCATTTCTCAATAGGCAAGATGAAAGGAAAGCCAACAGATCTCTTTGCCCAGAAACTCATCAAAGGTGCTCCTGCCCTTGGTTAGGAGATCTCAGAAATCACTTCACCCTGTTTCACTGGAACTCAGCAGGTAAAGTGTCAGTCACTTTCCTGGCTATAATTTATGCACTACTTTGGGGAGGGTTCTGTACTGCTGGCGAACTTATCTTGGGTCTGGGTCTTGTCTGCATAGATGCTAAGCTGCTAGAGAAGGCAGGGACCTCATTCTACGTGTGTGAATCCCCCAGCCACCTCGCTCTATGTCTGGTAAGCCAGGCACACAGTGAACTTACACCCGCCCAGTCTGCTCAACAGGGTCCAGTAAGTTCCTCTGGGCTATGTGAGTCTCTGTCCTGGAGGCCTGGCCTTAGGCAACTCACTTTCCTTCTCTAAACTTTGGATCTATCTTCTATAACGGAGTTTAGCAAACTACCAGTGGTCGGCCCAATCATGTTTCTGGTCTGTTTTTGTATAGCTTACGAGCTAAGGGTGATCCTCATACCTTGAAAGGTTTATAAAAACAAGAACAAGCAACTGAAACCACGTGTGGGCCTCAGAGTCTCAAAGTGTTACTATCTGGCTGTTGACAGAAAAAGCTTGCCAACCTCTGCACTAAAATGAAGACAATAAACTAGAAAAAAATCTTTTCATTCTTTTTAAACTTTGTCCCCTCCCACCACCACCATCTCATGAAAATCATCTCTCTAATGAATTTACAGCGAATCTGAACAGTTACTATATAACCCAAAAAGGCAAGCCACTCAGGTTGGTGCAAGAGTGAGAACTTGACCAATAACCCCCCTTCCTTTAGGGCAAAACCCTGAGGTTCCTGGGCTACACTTTGAAAGTCTCAGACCAGAGTGATCTGTGAAGTCCTGTTTTGGCCACACTATTCTTTGTTTCGGGGTGTCAGCAGAGTTCGCAGTTCGTACTTAGGCTTCTGAGACAGAGTATTCAGGCTGAGTCCTGGATTTCTCTCTTATTACCTCGGGGCGCTGGTCAGTTACATAACCTTTCCAAATCTCAATTACCTCAAGTAGGAGCCATGATAGTAAGTCAACTCTATAAACGCAGTCAAGGTTAAATGGAACAACGCACGGACAGCACTCAGCAGAAGGCCTGGCAACATGCTAATATATCAGTGGGAACTATCACTGTTATTGTGATAATCCACTCACACATGCCTGCCTCTGGAAACAGCCCCAGGAGTACCATCCGGAGGTGAGAAAGCCCCACATGGTAAAGTACGGTACACCACGCTCCACTCCAGGGGACACTCACCACATGTTAACCGATCAATACTGTTGGCAAAGGGCTCAGCACCCCGCAGCTGAGAAGCCCAGCAAGGCATGAAATATGTTCCCTGCGTGTCTCTCCGTCCTGGCTTACCTAAGCCCAAAGCCCTCCAGGTCCCCTCCCCGCTGCGGTAAGAACCACGCACACAAAACCACGTACATAAATAAAATATTTTGCTGCTAATGAGAGGCGACCCAGCAGTTTTCTCATCACTTCAGTGACAAGTTTACGTGCTCCACGATTGCAGTCGAAATATTTTTGCTATTTTCGTGATTTTCCTGGCTCCCTTCCCGAGGAATTAATCATTTCTACAGCACTGGGGAGAAGCTGAGAACGCGCAGACAAGACTGAAGGACACGACAGCGCCTTCTCCCCGCCCACGCCCGCTCTCTCCCTGCGCAGGACATGGAATCGTGCCTGCTGTGGTAGGGAGGCTCTGGAAGCCGAACTCCTCAGGGCTCTGGCTTCAGGGCAAGTGCTCAGTGGGCCGGGCACGTTGATTTCTGTTCTGAGATTCTCACATTCTAGGCGAAGCCACAGAACCTACTCAAGGTCCCGCGGCTGAGCCTAAATTAAACTCATGGTCTCATGGTGTCGTTGGGTGGCCGGAAACAGCTGCTCAGGCGACCAGCTGACGTTATGACCGAGAGGAGAGCCTCCTGCGATCAAGTTCTGAACCCAGAAATCCCCCCCGAGGAGTCCACTGATATCCTAGTTCACCTCCTCACTTTGGGAGTGAGGAGGCTATAAACCCACCGGCTGTGGAGATAGACACGCATGTACTTGAAACTCTGCCCCTTGTTACCGAATCACCTAATCTTCCTACGATTCAGTTCTTCCCTGCCAAAGCTGAAGTACCTTCTTCACAGGGTTCGTAAGGGGTCTGGGGACACAATGGAGCAAAAGACTTGCTACAGATGTCCCAAGGCTGGAATATGTAAACGGACAGGGGCCAGGCCACATATGCAAATACGATTCTGACCCGCAACTGCAGCAACCTTCCCAGAAAACCAACCACTTGATTACAATAAACTCAGGAAGCCAGGCCGCCCTAAGTCGAATGTGCAGGAGGTCAGACTGCTACCTCTAGTGACAATGCAGGAGGCTAAACAGTAATTTCTTTAACCATTAGCCCCAAATGCTCTGAACTTAATTAATAACAGACAGCTTCCCTGATTCTGTCCCCGCTTCCAACGTAGAATGAATCCGAGAAAGCCGAATACACTCCTCTAACCAACTGTAGAAATACCCGCTTCTAGTTAGGCTGCCTACAACTTCCCCGTGCCAACAGCCCGCAGTCAGGGCCTGCCTAAAGCTTTCCTACTCCTCCGTCTCTGCGGTCGAGCCTCTGCCCAAACACAAGCGATGGTGGCTGATGCCCTTGCTGTAGCCAGCTCTGGACAGAAAGCCTTTGCTTGTTCCCATTTAACTGGTCGTCTCTTATTTCTACAATGCACATGCTTACCTACTCCGCACATCGTCTGCACAACCACACACGTTATCATACGGTGAATAAAGGCACATTTCTTGAAAGGCTGTGTTGTGCTTTTCAATCTGCTGATATACCCAATTAACAGAAGAAGTAATCACCAGAGTATGATTACTCAAGCTTGTTCTATCCAACAAGAATTCTAAAAAGGCCCTAAGTTTGTATAGTGTTTAATCTTCTAAGAGCTTACCCAACCGTTCCCTCATTCGCTCACTGACTTTATGAATGGAGCAGAGACAGAGGTAACTTCTCCATTAAGAACAGTAGGCACCACGCCAAGGAACCACAATGTGTTAGAAACTCACAAAAAAGGTTTCATTTCTTATAAAATTGGAAGTAACAAAACCCCCAAACTTTTAGGTGGAAGAAAATAATTTATACATACTGTTAGTATCCTGGATCTTTTACCAACAGAGTTGTAAAACATAATTTTAATACATTTTTATGGAGGAAGGGGCCAAAAAAAGCAAAAGTGCCTAGAGTCTTCAAAAGTCATAGTGTGGCCCTGGTGAGAAGAAATAATATTTGCTCTTTTTGTGGATGGATAAAGCACTGGTCAGCTATCACTTACTTCTTTCAGGACCCCCACCCACCCATAATCTCGCTTTTGTATTTTGGTAATTCTCAGATTGGTCTTCCATTTATTTTCTGGTGCCCTAATCCTTTGAATTCATCCTTTCTATAGCTGTCAAAGCTAATATGTTCAAAATACAGAAGAGATCATTATGCCACTTGTAGAAAAGTAATTTAAAAACTTTCCTAGCACCCCACTTTTAGGATCACAATCTGATTCTAATTCATCATCCTATTTTACCCACTACCACCAACCCCCAGACGTTCCCTATCCTTGACCCAGGCATGACCACGTCACACCTGCCCAGGTGTCCCTCCACCTACGGAGAGCCAGTGTGTTCTGCTCAAGTCCTGCTTCACCCATCACATTCCGAATGAACTCCTCTCAAGCATCCCATATGACACTTGTCTTACTTGTCTTATTCCCAAAACACCATTAGATCAGAATCAATTGTAATTAGTTAAATATATGTCTGTCTCAGGAATCAGATCTTATCCATATCTCTTTTGATGCCAAGAACTGACATTTATTAAGTGATATTTCTAGAATGCAAAAGTCAGCAGCAGCAAAGTTGGTATTAGAAGCGAAGTCACCAGTCCCCTCGTTTTGCCTCCTTTCAGTTCATCATACAACCTCTTGACACCAGCCTGCCAGACCAGGGGGGCAGATGGCTGCTCTGGATGTCAGGCACTTAAGTACAACAGTGCTGTGCTAATAAATTTTTAAAAAAAGGCTCACTAGGAAAAGACAAAGAAACAACAAAAACAAAACAACTCCTCTGATTTATAGTGTCTGCCAATTCCCATGGTGTCAATACTCCCATCATGGCCAACTCTAAGTTATCAACTATCAACACGACTTCGCTGAACAGAGTTGGGAAGAGATGCACAGGGCATACCATTATGTAGTATTTCCACTTTGTAGATGCCATAGTCTAAATAACCATAAAATGCAGTAAAAGTAATCAAGAAGTGATGATCTTTGAGTACCTAGTACCTTTATTTCAATTAATTAAACCGTACACTTATAAGTAATTTAATTTTAATTATGGGTTAATAACTGACTCAATTGGCAACATTTCCAATAATCTGGCAAGGGGCTCACACGAGCCAGTACACACTGTCTCCTCCGCACCAAAGACAGCAGGAGGTTTGTTTGGACATAGCCTACGGGAGTGCTGTGAAGACAAAAACCCATAACTTTTGAGGGTTTAGATCAATGACAGCGTAAAGGCATTGCTTGAGTTCTGTTTCTTCGGTTGAGGTAGCTCTTCCCTGTCCTCTTCCTAAGCTTTTCTGTGACATGCTTCTCTTATCATATGTGTTCTGTGCCTATCTGTCCCAGCAAACACAGGCTCTGCAAAGTCGAAGACCGTGTCTATCCCTCATTGCTATATTTCTGATGTCAGGACCTCAATAAACGTTGGTTGAATGTGTGAATGGAGTAAATAGGTGAGCATCTTAGTGCCACTTGATTATTTATATGACATGCTAAGGGTAATGCTGTAAGACATATGTCAAGTGACACAGGGTTTGCAACGGAAACCATAAAAGGGTAAGTCTTTACTCAGTAGGACCTAATATTGCTTACACTTGAGAAACCCCCAAGACAACACTCAGTATATGTGTCCTAAAAAGGCCCAGGCCGCAAACAGGAGTTATCTGCTACACTTTCTTGATCAGTTTATATAAAGCACTAGATATTAACTACAAATTAAAAGGCAGAACAGTAAATAATAACTTAACAAGCCAACTAAAGCAATACTGCACAAAACACTAATTTTGTCCACAATTTAAGAAAGAAGCATCATCAATGAAGAACATATAAGACTTGGGTTTTTAAAAACATTTTGCCCTGTAAAATTTCCAAAAAATGATAATAATAGTAATGTAGTATGTGTGATATACGTATATATATCTATATTTATATCTATATATATAACTACTATGTGCTGGGAACTATGGATTCATTTAGTCATATAACAACCCTCTAATGTATGCACTGTTATTATTATAAGAAAACTGAGACACTAGGAATTTAAATAACTTGCCCAAGGTCACGTAGTTAGAAAGTAATGGCAGTCTGGCTCCAGAGTCTCTGCTCTTAATCATCATGCTATACTACCGTTGACAAAACAAACAACGTCCAGAATGTCCAAAATGTCCTTGGAGCTGTATCCTTCTGGAGTTAGTCCCAGTTGTCATGAGCAAGAGTTTTTTAATCTTAGGAGATCTCTGGGGTAGGCATCCGATCTCTGGACGAGATGAGGAACAACCCCAGTTTGGGGACACATAAATGTCTCCCCTAACCAGTAGAACAAGGATCAGGAATTCCTGCTAGCTGCCCAGCTTTGGGCAAGCCCTTCAGGGCATCATCCCAGATAGAGATATGCCATACAGAAGGAAGAATTTGCTCAGCCCCTATTTGTCCTCCCAGATTAGGCAGCCACCAGAAGGCCCATGATAATAAGACACGAGAAAAGCTTATCTTTGAAGAGGCTTTGGTGAGAGGAGGCTTCAGAAATTTGTGCCTCTTCAAATATGTGAGTGTTTGTGTGCATGCCTTCATGGGAGGGTGCTGGGAGGGAATGTGCAAGTATTGTGACAGACTCCCTCTAGATAAGAACCGTGACTTCTTTCCTCTCTCATGCACATTACAGAGTCAAATCAACATTTCAGGTATGCATATGTGATGAGATTTTAGTAAATTTGCAAATAACATGATTCTTTACAGGGCTAGCATTGGGACCTTCTGGTTTCAGTATATTTCAAAATAATATCTATATTAGGTTTTCACCTCCAGAAATGTTTAGGTAATTACTTAAAATACAAATGGGTCTCCATCATTCCTTTTCAGCTGCTTAAAGTTACAGAATAATAAAATCATGGAAGGATACCAAGATTGGGAGTGAGGAAAATTTGCAAGTTATTTTGTTAAGAAAAACCAGAGATTTTTTGGAGGAGGAGAAGGAATTGGTCTAATCAACTGAACCAAGCTCCTCGCTGTATTTTAATGTAGTCCCTGTGTGGATTCTGGCACAATACGGTCTTCAGGCTGCCAAATCCTAAATCAATTTGTAGAAGAAACAGCAATCAGTCATTAATTGATTTCTGATTCCATTCAGCTTTAAATTAAAGGACACCTCCATGTCCTTGCAAATAAAATAATGATCAGTGATTGGGCACATCTGATAGCAATTTGATTGCTGTCCTATCAGACTACTGGGCTTGCCAAAGACTGCCATTTGCCTCGCACCTGGTCATTGAATGAATCTGCCTTCCATATTTAATCCATCAACTGTCTTTCTGTTAATGATCCAGGATCCATGGCACAAACAGAAGTGTTCAAGGAAACTATCATTAAGAGCCTTTTTAAGGGAGCAGATAGTTTTTGTATTCATAGCTCGTATTTCTCAACAGCCATCTCACTTTTCTATCACTCAATTGTTTCTAATGGTAATTCAGAATTACAGGCTGGTGGTGCTGTCAACAAAAAATGGGTTCACTCCAAAATGGAAATACGACTTCTTTGCAGACTCAGAACGTGAAATCCAACTTGCACAGCTTTTCCGGCTAGAGAATCCATCAATATCCACTGATGCTGAAAAGATCACTTAGCCCAGTTTCATACCTATTGAGTCTTACTTAGAATCTCTCTCTTCTTCCCCTCCCTCTGCCTTTCAAAGAAGGGTTAGAATAGAAAGAGCACAGGACTTGTAGTTCAAGGAGTCTTTGCTGTCAGAGATGTCAAAATTGATGAGGTCAGTTTTAGACTGTAATGTGAATGTGAGCAATGGGTCGTTAATACACCATCTTGTGTATTTCACTTCATGCCAAAGACAATGCTCATTTCTTTGTCAGTGTGTACATTCTCCTAAATGAGGGAATTGTTCTTGGGTTGTTTGGGGGCACTTTTTTCTTATTGAAAATACATTCTTTCCAACATTTCAGAAAGTTAGAGACCATACTCTATGCCAAACACTAATTCTGCTTTTATAAAGTAACGCCATGCTTCAACATCTATTCTTCATCTGCTGAGACAGAGTTAGCAAAGAATATTTTATCTTCAGTTGGGCCCTGTTAGTCCTTCAACTCAGCTTATAGGTGCAATACATCATGCTTGGAGGCCCTCTGATATTATACAACCTCCCATGTATAACTTGAATTAGCAAGGAAATGACATATTTATATAGCAATTAAAAATATGTTTAGCATTCCCTGAGGTGCCACCCCTCCCAATTATTTAAGCTAAAAGTACATTCATCATCCTGCAGGGTGTAGTACAATAGAGACAGCAGTTGTTTCCATATCCAGCGTTTAATCCCGCACATGAAAACGTAGCCTGAATTTCCACAACCTTGACATGTCACCATACATTGATTATACTCACACTTAAACACAGCGTGCTCTTTTTTAAACAACACCATTTGGAGCTGTCACATACCCAAAAGCATGAGGCTCATGTGCTTTCACATTAACCCACTTCACAATAAGACCATTTATTACGGAGCATGAACAAGAGGGAAAGGAGAGTCAAGCTCATTCCCATAAGCCTTCTTGATTTGAAAGTCTAACATTAGACAGTTCTACAAAGCTGTTAGATCCCAGAATCAGTTAGATATCTGGAACATTTATTCCTGACTGCTCATAAATAGCATTACTTGAAAAGCACACTTTTAACGGCTATGGACATCCCCAAACATAGCAAAAATGAAAAACAATGGACAAACACACTGTAATTTGGTGACCATTCTGACGTACTTTTTAACAGCACTAAATTTTTTTTTTAAGATTTTATTTATTTATTTGACACAGAGAGAGACAGCCAGCGAGAGAGGGAACACAAGCAGGGGAAGTGGGAGAGGAAGAAGCAGGCTCCCAGCAGAGGAGACCGATATTGAGTTCGATCCCAGAACCCTGGGATCATGCCTTGAGCCGAAGGCAGTGCCCAACGACTGAGCCACCCACGCAGCCCAGCACTAAAATTTTTTGTAATAGTAGGTTGAGCCTGAGACGGTTTGGGCTGATCTGGAAGTAATGACAATCAAACAAGGAGCAACCAGCACTCTATTATGGGAGCCCCCCCCCCCATCCATGTCCTGGAACACTCCCAAATTATCAATAGTGGGGGAACCCTAAGCAGTTCATCATCAACGAGGTATCACCACTATCTGTACAGGGCTTTGGGTTTCAGAAACCATTTCTACATGCTTCATTTCATTTGGGCATATAACAGCATTCTGAGGAAGTCTTATGACCTCTTGTTTACAACTAAGGCACCCAATTTCTGGAATTTTATCTGACTTTTTCAACAATGCACATTTTAAAAGTCACAAACTCAGATATTTATACTTATTTATTTATAAATTTATAAACATGTGTTTATAAATATGTTATATTTATATATTAATATTTATGTTTATTTATACTATTTATACTTAAATCCATCAAAAGTGATAATGTGCCTCGATGTGAGACAGGAATCCATCAAAATCATAGAGAACATAGGCAGTAACCTCTTTGAGATCAGCCACAGCAACTTCTTTCATGACACGTCTCCAAAGGCAAGGGAAACAAGAATAAATGAACTTTGGGACTTCATCAAGATAAAAAGTTTCTGCACAGCAAAGAAAATAGTCAACAAAACAAAGAAGCAACCCATGGAATGGGAGAAGATATTTGCAAATGACACTACAGATAAAAGGCTGGTATCCAAGATCTATAAAGAACTTCTCAATTCAACACCCAAAAAACAAATAACCCAGTCAAAAAATGGGCAGAAGATATGAACAGACACTTTTCCAATGAAGACATAAGAATGGCTAACAGACACATGAAAAAATGTTCAAAATCATTAGCCATCAGGGAAATTCAAATCAAAACCACATTGAGATACCACCTTACGCCAGTTAGAATGGCAAAAAATGACAAGGCAAGAAACAACAAATGTTGGAGAGGATGTGGAGAAAGGGGAACCCTCTTACACTGTTGGTGGGGATGCAAGTTGGTATAGCCACTTTGGAAAACAGTGTAGAGGTTCCTCAAAAAGTTAAAAATAGAGCTATCCTATGACCTAGAAATTGCACTATTAGGTATTTACCCCAAAGATACAGATGTAGTGAAAAGAAGGGCCATACGCACCCCGATGTTCATAGCAGCAATGTTCACAACAGCCAAACTGTGGAAGGAGCCAAGATGACCTTCAACAGACGAATGGATTAAGAAGATGTGGTCCATATATACAATGGAAAATTACTCAGCCATCAGAAAGGACAATTACTCAACATTTGCATCAACATGGATGGAACTGGAGGAGATTATGCTAAGTGAAATAAGTCAAACAGAGAAAGACAATTATCATATGGTTTCACTTATATGTGGAACATAAGGAAAAGTGGAAGACATTAGGAGAAGGAAGGGAAAAATGAAGGGAGGGAATCAGAGTGGGAGACAAACCATGAGAGATTATGGACTCTGGGAAACAATCTGAGGATTTCAGAGGGGAGAAGGGTGGGGGCATGGACTAGCCCAGTGAAGGGAATTAAGGAGGGCACGTATCACATGGAGCACTGGGTGTTAATATGCAAACAATGAATCATGGAACACTACACCAAAAACTAATAATGTACTGTATGGTGACTAACATAACATAATAATAATTAAAAAATGTGATAATGGGGACGATGATTATTAGAACTGTTTATGTGTTGTATTTTCACTGTGCACTGTGTAATACCTGTATTACATTTTTAAATACATTAACTCATTAATCCTCACCACTCCATTTATGGTTAGGAAAATCTAGACTCAAGAGGCAAGGGGGCTTGCCCTGGGGCACACAGTCAGAAGCCAGAAGGTAACCCCTTCCAGAACGGGTGCAGAGCTCTGCACCTCTCTTTACCATACACACTCCATGGTCCCCTCCCATGCTGCCTGACCGCTGGACTTAGCATGGGGCCTTCAAGAATATTCATGAATGCGTAAACTCAGGAAAGTCAAATAACTGTAGTATCACTAACACGCATGGGGGTGTGTGTGTAACCAATTTTATACTCATAGAATAAAAACCATGTTGGTCATCATCCCCTGCTGGAAGGTCTGCTGGATCTAAGCATTTGGAGTCCACACTGTAATTAGTTTTTTGTTCCTGGGCAAATCACTTACTCGCCCTAAGTCTTCATTTGTCCTCACTCATACAATGGAGGTAGGGATGAAAAGACCCACAGGGAGGGCAGTTTGGGCAACTGTATGAAATCATACCTGGAAACCATTTAGCACAGTGGCCGGTGATTCTCTCAGCAGATGGGGATGTCTGTAGTTTTTGTTTTTTGTCTTCCCCTTTTTAATTTAAGGATGCACCTACATCCATCACGCTGAGCATATAAAGCACTAGCTCTATGCTCAAGGGGTTCCCGCAACCCAAAAGAGGAAGTCCGCCTCTATTCCCACCTTAACAGTCATTGGTCAAAGTCCTGTCCTTTCTTGCAGGCTAAGAGAAGCTCTTATCTCCTCCAGAGAGACCGCCCAGATGGTCCCCACCCCTCCTTTTGTTCTGACATTCTGACCCAATTTCCTGAATCACTCTTCCAGACCTTGACCCAAATATATTGTGAAAACACCAATAATGATGGCTCAACTCTTTAAAGATTTTATTTATTTGAGAGATAGAGCAAGTGAACGAGAACAAGTGGGGGTAGGGGCAGAGGGATAGGGAGAAGTAGACTCCCCGCTGAGCAGGGAGCCCAATGGCTGATCCCAGGACACTGGGATCATGACCTGATCTGAAGGCAGATGCTTAACCGACTGAGTCACCCAGGTGCCCCTGACTGTCCAATTTAAAGTAACATTTCCCCCATGATTTTAATTTTGACTTCAAATGCAGGATCTTTGTGAAGAACTATGTGACTTCATAGTCACTCCTTCCCCAGTCACTTTATTCTCCCTTCCTCTTAGGCTCTAGGCTCTGCCCAAACTTGAGACTCACCTGGGCTGCAAACAGAAACGGTTCTTTAAAGGGTCGCTGATTCAAAAACTCCCCCTGGCCAATAAGCAACCATGGCATCCCATTGCCTACCGCCCAGAGAGAAGCTGAGACTTTACGTGTAGGGGGTGAGCCAATCTGCTCATTTAGCAGGTAGAGAAAATGGAGCTCGACAAGTGAGGTGGTTTGCCCAGGGTCCCAGGACTGGTTACTAGGCAAGTTAGAATCAGACCTCGTGAATTTCCGGGTTATTGCTCTATCCCCCTAGGCCCCACTTCTTTGGCTCTTTCTGAGGTCTGCTGCAAGTGGACATCTTTAACTGATATTTTGATCCAACTGCCCCAACCTCAGCCACTAAATATGTACCCATGGGCACGCACATAGATGTACACCCACACAGGCCATAAACACCATGCACTCCAGAACGAGCAAGAAGAGATAAGAGATTTGAGACTCAGGTGATCTCAGTCGCCACATCTTTCTCACACATACTGAGTCTCTTGCCACATTCTCACAATTCTGGCATTTAACAATACCCTTTAAAAAATATATATGATTACCCCCCAAACACAAAGCCAACTGCTACCTCTGGCATCTGGTGCTTAATCTGAGAAACCATGATCTGCTCCAAAACTGGGGGAAGAAACTGCTGTTGCAGACCACCAGAAAGGTGACATGGAAGATTCTAATGTGAAAGGACAGTCAAAGGACCATTTGGAGCATGTCTGTGTTTTGCATCATGGGCCCTGGATCAGCCTCACTTCAGACTCCAGTGAAAAGTTCCCTTTTAGAGACCAGAGAATCAAGGCTGCTAAGAGCAGCAGTGACTTTGTCCAAGCTCCCCAGCAGACCTAGGACAGCAAAGCCCCAGGGATCCCATCTTTCCGGGAAACACCCCTCTCTCCAAGCATCCTATTCCTCTTGTGCATGAATTCCAGTGGCAAGCACAGAATGTCTTAGCTCAAGCTTCATGATAGGATCATAGTTAACCTTTCAGACTCCACGTCTTCTTTTTTACTAAAATACCATCAGTCTTTGGAATCAGGTGGCATTCACGAATGTTTATCTTCTCTGTAACAGCCCCTAATAAAATGCCTGGTGGGCTTGTTACCCACAGGAAAGAGCTGGGTGGTGGCTGTGAATGTAATCAATTATACTAAATATAGCTATTCACCATGATCTCAGTGCCTGGAATCAACGAGATGAAAATGTAATGATGTTTTCCTCCCAAAATTGTGCTATAATCTTTGAAAGCCCATACAATTTCTTGGGTAAATCACCAGTTCCAGCAACCTAGAATAAGAGGAGAGAAACTTTTTTGTTTACCCGTTTTGATGCACAGACTTTGGCAAGTTGACAAACTAAACATTAGTGTCAATATGTACTCAACTGGACCTAGAAAATGTTATATTTTCGGGGAGCCTGGGTGGCTCAGTCGGTTAAGCGTCTGCCTTGGGCTCAGGTCATGATCCCAGGGTTCTGGGACTGAGGCCCATGTTGGGCTCCCTGCTCAGTGGGGAGCCTGCTTCTCCCTCTACCTGCCATTCCCCCTGTTTGTGTGCTCGCTCTCTCTCTGACAAATAAATAAATAAAATACATTTTAAAAAAGGAAATGTTATATTCCTCCTGATATAATTACAAGTGAACCTGAATGTTCCTTATTTGTATTACTTTTTATTTTAACACCGCCCCCGCACCCCCACTCCTGTTGTAGTTCTTGAAAAGCACAATTTTTAGGTTTAGGTTTTGAGTAACAACTAATTGGCACTGGAATGAAATGAGACAGAATCACTCCATAAAATGCAACCCTGATTGGCTAGTGAATCAAGACACAGACGTGACCTTCCTGTAATTCTATTAAACCTGGTCCCCAGCATTTTCTTGGTCTTTACATTTGTGCATTATCTTAATAGGCACCTTACTCGTTTCTGACATACAGCCACATGAGTGAGCTCCTGCAAGTCTGTGAAGCCTGCCAAACAATGTTGCTGTTTTTTAGCTAGCTTCTTTTGGCAGAGGAAAGTTGACAGAGAAGGACATGGAAATATGCCAGATGAACACCTAAGAGGCACAAATTAAACACTTGGAGAATGGCCAGTGAACACCCTGTGGCCCAAGAGCCTGGGTTTTGGAATGAGACACACCCGAGTTTGATTCCTGCCCCCACTATCACTGCTCATGGAAAGTAACATTCCTGATGCCTGGGTCTAACTGCGGTAAAGTGAAGAGGAAGACCATGCCCACTTTGACTTGTGGTGGGACCTAAAAGAGATACTCTACAAGTAACAGTTACAATAATAAAAAAGATACACTGAGCGCTTACTAGGTGCTAAGTGTTGTACACAGATGATCTCATTTAGTCCTTCCAACAAGCCTGGAAGGAACACACTCTTATTATTCCATTTTATGGATAAGAAATGTGAGGCATAGAGAGCAACTTAGCCAAAATCAAAGAGGTTTCAATGGCAGAGCTGGGATCCGCTCCTGAACAGACTGCTTCCAGGGCCACACTCACCACTGTTAACTGCGCTCCCTTCCTGTTCAGCACCAAACTCTCTCTGGGTCTCCTTCAGCCCTAAAATGCTATGATCCTACAACTTCTATAACAAAGTGTGCCTTTCAACATGGACACGGATGACCTAGCTAGTTGCGCCAGAAAGCGGTAGGAAATGTGAAGGATACCTTTCGATGCTAAATAGACACGTGCATGTTGACATGAAGGCATCTATCCGTCTGAACAAGCATGACGCTCCTATTGGAACCTAACGCTTACAGGTGAATGGTAACGAAAACACTTTGCCATGCGCTGTGCCCAGCCACCCAAGCCTCCTAAGCTACCGAAATGGTCCCCAAACTCCAGTGATGCTGCAGCCCGGGCAACAGATCCAGAAAAGCCTGCGGCTTCTACTCAACTCTGGAGCGGAAGAGATACCCCACCCCAGCCCTTATCTTTGCCTTCTCCTTCCACACTTACTCAAAATTTAACCACAACCAGTCTGTATACAATTTCAGGCTCTGCTACACACTTCCTTTACATTAATTCCTTTGTTTGACTCAAAATTCTTGTGAGATTAGTACTACTCTTCCCATTTTACCGATAAGGAAGCTGAAGTCCCTAGAAGTTGAAAGACAGGCTTAATACCAGGGGACTAGGAAGTGGAGTTTAACCCACATTCATCTTAAGAGCTAAGCCCTATTGTAAGTGTCTGCTTCTCAAGCATTAACACCACTAAACACAAAAAAATCAACCTTCTAGCCTTATAAATCACAACGCTTTGGGGCGCCTGGGTGGCTCAGTCCTTAAGCGTCCGCCTTCGACTCAGGGCGTGATCCCAAGGTCCTGGGATCCAGCCCCACATCAGGCTCCTCCGCTGGGGGCCTGCTTCTTCCTCTCCCACTCCCCCTGCTTGTGTTCCCTATCTCCTGGGCTGTCTTTCTCTCTATCGAATAAATAAATAAAATCTTTAAAAAAAACAATCACAATGCTTCATAGAAGTTACTTTGGTAAGATTTTCTCTGGATGAGGAGTGAGGGCCTGAAAACCATGTTCCTCCAGCTTGTGTAAACTCAGCCTGGTCAACCCCTTCTGCTCTAAGCTGGAAGAAGGTTGTGCTTACATGTTTTCTTTAAATAAGAAAAGGAAAGATAAAATACAAATGATGCACTGATCAAGTTACGGATCTCCAAGGTACGATTATGTAGGAGAGCATGTTTGACGCCTGTTTTTGACTTTGGTAAAGTCCATGCAGTACATTAACTTCTTTATTATTGCAGCAATTCTCTTTGAAACCCAGAGGGAACAGAGATGAGCCCACAGGACTCTGCAAAGGGAATAGAAAGCAGATGTTCGCCATAAAATTTCCTTTGAGAACAGAAAACTAAAGGGTAGGGGTCAAGATTCAACCCCACACAGCTCTAGGGAACACACAAGACCACAAATGTGGCTCCTGGAATGGGCTCTAGACCTGCTGAGCCCAAACTGTGCAACTCTTTGTTTTTGTTCAAACACAGGGAAATTATTTTAAACAACAGATGCATTTAGCCAAAGCAAGCTCTCGTGATGGACCATTTGCCATTTGTACTCAGGTGTTGTTTTTCCTTTTTATCTAAGACAGTGTTCTCAACTATCCCAAAGAAATCTTCAAAAGAGACTGATATCATCTTGAATTGCTTTTTCCCCCCACCTCACACCCAGCATCCTATCCAGTAGTAAATCCTGCCAAGTCTACCAAAAAATATTTCCCTCCCTACTTTGCCATTACCCTGGTACATATCACTACTACTTCACACCTGGATTATTTTAATAACCTCCTACCTCATCCCTGCTCCCCCCTGCTCTTCTGCAGTACATTACTATCACAGCAAACATGGTCAGGCCGGTAAATAAAAAAAATCTGGCCATTGTTCTTCTGCTTAAGAAGTGGCTTAGAAGTAACCTTTCTGAATAAAAGCTCAGACCTTGTTCTGATTTACAGATACACCATGATTTGATCCCTGCTAACTCTCTGATCTTATCCCTACTATTCAGTCTGTCCTCACACTTCATCAGCCACCTAGTAAAACACTCCTCCCTGCTTCTTGAACATGCTACCCATACTCTACCACAGGGCCTTTGCACATGCTGGTTCCTCTGACAGACTGCTCTTTGCCCAGACATCTTCATGCTTAACTCCCCCACTTCTTGCAGATTTTTACTCAAAAATCACCCAAATTAGGTTCTTCTGGACTATCTAAACTCTTAACTCCATTCCTCCGATGACATTTTCTAATCTTCATTTAGGACTTATATTTCCTCCTTAGCAATTATCGATATAAAAAATACTATGTATTTCTTTTTACCTTGCTTAATGTAAAACACTATCTGAGAATGCAAGCTATTTTCAGGGAAGGTTTTTTCCCTTTTGTTTCTTTTGCATCTTTGGAACCTAGAATAGTGTATGACACACGATAGTTGCTCTTAATAATTACTTGCTAAAAGAATAACTACATACAATAATTCACATACAGGTTTATGGGCAAGTAAATAAGTAAATGGAATGGAAGTAGATGCAAATACTTGGTACACAGTAGACACTCAGTGACTTGAAAGATTAAAGAAAGGGATGATCATAACACGGTGGTATCTGGGACAGTGATATTACAGGTGATTTTATTTTATTCTTTAGGATTATCTATATCACACATTTATATATGATAAAATTTTACAATTATTTTTCACTTGTATAGAAGTTCAGTTAATAAAATTTTTCCACATACCACATCTTGTTTTGTTCTCTGGGTAGTATACCAAATAGGATTATATTGCCTTTTACATGTGAAGAACCGAGGCCAAGAGAATATAAACTGATTATCCAAGAGCTCACAGCTCGTAAGTGACAAGGATGGAAAAATGAGAAGCGATTTATTCTTTTGTTTATGTAAAGTGACGGGGAAATGACAGAAAAAAAAATTTTTTTTTTTTTTAATACAGGCTTTTATCAGAATTTCTACACACGAGGAGCTTGTTGCTGGTAATAAGGTTAGAGGCATCTAGACTTGAGGCTAGATTTACAGAATGCTGGACATAAAATTGAAAAAAATATTTTAAACTGTGGTTAAATACACATAGAAAGGTTAAGATGGTAAATTTTATGTTCTGTATACAGCTCCGCAGGATCAAGTGCTCTGACCATTATGCAACCATCACCACCATCCATCCCCAGGACGCTTTTTATCTTGCAAAGTGAAACTCTACACCCATTAAACAGTAACTGCTCATTCCCCCTTCCCCATCACCTCTGGCAACCACAATTCTACTCTCTTTCTCATAGGACTCTGACTCTGTGCCTTCCTTAAGTGGAATCAGGTGACTAGCTTATTTCACTTAGCGTATCTTCAAGGCTCATCCGTGCTGCGGGTGTCAGAACTGCTTTCCTTCCTAAGGCTGAATGTTGCTCTACTGTATACAACCCATTGTTTATCCATTTAGCTGGGGGTGGGCACTTGGGTTGCTTCTACCTTGAGGCTACTGTAAATAAAGCTACTATTAACACTGGTGTACAAATATCTGTTTGAGGTGCCTGTTTCACTCCTTTGGGGTATATTCCTAGAAGGGGAATTGTGGGATCACATGGTAATTAGATGTTTATTTTTATAACAAAGAATGATGGTAACTAAAGGACATCATTGCTAGGGAGGGGTGGCTTAAGCCTACACTTTGCTGGCCTTGAACACAAAAACACACCAGTACACACTGTTTCCATCCCAAATGCCATTGTTGGCTTTATTCTCAGCAAGAACAGCCACTCACATAGTCCATTATCTCCTGAATGCATGCCATTCACTAGGCCCGGTAGACAGAAGCAATCCTCGCTTTCATGGGGCTTGCCATCACGTCGAGAAGACAGGCAGATATTGCATAAGTCGTAACAAATCATGACTTTAGGACTGTGCTTTAATGAGAAAACACAGTGTGTTGTGAGAGTACGGAGTTGGCTAGCTATCAGGATAGAGAAAAGGGAGGCTTCTGCTGGAATCAGGGTAAGTTTTATCATGTAAGTGGAAGTTGGGCACCCATTAAATATCAAATTTATTTTGCGGAGTAAACAGCTGATGTTGAGCATCATTAGATTACTCCCTCCAAATTTCAAAACCATACTCTGCAGATTCAGAATAATGTTGGCAATATTCAGATGCTCATCAGATGAATTAATTAGACTAATTAGCTTACAGTTTAATTAAATAGTAGCTATTAAGTTCATTATCCCCATAATACTGATTTATTTTTTTTAAAGTAGTGGTTTGGGATTTTACATATAATTATTTTCCTCTATAAAGTTTTATTTTTATTTTGGTGGTTTAAGGATATGTGTGTGTCTTGGGAAACTGTTGGAGAGGCGAGCTCTATCTTTCTCTCTGTCATTATCGTTCAGTGATAATCAGTTTTGGTTCTCATCTGTTACAAGGCTAATACGTGACTAAAATAGAACCTGGAGATTCAAAAAGCTGCACATTTCCTACTTTCACCATCATCTGTCAACAAACGAAAATTATTTAAACATTAAAAATTTTAAAAAAACTTCTATTTTTATAAAACTATTTCAAAAGAGTACACTGCGAGCCACTGATAATTCCTTAATAAACTAGGAGAACATTTCAAGTTCAATAAATCTCTTCTCTCTAAAGTAATAATTTCCCCCAAAAAGT
Organism: Ursus maritimus; assembly: GCF_017311325.1. Lineage (NCBI taxonomy): Eukaryota > Metazoa > Chordata > Mammalia > Carnivora > Ursidae > Ursus > Ursus maritimus. The sequence continues at coordinate 17,567,208 of NW_024423897.1, forward strand.
ATAACTCAGGTTAAAAATATTTTTAAAAATCACAAAAATACTTGATTAAGAACCCCCAAAACCAAATCTGACACATAGAAACCACTTTATTCTACTCCAATCAGTTATGCTGGGCCTCAGTTACTCCAGTTGTAAAACGAGGGTATTTATTCTTGCCCTGCTGATCTCAAGAGAGGCCACACAAGAATCAAATGAGATGATGTAAGATGAACACAAAATGACTAAATCAAACTGTGAATCAGAGAGCCACAAATGCAGGTTTCTAGAGGTAGCTTGTTGCTCACCAAAGATCTATATTCACTTCTCACACTTTGCAGTTGCTGCTTGAAAGCAGGCCCCTGCCAGCAACAACACTCCCCAGCCTTCTCCTGCCGTTCCTGGCCCCACGGCAGACTCCTTGTCAGAGGAATGCACCTGGAAATGATACAGGCCAGTCCCATACGAATTTCCCTCTCAATTCTTTACACTCTCTCGATTCCCTTTTGCTGGTTGGATGTAACATCCAAGGAGATTTGGGGAGTCACTGCAATAGAAATGACAACACCGCCTTCAGCCTGGGTTCTTGCGTAAATGTGAGGAGCGGAGCCCTCACCCCTCTGCCGCTGTATTCAAGGTGGCTGAGAAACTGGCTGTTTCGTCCATCACTGATAGCGGGTTTGTCTAGGTGTTGCCTCACGGAGTAAGACACTGCTGTGAAGTCACGGATCTTATATCTATTACTACATTTAGAGGAAAAATCAAGAATATTTTAAACATCAATCTTACTTTGTTATATTGCAGTCATCTTCAAAGTTCCAAAAGAAGGTTGACTAGCCCACAATTGAAAAAATAATAATAATTAAAAGAAATGAATTTTTGAATTGAAATAAATACTGTGAAAATATGTAAGAGCATTTCCCCAACTGAACTAAATCTATAATTGAGGCCATCAGATGGATGGTCTGCAGTAACTAAGTTAGGGAAATTCTAGGTTAAACAAATAAGGATTCTCCTCATGGTATAACTATGTTAACAGTTAGAGCCTTTTACAAGCCAATGAATTCTGTAAATCTCCAAGGAGTGAACAGAATGGAGGTGAGATAAGTATTGTTCAAAGTTTTCCCCAACTTGGAACTCAGAATCTTTACTTTCCATAGCATTTCCTGGAATAAGCATTTTATGAAGCATGCCTTGGAAAAGGCTGATACAACATATAATCTTGAGATTATCATAGAAGAGTGACCATCTTGCTTGCTCTCAAGGTTTCTGAGTGTCTATAAGGACCCCGGCTATGGAATAGGTAATGTTACTAATGCTTTCAGAAGTGCTTAAAAAAAAAATCATGAAGGCTCTTACTGGGACAATGGTATGGATGAGACAGTAGAATTGAAGCAGTTTCAAGTGTCCTGATGTTTGATTATTCTGCTATGTTTATATAAGGGAATGTTATTTTTATTAGGAAATGTGCACTGAAGTATTTAAGAGCAAAGAGGCATGATATCTCCAGCTTACTCTCAAATTGTTTCTTGAAGAAAGCACATATAGGTGGTGCAGAGAAACAGAGGGAGTGGAGAAGGAAGAGAGAGAGAGAGAAAGAAATACAAATGGAGGGAAGAGAGGGGAAGGGAAGGGAGCATGTTAAGTAAATGAGGTAAAATATAAATATTTGGTGAATTTTGGTTAAACAACTTCAGGAGTTCTCCCTACTCCTGTCATTTTCTATGTTTGATATTTTACACACACACACACACACACACACACACAGACAGACACACACACACACACACACCAGGCTACTAGAAAAAATATGAAGAGCGATGTCCTATAGTGAGTGAGCTCAATGCTCAGTTTGGTTGTGTCTCATTTCAAACGTGTCACACGTGGCTATTTAAAACTGCCCTTCTCAGAGCTGATTGGCCCCTGCATCTGTGAGTTTTGACTTAAAATGGCTCTTATCTCTGGCTGGAGGGGTAGTACGCTATCAGTGGCTGGTGGGCAAAAAGTAAGGGCTGCTTTGGATTATTTATTCCTTCAGGAAGCTTCTACTTTAAGAAACAGTCAGACTTTTTCTTTTTTGCCTTTTTAGCGAAAATTACAGCCTCTCTTTCTTCAATGAATAAGACACGTGCTGAAAAATAAAGGTCATAGACAATTTGCTAGGTTTCTGTTGCTCCTGGAGGAAAAGGATTGGAAGCTCAGGAGCTGCTGATCAAGGAAACTATTACTATTTTGCCAAGTCAAGCTGACTGGCAGTAATTACCCCACAGATGACTTCTGTGTTGTGCTGCAGCTGCTCATTTGTTACTTTCCCCACAGCTCCCAAGATCCCCCAATGCCGGTTACTGGTATCAAGCCAGACATGGGTGGGTTTGTTCCATAGCTTACCCGTGATGCAGCTTCCGGGTAACGCAGCCCCTTAGAGTCCAAGATGCATCCAAAGCTAGGGAGTGATAGGAATTATCTGGACACTGAGGATACTGATGTGCACTTTGAAAACTTTCTGCCCTCCTTGGTCTTTGGCCCCTCTTCCTCTTGCATAACTTCCTCTCTCTCTCTCTCTCTTCCTCACCCCATCCCCACTGGATACTGTTTTCATCATAGTTACTGCCCACCCCAAATAAACCTATCCATTGACAGCACTTCTCCTCTTCCAGCTTCTATTAAATTTTTCTAGACCCCTTCTCGGAAAACTATCTTTCAGGAGAGGTATCTAAAGACCTGGTGTCTTCTTCCTCAGCAATGCGACACAGTGTGATTGGTCTCTCCATACCTGTCCCCCTTCATGTTGACCACTGGGTGACGCGTTGTTCTTGGCAGGCACTCACGGGACACAAACCCCAACAAAAATATCTATGAAAGGATGAGACCTCTTGGCCCGAGTTCATCATAGCCCCCTATGTCTGTGCCTCGTTTGACTGCTGAAATGGTTTTGAGATATCTGAAGGAAGCAACATCCTAATTGCAACTGTGATCCATTCACTTTCAGTGCTAAAATTCCGTGACTGTTAAACATTATTACAGTCAGAGCCACGGCCATTTCTGGAAATTTAAGGAAGTTTTGCTCACTGTGGCATTCTCTAAAATTAGGCCTAATTTCTTCTGGATAATAAATGCTTTCACGGAGATGGAAAGAATCCTGGTGAATTTCCAAAGTAAAATGTGTAATAGGCTCTTGTTAAACTAATTCTTAAATGTAGTGATCCTTCCAAATATAGGCTAGCCTTGGGCGGTCTTAATGCATTACTTACTTTTAAGTGATTAAAGGTAACTCCTACCAAATCAATAGAAGAGATACTGAAGAGGGAACATTAAAACCAAAATTAGCATTAACTGGGATATATATAAAAAAAATATGAGATGTTTTTATTTAAAAGTCCAACAAAATTATTAGAGGTTAAAGAAAAAGAAATGAGAAATTGGAGTTGTAATTGGATTGGCAAGTGTCCTCCCTTACAGATCTCTTTTAGAGGAAATCATAGTCTTCTCCTGCAAATTATCTAGAAGACACGAAAGCTAACACCAACATAAATGAAACCTGCTCTAATGTCTAGACAGCTAAATTATGATCAACGGTTAACTGTTCATCAACACCAAATACCTCTAATGATCAAGAATCGCTATTCCATCCCTCTGGGATGGTACAAAAAGAAGATGCAAATCACCACATTTCTGTACATTTTGTAAAATGTCATCTTCATTAGGGTATCTCAGGCTGATAACACAAGGGCTAAGGAGTGATACATGATTGGAATCTAGAAAGACCTGAAGGCAATAGAACAGGGGCATAAATGCACAAGCTCTTTTAGCTTGAAAGAGATGCACTGAGAATGGACAAAATAAATTTTAACACCCAATACGTAGTAAACTGCAAGGTATCCAGTACCGTGACAGAATGCTGAATGCTGTTTTAAAAGCTTCAAGATATTGAATTCATAGGAGGCAAGTTAAATCCCACAGTTCTGAGGTAATTAACTAAAATAGCCCTATGTCCCCCAGAGCATGCATTTTTCTGGGTAAACTGTTACTCCTGCCTTCACGGAATTCATATACTGGTTGATGTATACACATCATTGGCAAGAAATATGTACAAAAGAGTCTACAAGTAAATACGAATGGTGATGATCTGTATTGCTATGATTTCTGGGCAGCCCAAAAGGAGGAGGTAAGAGGAAACCTAAGACAATGGAAAGCAACTTCTTGGGGAAGGTACATCAAATGAGCCATGACTAATGGCTTAATGGGCTGAAGAGAGTTGGCTACTATAGGTGAGAACAATAGTAAAGCTACCCATTGTTGATGACTATAGACCATCTCCTCTTCTTGCATCACCAATCTCTTAAAGGGTGTGCCAAAAAAGTAAATTATGCCTCTCCAATAACAGATTAACACAGCATAAAGACACTACAAAACATCGAGCCCATTACGCCACACCTTATGAACAAGCTTCAGTGATGACATTGCCCACATGGCAGCACGTTCTTTAATTTTGCTCTTTTCCATCAGAATTTCACACAATCAGCTAGCTCAAGTTCAAAGAGAGCCCAGAAAAGAATATAGTTTCACCGCTGTTGACATACTCAAAATGCCCATGTTTGCCTCAACTGTCTTGAGACCTCTGCTGTTCATCATGAATACTGCTTTATTTTCTAATTATTTAGAGATTAAGGAAAACACAGGGCATTTTTGCTATGATGGTATGCTAATGGGGAAAGGGAAGTGGCAGTCATCCTAGGATAGCTTGAAACAATGAAAGGCAAAATTCAACATATGCAAGACAGATTAGTGTAGTCGGTATGCGTCCTGCATCTTTTGTTTGATGTAAGTCAAAGGCTGTAAGCGTCAGGCTCAAAGGGATGGAGATCAGAAGAGCACATTCATACATGGGACAGTGATCAGGTCACCCAAAGGGAAATGGGCGAACATCCCCCTGGAGAATTTGAAAAGCCCAATGGACAGCTGGAAGGGTCGTGTGATTAGAGACCCCTCCAAGTCAGGCAGATGAACGTCCTCTTCTACACAGCTGGCACTTGTGAACTGATGACCATTCTGCAGAAGGGGAGTGACACACAGAAGTAACATTTAAGAAGGATCTGTTGCACAAGGCTGGGCCCACAAAAGCCTGTAGGGGTTACATGAAATAAAGAGGGCCTGAATTAGTCGTGGCCATGAAAACGGAGGAGGAAGGCCTGAAGGAACAGGAAGAACCTTTAAAAGGAGATCAACTTCCCCAGCACTATGGGAGACAAAATGTTGACTCAGAGTTGGCATTGCACACCCTGAGTTCTTGAGAAAGTCTGTGAGAGCCCAAGGAGGAAGCCTGCACTTTGAATCCAGGCTGTCACCTTCCCGTTTCCCTGATGGGATAGTCCCACTCCACGGCTGTCACACACCTGACACTGGGTCTCTCCCTTCTCTCCAGCTCATGCCACCTGTGCCTTAGACTTCCGCTCTTCTACCATGACTCTCTCTTTGTAAGCATCAGAAGAGGAATTGACAGTCTTGAGACCGTCTTGAGACGGTCCCTACATCAATCCTAAACCATTTTGCTTCAGTATAAAGCAATGTTAAAGATCATTTTATCAACCAATTTATATAATAAAAAATTAATCCTAAAAATAAACAAATCCCAGAGTGAGTTAGAAAAAAGAAAACCTTGGGGCCCCTGGGGGGCTCAGTCGGTTAAGCATCTGCCTTTGGCTCAGGTCATGATCCCAGAGTCCTGGGATTGAGCCCCATGTTGGGCTCCCTGCCCAGTGGGGAGTCTGCTGCTCCCTCTCCCTCTGCCCTTCTCCCCTACTCATGCACAGTATGTCTCAAATAAATAAAATCTTCAAAAAATTTTTGGTTTTGCATGATGCAAACACCAGAGGGCCAGCTGTTTAAATTGCTCTCAATCCTATTTAAAATAATCCCTAGGCATGGCAATATAGGCATTGTTTTCTATATTTAGCAGAAAGGTAAGAAAATGAATTGAGCTTATTCGTAGTTGCAGGTTTCCTAAATAAGGGAAAAACATGCTCAGGGACTAGGGTAGGGTAAAAATAGAAAGCTAAGCCAGTAACTAAATGTCATAAAAAAACCCAAAAAACAACATTGTTTTCCCCCCAGTACATGAATCATCTACTTGCTGGTTTGCAAGCAGGAAAAAAAGTACAGTAAATCCCCTATTGGCCTCCCACAGAATCTTAGAAATTAGAGTCCAATTACTTTTAACTGCATACCACTTTGCTGGCTACTTCAGTATTCCACTTTCTCATCACCCTTTATCTACTGGCTCACAAAATTTCCCCTTCCCCATCTTTTTTTGTTTGTTTCTATTAATGGCATGAGGTGATCTCTTCCTAAAAATTTCAGTAAATAAATAAATAAATAAAACATCCTGCAACCACCCGCACTCGCTCTTGGAATGCGGATGTTTCAGCCGTGTAGATGTCATACTGACAATCGGTGCAGGTGACAAAGGGGTTCTCATGTCAACATTTACGAGAAGCTTATTCTCAGACACTGCAACATCATGATAAATGAATAAAATGCATAAATCATTCATCAGGCCCCAGGGTGCAGAGAATAGTTATATGCCCTTCATGAAACATGGGCAAACCCTCATCTCTCTTAGACAGTCAGGTTCCCGCACCTCTGCAAGCCTCAGTTTCCTTGTCTGTTACCTTGCGATAACTGTGTTGACTGCCTAGGCCTCTGGTGAGGTTGAAATGAGGGAAGGCACTGTGTTTGGTGTACAAGGAATTCTCCCCCCTCTTTGGTAGCAACCCTCGTCCCTCTATCAGAGAGAGGGATACTCATTCCCACAGTGTCCACCCCTCCCGGCACTCTTGATTTCCACCAGCCTCTCTGCTTTTCCTGTCAACAACAACCAGGGGGTCTCCCGCCCTAGAGCTGAGCCTTCTGAGTCCCATATCTAAGAAATAATTATGCTCCCAAGGTCACTGAGCAGAATCTGCAATCTTAATCCTGGATGTTGATTTCTGGAGAGTGAGTGACCTTTAAGGAAGGCGCCCTCTGAGAGCACCTGACTCGAGCCGTGAAATGCTGAATCATTAACAATTTAAAGCAGAAAAGAATTTAACCAAGTTAGACAACCTGTAATAGCTCTTGTGACTGGGGCCATTAGGACCATTTTGGTGTCGTTCAGGCCAAACTAATGGCTGTGAAGAGAAGGCACCTGAAAACAAGTAGACTGATTCAGCTTTTCTATTTCCATTTTCAAACCCATTTGGAATTTCTCTGGTGTGTCTTCCTAGGTTGACATTTTTTCCCACATCAATCCATTCTAATTAGTCAAATCGTTTTTAACCTCCAAATTCTACTAAAAAAAAAAACAAAAAAAAAAACAACACCTTTGCACACCAACCGTCCCGAGTCTGCAGAGCAGAAAGCTAATGTTAGAAACAAAATCGAATCCTCCTCTCTCTCTCTCTCTTTTTAGGTGACTATCAAATGCCTATAAAGGCCAACAAGGCAAGCATCAAGGAGCGGCATGCAATGGCGTCATGTGACAGGGATTTGGTGTGGGCCTTGGCAGAATGCAGGGCTCATGTACCCCCTCTAAAGGCTTTTCCTGTTAAGGACAATTGTCAACACCCCGGAGGCCCAACAGCACACTCTGCTAGGCAGTTGGGCCAACCGCAGTCCACGACTCCTGATCTAAGTCAAACCTTTCCATTCACAAGCAGAAATGTAGTCCAGAGAACCCTAAGTGGATTTTCTTAGGCCACGTTAGGTGCAGAGCTGGCAGTGGGATCTCATGACTCCAGATCCAAACCCCAATTTCCTCTTCAACTTACTCCTATATCCTCAGGTGCTGTGGGGAAATACACCACCATAAACCCAGGTCTCTATAGAGTATCAACTATGTTCACCACTTGGTTCTAAGCCCTGCGGTGGACAAAGAAATCATCAATTTATAGCCCTTGTCCTGAAGACAGTAATAATCCTTAACCTCTTTAGTTAAATCTAAATCCTCTCGCACACACAGGCCCCCACAAACACAGATCTTAGAGCTGGAAGGCATCTCAGGGAATCATCTGGTTTCTCCCCTTTCTTCAGGGAGATAGAGTATTAGCTGCCCCTTAAAAAATGAAGCTACAAGGCCCTGAAAACAATGAGAAATTTACTACAGAAAAGAAGCTAGTCTTCTTGCTTTGTAGTACAGAGGTTCTCCCTGGAAGAGACATTTCAAACCTTAAGATAAAAAGTAGTAAATATAAGTATGCACCAAAGCACACAGTACAGACTTTACACGCTGAGGACACCAAAGCAAAGCCCCAGCTTCTCACCAGTAAAAGCTGGAAGGGGTCTTAGGGCTTCTCGGGAAACTCCTCATTTAAGGGGGAAAGAAACGGTATTACAAGTGCCAAAGAACTGCAAACACTGGTTTTGCCATTCGGGTCAAGATTCCACAGCGTTTCTGAAGGTCAAACTTAGTTATAGAGAAGTCACGCTACTTATCACTGGCACAAGGCTCACGCTGTGTCAGCAAGCTGACACGGCACCCCAGAAACTATTCGGTTTCCAACAGCAGCCGTAGCAGAGGGGAAAGCACCAGACCCCGCTGCCAGAGTGGCTCCAGCCCGGGCACACCTGTCCCTGCTTGGTTGTAGGTAGGACCAATCAGCAGGGCTGGTGCGCAGTACGAGCCAGTGGGAACCTAGCATATTGTGCGAGGGAGTGGCGGGGGGACTGTCTACATGTCCCTGTCAAAGATCTAAGACGAAACGGTATCTTTTGCATGTTCACATAGGCCATGAAGCTACAGGATGGTTTCCCTGCTAGCATTAACAGATAATTAGAATGAGTCTTTTAAATTAATCTGAATACCCTTCATGCTTGCTTGACTGTCGATTTAGTGCTGTCTGCTGCTTTTGAGTTACAATTTCTTCCTCCCCGGAGCTCAGCTTTAGAAGAAATGCAATCTTAGGTTTTTTTGTTTCTTTTTTTTTTTTTTTTTAAGATTTTATTTATTTGACAGAGATCGAGAGAGAGAGAGAGAGAGAGCACAGGCAAGGGGAGCAGCAGAGGCAGAAGAAGGAAGCTCCCCGCTGGACAGGAAGTCAGATGCTGGGCTGGATCCCAGGACCCTGGGATCATGACCTGAGCTGAAGGCAGACGCTTAACCAACTGAGCCACCCAGGTGCCCTTTTTTCTTTTTAAGATTTTATCCACTTATTTTTTTGAGAGAGAGAGAGTACAAGTAGGCGGAGGAGAAGAGGGAGAGGCAGAGAGAGAATCCCATGCAGACTCCTCACTGAAGACAGAGCGTAACGCAGGGCTCAATCCCATGACCCTGAGATCATGATCTGAGCTGAAATCCAGTTGAACGCTCAACAACTGAGCCACACAGGTGCCCCAATGTCTTGTCTTTTTCTTTCTTTCTTTCTTTCTTTCTTTCTTTCTTTCTTTCTTTCTTTCTTTCTTTCTTCTTTCTTTCTTTCTCTTTCTTTTCTTTCAACATTCGTTTGGTTTTATTTACTATCAAAGTAAAAACAGAAATGGTAGTTTTTTTATTGCTTGTATATAATACACACAATTTTGCACAAATTTACATCTTCATGGCCCTGTTCCTGTACCCCTAGAGTTTACCCCCTTTTTGGTCTTTTTGGATATAATCTGGCATCTTAGATATTGGATTTTAGATTATTTAAGATACTGCATCTCTTTTTATCCATTTATAATTGCATTTTATAATTTTCAGCAAGTGTTTAGAAATCTTTCATATGTAAGTGGTTCTAATGCTTACCCAGCAGCCATTTTATATCACAGCCCCTCTCATTGGGGTTAATTTGTCTAAGTTTTCACTTGGCTGGAGCAAATAGGGAAGGGAAGGTATGTCTTGTGAGGCTTAGAACACGTGAGAAAGCATTTTCATTTTCTCATCAGAGGGTAGACAACTTCTCTGACTGTAACATTCACGGGATTCATCTTTCCCAACCACTCCTTACTGCGGTACTCCAAAGGAGAATTCTTTGATCAGCGTAACTTCTGTTCTTTTACAAGATTTTTCTGTTTTTACATTGGAAACATATATTTTGCCTGGGTGTAGTTGAGTGTGGTTGTCTTTTCACTTATTTTATATGGGTCTCAATGAAATCTTTCAGTAAATCCAGCTCAGAAAAATGTTCTTTGATTGTGTCTTTGAAGTGTTAGTCTCCGTTCTACTCTCTTCCTCAGGAATCTCTATAAGAATTTGGAGAAATGTCTATAACTCAGTCTTTATCCACCATAGTAATCATCTTAATTTTCTTCTGCTTTATCACTTTGCTTCCTTACGCATTTCCGGGAAAGCACTCCCATTTTACTCTTCACGTAGCTGACTTACTTTTTCTCAGTACGAATTCTGTGGTGATTCCAAAGTGGGCTTTCATTCCGTTACTGCCTTCTCAGTCCCCTTACCATGTTTCCTATGTCATTTTCCTCAATTCTCTGACCTTTTTGTCTGCCTGATCTGTCTTTATGGATTTCCATTCTTCTGCCGAGGAGAAATCACAACAAGCCTTCCCCGTTCCACCACTTCCCGCCCCTCAGTTTTCTAAACTGTTCTTCTGATTTGTAAAGTAAATCATTTTCAGAAGTGTGTTTTTTCTCCACCTCTTCAAGATGATGCTTCTGTTTCTTATTCTGTAGTTTTTGCCACAGGCTCTGGGTTGCCTCTACTGACGCCAAGAGGAAAGCACGGTATAGACGTGGTGTAGACACGCACCATCCCCATGGGCACTGCCTGAATGCCCTTCTCACATGGCTGCTCAGCTCTGCCTCTGGGGGTTGGGAAGGTGCTCATCTCGCACAATGCTGAACAGATGCAATTCATGAAGGACATTTTACAGTTCATAGGGCTACCCATATCTCCCCGTACCTTTGCTTGCTTAAGGAGTTTTCCACCTGCAAACTGCGCCTCCCAAGACACCGATGTCTTGGCTCTATCCTATTTCTGACTGTTGTTATTTTGGGATTGTAGCTTCTCACTAGTTCGTGTACATATATGTACATATTTTTGTACGTGGATATATGTGTACGGGTATGCATATGTATTTGGGCATGTGTGTATATATGTTCCTATATTAAATAAGCATATCTATATATGTATCTATGTATGTATACATACACACACACACAGGTGGATGTTTATTCCCTGAGGGGGGAAGATAACTGAAAATTACACTGACTCCAAAACAGCACCCACAAGGAACAGAGAAGGACGTGATGGTCTTCTCATTTTCCACCCATACTGGCTTTTGCATCCAAGGCAAAGATATGGGTCCAAAGGTAAAACACCTCCTTTCTGGGGAGAGGAGGAATTCTGTCTTTCCAATGGCCTGACAGGCAAGTACCTTAACTGTGCCCTTTTATGTTGTTTCCTAAACCTCAAAGGTTCCCCACGAGGCCTCCAAGAGTTTGGTAGGAGACTGACTGCCATTCCTAGCTCCGATGATAGAGTAATTCCTCATTCTCTGTTTCATCTTCTACATTTTAGTAGATTGTTAAGAGAGACTAAGTAAGATGCCATTTTTAATTCAAAAGGCCCTGTTTTACATCTCCCCACTCCAGATGTTTACAACTTTAAAGATAAAAGCAATCTGAGATGTAACTTGGTTCTGTATGCCTTTGAAACTCTCCATTTTATCAACATGTACCATGATGCCCAGAGGGGACGAAGAGTGTGCCCAAGGTCCCAGAGCTTGTGACAAAGCCCAGACCATAACCCAAGTATCCTGACTTTAATAATGATGAGACTCTACATGGTTCTGGAGAGAAAATGATGATGATAGCTATTTAAAAAAAGCTACCATGTCTGTGTGTACCTTTGCTTTCCCAGTCCTTAGGGAAAGGAGGAGTGACCCTCATTATTCTTGAAGCACTGTCCTGTCACTAACAATAGCCAGTTCCCATTTCTTATTCTCTGAAATGAGCAAAAACCCCACAAAGGTAGGGAGGCTGACTTCATACACATAGGGGAAAACGACCTTCCTATAGTGTGTGTACAAGATTAAAAAGGTAGTGAGCCTCTGTAGATCCTCTGAAAGTCACGAACTGGATTTCTCGCTCTCTCTCTCTTTTCCCCCAACTGCTTACGGCTAACTGTAGCCTAGAGACAGACCAGAGGTTTTTCAATTCATGCAATTGCCAGACACTTTCCCTTCCCCCATAAGCCATGCACAGCCCCCAAAGCCAATTTTGCAAAGTGCCACATTCTTTCTAAATATTCCATGGATTTCATTATGCATTTAAAAAAATGTAGCCCTGAAGCTAATAATAAGATAGGCACTGAAAACATGTTCCTTTTGAATTGGTTCTATAATACTGGTTGTTAATGAACCTTAGAGAGATCTAGCAAGGAAGAGCACTTTTCACATTCAAAATACACACACACTGACCATCTTGAAGCAAAAGTCACTCTAAAGTCAAGAGGTTCCCCAGGCTGCTGCTGTTACAATTCCATTAAAATGCAGTATGGCTCTGTGAGATGCACCTGTGATTGCCTTCCCAATAATCTCCATCCCTTCACTTGGTATGACCCTAATTTTCTTTCTGCTCCCGTACCTCCCTGCACAGCCTATACGCCCTAGATACCAGTCCCTGGACTTGTGACTCTGGCCCAAGCCAATGATCATAATCACACTCCATGGCCACAGTTACTGGTCCAGAGATGAGCATGTGACACCATTCAGGCCAGTAAGACAGATGGTGACTTTTGCCTGATGCTCCTGGAAAAGAACCCCTCGGGTCTTCTGAAAGAGCTCCAAAAACAGCACCCACCCCTTCCCAAAAAAATGAACAAGGAAGAGAGAATAAAGAGAGAATTTCACCACACTCGATTCATATGCAAACCTTATTAGGGAAATGATAAAGGAACTAATAAGAAAGTTTAATTGCCAATCAAGTGAAAAGGCTTGTTTTCAGAGAATCATTCCTTAGGATTAAATATGGTTTTCTAAAGATTTCTGCAAGGGGAATAGCTTCTGCAGCAAGGGAATGTGGCTTATTGTATGGTGAAGTTATCATTCTTCTCAGGAAGACAAATCCTGGAAATATCAGGAGATTTTAAAAATAATAGCTATTCTTTTTGACAGTTAGCTGATCAATGTAATTTGAACTGTCATTCAAATAAGACTAAAAAAGCCTACGTAACTTTATGAGAGGTAGTGGGCTTCGGAGAACATATCAAAATCATATTTCTAATTTTTCTTTTTGGCTTTCATCAAAACAAAAGCAATACTATTCTAGCACACTTTTTTCATTGCATTTTCAAAACATGAAACACGGGTTGTAGAGGTAATCACTGACTTCCGTGATAAAAGTCATAAATCAAAGGAAAGAGTAATACTTTGAGAATTAGGCAAGTTGATTTAGTATTACCGGGGGGATGGGGTGGAAGTAGAAAGGTAGATAACCTGAAATCTGATGTTTAGAGGTCAGCTGAGAAAAGGTTACTGTTTGCATGGAAAAGCTACTTATGCAATTAATTGAAATTAATTATGCTTGTATAAATTTTATAAACACATAGCAGATCTGGATTTTTGGCTAATTAAGCTTTAATTTAGTTCAGAAAACTAAACCATATAAGCTTTTATGGGAAACCACTGCTCACCCATGGAAAGGAAAGAGGTAAAAATCATAGTTCTAGGAAACATCTGGAGAAATAAACAATTTAGAAAAGCTGTAAAAACAGAAATTATAGTCAATTATCCAAGATGCCAAGCCATATTTTGAGGTTACGCTGTCCTTCATTCTCTCAAGAGTACCCCTTAATTAAATGCAAATAATCAGAAATAGCAATTAATAGATTGCTATAATTCCCTGATTAGATAGTAGAGCCCATTTACACTACTTTAAGGTTGCTGCGGACTCTGAGAAAAACCAGACGGACTGTATATTCACATATCGTCCCCCAATGTGTCCATGACTGAACGATTTCCCACAGTGATGCCATCTCTAAGACCAGTTACAAGGTCAGCATCCATCACACTGTCACACAATTTCTAGGGCATTCGGACAATCGATCTTCATTGACAGACAGGGATATTGGCTTTGACTAGACCAGCAACAGGCACAGGGCTCCCGAGAAGGCGGGACTTTCCAGCCGCCTTATGTAAGCGTCACGTCGTACCAATCAGAAACGAGTCACTGAAGGTCAACTGGCCTCTCATGAATGACACTGTGCAGAGCAGGGACCTGAGTGCCAAGTGTATTGTTCCTTCTCTGTCTCCTACCTGGAGCTTGCCTTCCGACAGTGAGGACTGAACAACAACTCCTTCTTGCCATGTGGACACTGTCAAGGCCATGCCTTTCCCCATCAGCGCCTTCGCTCTTCCCTCTCCCTCTGCCTGAAATCTCCCTCGGCCTTATCCATGGCTGCCTCAATCTCATTCTTCAGGCTTCTACGAAAATCCACCTCTCCACAGAGACGTATGCTCACCTGTGTCTCCAGCACATTGTTGCATCTTTTTATTTCATTCGGGGACATCTCATGATACACAATTACTTTGTTTATTTAGTAGTTTGCTCCTTTATAGGCGGTCTCATCCATTAGGAAGGTTATAGTTTCCTGTGTTTCATGCAGTTCTGAGTTGAATCAGCAATAATGTGTACCTATAAAATGCTGCAGTAACTGTAACTCTTAGAGCAATGATGATTTTCAGCCACACCCAAGTTAAACATGCTTTTAAGATGCTATTACTCATTTCTTAAAAAGTGAGCTTATGACTCTACGCTAAATTGTAGCAACCAGATCATCTTCTCCTCTTTGCAAGGCAATTCTCCAAGTGCTCAAGTTGACATTAATAATGGCAAGCATTTACTGGTGTCTACCCAGCTCTACCTTCTGTTTAAATCTTCATCAGAACTCCGCAAAGCAAGTATTATGAGTCCCATTACTATAAATGAGTAAATCAAGGCTCAAAGAAGTTAAACTACTTTGCTAATATCACCTGGCTCATCAGTAGCAGAGCTGAGGTTTGAACCTGAGTTTGACTTCCCTAAACCCATTAAACCACACTGCCTCTAACGCTACATTTTTTCACATTATCAGGATCTTTCTAAAGCATTGGTTGGCACCATGGCTTCAGAACAACTCTGGACAATGAGAGTGTGATGGAAAATGAGCCAAGAAGCTGGGCAGTCTGGATTAGGGGATTCGCTCCAACGTAATTAAGTCTGCTGGTTGTGAGGCCTCTTAACCCCTCTAAGTTCAGTAAGTGATTTGTCCAATATGAGAGAAAAGAAACAATAAACTCCATTAGAAAACAGAAAGAACAGACAATTTCTCAATAAACTGTGTGGGAGGCATACCACCAGTTGAGAAGTAGTAGTACTCATCCTAATGTGCAGACATTTAGAAGGTTCTAGAAATCAGTTCACCTTTGGAAAATCAGCATTCTTCATGTACCCTGCTGTTGACTCTTTGTGACACTATTAGAATGGTCCAAGCATGGAGACTGGGGGTTCTGAGGAACAGAGACCGTGATATCTCAGCCTACAACGGAACACGGGAGAATGTACGGCACAGTTATTAGGAGTTCTGGGTTCATATTAGCTTCGTGTTCCACGTCTGTCACTTACTGCAACCATGGGAAAGTGACTTGATCTCTCTTAGAAGCCTCAACTTCCTCATCTGGGAAGAGGGGATTATTAAGTGCTCGGTACCATGCCTGGCACAAATAAGAACAATAATCTCAATACATGCCATCCTACTCATGACAGTAACCCATTTGGCAATCTTGCAGTCAATGCACCTGTGAGTGGTCAGAAACTGTTTTGTGCCAATGAAGAAAGCAAAGCCCTATTGTAACAAGCTTTCTTTTTCTAATGTAGAATTTGTATTAAGTGTGGCGAATCACAGTCTGTATTCACCCTCACAGGTGAGGTCCCTAATTCAGCCATAATGAAGCTAAATGGTCCTTAAAGAAAGCAAGTATCATTTTACATCTTTCTTCCCTATTTATGATTTTTCTTCTCTTTTTCCTCTTAGCTCATTTATTTCTGTTCATTGAGCCCCTCAAATATTACATAAGCTTGCACTCCTTGTGAAATGTTCAATAAAATACCATGACAAGGGAAAGGCACCTTCCACCAGCCTTTCCCACCTACCTCACCACCTCACCCCCTACCACCATCCGGCACTTCCCCCAAAGGGAACTATGGTTCTCAGATTTCCTAGGGATCCACATACAACATTACTACATTGATTTCATCTTTTTTTCCTTTGTCTTCCTTTGTTCACTTTCACCTTTGGCATCTATGCAATCATCTCATCTTTGATTACACCAAATCACCCTTCCATACATTCTTACAGCATCCACTTATCCACAGTGGCACTTTTACATTTATTTGTTTGATCATGTGATTACTACTTGTCTCTCCTCCTGGACAGCAAGCTCCTTGAGGAAGGAACTGCATTTGCTTTTGCTCACTGTTGTACCTCCAGCACCTAATACAGTGCTTAGAGGACAGGAAGAGATCAATAAACATGTGTTGAGTACATGATTGTTATGCATTCATTAGGCTCTAACCAGATAGGAACTAGATTAACAACAGAGCTGAAGAGCTGAGAATTTCGAATAAGAGAGCCATTCACCTAATTGGGACCAGGAAACTATTTTTCAAAGAAAACCACAAAAGTCAGAAGCACAGGCTCTCCACCAGTGAATAAACAAAACACAAATTATCCCGGCTCTCATGAAATCCTCCTTGCCAGACTGCAGTGCATGTTTCAATTGAGATTATCTGAAATTCCTTATGTGAACTATAAAGCGTTCATTTCTAAGACAGCAACCAACTATGTGTGGCATGAAGCTGGTTAAATCCAGTGAGGGACCAAGTGACCCAAATGATCATTCTCTTCTACCTTTGGTTTTAGGGACACACCTCCCCTCTTACCTTGGAATTAAGAGATTTGCTAGAGAGAGAAAATATGCTTACTTAACATCACTGATTACAATCTTGTACATTAATGGCCCAAACTCCCTGATATTGACCAACCCAAATTTAATGGCCAGCTAAGGAATAAGAATGTGGTGAGTCTTTTCCCATATATCCCATAAACAATAGCCCCATGACTTGCCTCAATCTGGAAAAGGCCACTGTGGTTGAGTTCTATTGCTCATTGTTCATTCTTACGTATTCTCAAGTTGGGAGGTTGATTATAGCACTTACTAGACATGAGACCTTAAACAGATCTCTGAGCCTTGGCAGCCCCTTCAATCAAAAGGGTAAAATTAAATTATCCCTGCCATGTCTCTCCCATTTATAAAGAATCACATAACACGATAGATGTGAACAGGTTTTCTAAGGTGCAAAGAACTGTTACAAGAGTAAGGATGTTATGGGGGTATAATGGAGCTGTTTTCCTTTATTGTGTCCTTTAGAATATAGTTACTAGGCACCTAAAAATGCCTGTTGAAATAAAATGATGATTATGCCCACATGGTAAAGATAATGATTTCATGGATCTTTTCACTGTTAGTTCTTTGAGAAAGCAATCACACACCAGAGGCTCCATCATAGTGTCTGGTCATAGCAGGTACTTGGTAAGTGGTTATTAAATGACTCACATCCTACCATATTATTTTACACTAAAAAAGGCTTAAACTGCTCCCAGATTCCACTCACTAACTCATTCTTTAACAGTAAACACAGAGGGGTGCCTGAATGCTCAGTAGGTTAAGTGTTTGACTCTAGACTTTGGCTCAAGTCATGATCTCAAGGTCATGGGATTGAGCCCATGGTCCAGAGATCGAGCCCCACACTGGGCTCTCCCTCTGCCCCCCTACCTCTCGTGTATGCTCTCTCTAAAATAAATAAATAAAATAAAATAAATCTTTAAAATGTAAAATGTAAAAAAATGTAATATGGAATGCCTGGGTGTCTCAGTTAAGTGTCTGCCTTCAGCTCAGGTCATGATTCCGGGGTCCTGGGACTGAGCTCTGCATCAGGCTCCCTGCTCAGCGGAGAGCCTGCTTCTCCCTTTCCCTCTGCTGCTCCCCCTGCTTGTGCTCTTGGTCTGTCTCTCTCTCAAATGAATAAATAAAAAATCTTAAAAAAATAAAATAAATTTTAAGAAGCAATAAACACAGAGCACCTACTATTAGAAAAGAAAATTTTAAGGGATGCTAGAAACTCCTCCATTTAATAAATTTGGCTGATAATTAAACTGTGGTCAAAATGCATACTTTTCTTTACATAAGCATTCCAGCTAGAAGGTTTCTCTGTGAGATAGAAGGGCCATGATCCTACCAAGGAATCTTTCTAGTCTTTCATTCCTAATTTATCAAAGCAACAAGTGGTTATTTACATGTGGTTTAGTGAAGGCAAAGTAACTAAAAAAGCAAACAAACCATGATTCTTAAAACACAAGAACCAGTTACATAGTTAGCATGACTCCTTAAAATACTCATGAAGATAGAATTGCTTGAGTAGTCAATGGCTGAACCAGTACTGAAGTAGTTTTTGTGTTTTGTTTTCGTTTTTGTTTTTGAGCGAGAGAGAGAGAGAAAGCAAGTGGGGGGGCAGGGGGGAGAGAGAATCTTAAGTAGACTCCACGCTCAGCATGGAGCCTGACATGGGGTTTAATCTCAGGACCCTGAGATCATGACCTGAGCCAAAATCAAGGGTCGGACACTTAACAGACTGAGCTACCCAGCCTCCCCTACTGCGGTAGTTTCAAAATGCCCATTCCTCATTACTCGTAGCTGCACACTATCACTGCCATTGGACATCGTACAATTACATATATTACTAGATAATGACACACACAATTTTTTTTTTTTGACAGCAAACACCTCTGAAGAAAGCTGAGAGCCAAAACTTTGAAGTTAGACACACCAGGATCTGTATACCACCCCTGCTACTTAGCAGCTGACCAGTCGGGCAGCTTAAGCAGGCAGTCTGTGCTTTCGTTTCCTCATGAAAGGGGAGATAACAGTACTTCCTCAAAGGGTCATGGTGAGAAAGGAAAGAGATAACACAGGCAGACACTCCACACCGTGCTCAACACAAGATGGAGTGTCTGCATGGCTGAGCCGGTGTTGATATTGCTGTGGCAGACTACTTTCCAAAGAGGGCCACAACGCCATCTCCGCACTGGTTTCCTGTGACTTTCATAGCAAATTACCATAAAACCGATGGCTTAAAAAAAAATTATTCTCTCACATTTCTGGAAGCTAGAAGTCTCAAAGCAAGGAGTCGGTAGGGCTGCCCTTCCTCTGGAGGCTCTAGAGGAGAATCCATTCTTTGACGTTTTCATCTTCCAGAAGCTACCTGACATCCCATGTGGAGGCATCATCCCTATCTCTGCCTCCGCGGTCTACCGCCTGCTCTCTTCTGTCACATCCTGCTCTGCCTGACTCTTACAAGGATAATGATCATTGGATTTAGGGCCCAACAAGGTAATCCAGGGTGATCTCCTCATATCAAGATCCTTAATATAGACAAGGGCAAATATGGTAACACTCACGGGTTCCAGGGATTGAGACAAGGACATATCTTTGTGGGAGCCATCATTCAATCCACTACACTCTCCCATCCTACATGCTCTCCTAGAACCTTCAACTCCCTCATATAGAGGTAGAATCCACGTGCCCTTTCTTTGAATCTAGAAGGGTTTTGTGCCCGCCTTCACCAGCAGACTGAATTAGAAGTGATGCTCCCCGACCTCTGAGTCTAGGTTATAACAGGAGTAGGCACTCCCACCTTGCGTAAGTGAAACACACGTTCTGGAACCCAGCTGCCACGTGGATAAGAAGCCCAAATTAGCCGACGTGGTGGCCCGTGTATAGATTGTCTGGCTCGCTGAGGTCCCATTTCACAGATGGGCCTATATATGTAAGTAAACATGCCTCTCAATGATTCATCTTAGCTGTTGAGCCAACCCCAGCCTGAGTCTTCCCAACTCAGGTGCCAGATATCAGGGAGCACAGAGAATGCATTCCCACTGAGTTCTACCCGAACTGATGATTCTTGAACAAAATTAATTACTGCTGTTACATCAAGTCATCAGGTTTTGGGGTAGTTTGTTGGGTAATAATAGATAATGAGACCAATTACTCATTAAATAATTGAACGGATTAAGATTTCAATGTTTTTAAATGGCACATGAGATGTATTTCCTGGCATATAGCATCTTGGATTTTTTATCTAAATATAGTGTAAGCAAACACACACACACACTTACTTCTAGAGGAAAAAATGATTCAATCTCTCATTCTGAGTTAAAGAGTATGGGAGGATCCAGCAATTAGGCATAGAAACTATTTAAGCTCTGGAGAGACGACCTTGTATTTCATCTGGTACAAACTGCATATTTTTACAGATTGAGAGAATAAGGCTCAGAAATGGTCCCTGACCCTCCCCCCTCAACAGAGCTGTGTGCCCAACAAAGGACCACCTTGCTCCTCACAGGCAAGATGAAAAATCTATCACCGTCTCACTACCTTCCCGGTGAGGAGTATTGAAAGGAAGCAAGGGGACAGAGAATGGGTGTGTGGCAAAGGAACAAGGCCATTATAACCAGTTATCTTGGGTCATCTGTTCATGAGATTATGAGAAACTTTCTTCTCTTCCTTCTGATAAATTGAGTTTTGTTTGCTTTTTGTTTTTCTACCTCAATCTCATGGCTCCAGGTACTAAAAATTGTCTACGACACAGAAAGAAAATGCAAGAATTGTTGTATGGAGAGAAATGAAAAACTTTTTTGTTCAAAGGTCTGAGCACACCCACCAAGGCCGATCTAAACAGGTTAGTAGGTTCTAGACCTGTTGTGTAACAGAGAACTCCCCACAGTGATGGAAATGTTTTCTATCTGGTCTGCTGACGAGAGGAGCTGTTGAATATTTGTGAGGTGGCTGGTGTGACTGAGGAACCGAATTTTTAATGTCAATTTTAAGTTCCTATTAGTGCAGTTCTAGATAAAGTATTTACAAAGCCACTCTGAGCTTAGAAACGCTAACTAATGACTCTCAGGCAACTCAAATGACCTGAAACCTCCTCATATTTACTCTGTGTGTGTGTGTGTGTGTGTGTGTGTGTGTGTGTGTGTGTTTCTACAGCCTGAATAACCCCTGTCTGCTAAGGGAGGACTGATTTGTAAGTTCTCTGTGGTAACATACCCCTTGGGACTGGGAACTTCTCTCCTACAATTGCTTCATGCCTCAGTGAGAGTGAACAGAGCTCCAAGATGGTCATAACTTCTGATTTTGAGAGTCATTCAGAGTTCTGAGTAACGGGACAGAATAACAGCCACATGACCCGTAAGATCTAAAGTTCCATGTGTGAGGAGCTATGTGTGATGTATGAAAAGAAAAATATTTCTAGGGAGCTTGCTGACTTTCTTTATTGTTCTCAATTCTACAATCATCTAAAAGGAATTTTGAGTATATGAAAACAATAAGAAGTGGCAAAAATCATGGATATTACCCAAATAACAGACTAACATTGCAGAGTCATTTGCTTTTAATTAGAGCTCAAGTTTCTCGGTCCGACCTCTCAAGAGTGTGTCAGTTTCCACTCTTCTCCTCCCCACCCCATCTTTTCTCTCCAGGGCCCTGAGCTCTCAATATTGGAACCCTAGTGTCTGAGGCTCCCCAACCAAGTTTAACACACTATATCCAGGCTACAGTCATGATGCTTTCTCTGCTTTCAACATGACTCAAAAGGCCTTACCCATCCTTTAAGACTCAGGAAGTCTTCTAGTGCCTTCTAGCTGTAGCTGATTTCTTCTTTGATACTCCCTTAAAATTTGTGTCACTTTGGGAATGGATTAATATCTTACTTACTTACTTATTTATTTATTTATTTTGCTTCCTAGTAAACTATGGTCTACTAAAATCCAGGATTTTCTTTATTATAATCTTCACTGTCCAAACAAAGCACGGTGTCCTGCACAAGTAATGTGCTTAAGAAATACTGACTGAATCGAAGCTAATATGGCCAATACATTGTACAAATTTGTAACAAGCTTGGTTCACAGTACTCCGTAGCAGTTACAATGAATAAAGTCATACTTGAAGATTTTCATTCTTATAAAGGTATAAAACACAGTAGGCTTCAAAGCGAATAGGACATTGCAGAGCATATCCCAGGGCTGATCATGGAACAGAATGAACTTTTGTTTTTTGTTTTTCCTGCATTACAATTTTCATGTCGCCTTAAAAAAAAAAACAACCATTTTGGCAGTTTTTCAGGTTGATGAACTTGAGCTAATGGATAGAAAGTGACCACAAGAGTCAAAGCACTGAGGGTCAGAAGCATGTTTTTCTCAGTGTAGGAGCTAAAGTGAATGCTGCTCACATACACAATATATTCATTAACATCGTTAAATGAAAAGTCTAAAGCCAATAATATCACTTCCTTTCATCTGCTGAGCAAATCTGTATATTAACTAGGATGACATCTCCTGTTTCAATTCTGTTTCAAACTCCCTTATTACCCTTCTCTTCTCATGTAATTAAAATGTAGCAGGTAGTTGATACACAGGAGGGAGTGTCTGTATTAAAAATACCTTTTCATAATCAAATTCAAGTACTCATCTCATTTATGATCTGTCTACCTTAATAAATGAACTAATAGTTCATTTTAAAAGCTATATAAAGCTCTATTAACCTATCTTTACACATTTAATTTAAAGTGACGGCTATTCATGATTTTTCCCCCATTCATTTATTCAATAAACATTCTAAATACTATATGCTAAGCGAGGTGCTTAAACTTGTGGATTCAAATATGCATAGTTTAAGGTTCCTGTCTCTGGAGCTCCCAGCCTAGCAAGAGAGAGGGCCAGGGAAATAAGTAAATGCAGTACTGAATGCACTCCCCCAGCCGACTGCCCGACGGCAGGTACAGTGGAACACAGAAGAGGGAGTCATCAGCTTACTCTGGGAAGGTGTCACAGAACGAATGAGAAGAAACAGAAAAGCTTTAAAAAGGTAATGCTTATAGAAGAGCAAATATAGATAAGATTTTCAAGTATATTTCTGACCTCACGGGAGGGAAGACCTGGCCGGGCAGCCCAAAGAGCCAGACTCTGAGAACTGTGGCTTTGTCCTGCAAGCCCACAGCTGATGGGGCATCTTCCTCAGCCTCTAGGCATCCCAACAAGTTACTGTGTGATGTGCAACATCTGGGCCAATGCAGTTCCTTCTCTGGGATGTCACCTGGGTAACCAGAGATGGGGGCAAGTAGAGGTGGGAGCTGGAGAGGAAAGGTCATTATAAAGGGAAGGTCAAGGGCAGATAAATATGTGCTTAAATGGCAAAGAAGTGGAAAACCCGAATTAACATGGGGTGTTAGTTGAAGGAAAAACAAAAGCAGAAGGAACCTGCAAACAGAAGCAAACGTCCCAGCGTGTGATGCCACATGGTTGGGGACAGCCTGAGGGTAGGCATCCCCAGAGCAGCCTTGGTTCCTGCCAGCACTCTCAGTCCCTCTGCTGTGAGGTGCTCCTATGTACCCACGAGCTTCCTCGCCCCCTCCCAGGGCACGTGTATCCTCACTCCCCTCTACTTGAGTTAGTTTGACTGGGTCGCAGTTCCTTGAGCCTTCTCCAAACAGATGATATGTCAGTGTTCTGAGTTATGGAACACACTGTCCATTCTCTCTGGCTTTTACTGTTTTACAATGTGTCCAATTTACAAGTATTAGAATGCCTTCCTCTGACCCTCAGTGGATCTTTATCTTACTTTAGGGTAAATAAATCATGTTTTAGACATTGCACTGAACAAATTCAATTTGTCTTCATGAAAAATAGCACTCGGAAAATGGGCAGCATAGTGTACTAAGAGCATGGGCTTTAGAGCCAGACTCCCTGTGAACCAATCTCAGCTTCATCGTTCACTGATGGCATGACCTTGGGCAAGTTACCACACTTCTCCGAGCCTCTGCTTCCCTACCTGTAAAATATGGGCAATGGTGACCTAGTAGGGTTTTTATGAGGACTATATGGAAAATCATTAAGTTCTGAGTTTTTATTAAACAAATAGACATTCATTTCTTACGTAACCACAAATAAAATGGTTTGAATTTTATAATTTTAATTGAATGGAAAGAGAAACAGAAGTTAGGTCATCTATTAAACGAGGTAGAGAAACTATAATTTACAGAGGACTTCTCACGTGACCTGCACTGACCGGGTACTGTGCATCTAGTATCTCATGCATACGATCTACACAAAGGCAATTTATAATTGGCAAGCACATATTGGAAGCCTACTGTATACTGGCACTGGGTTAGAGCTACAAAGATAAATAGAACATAATCCCTGCTCCTGAGAAGTTCCTGTCATGGTTAGGGCAACGCGGCGGGGTCAGGCAACCTCACTATCCACTTTGATTCCATCATCTGCAAAATGAGGGTATCTGATGAGGTGACTCCTAAGCTTCTCTTTTGTCTAACAGTGAATGATTTCACACTCAACCGCGCTAAGAGATCGCGCCATCTATTGGTAATTCCCAAGCCTTCTAAATGTTATCACTTAATAACCACTTGTGCTAAATGCTATTGTAGATGATCAATACAGAGTATCTGGAGAGGCCTTCGAGGCCACGTTATTCGGATTGGGTTGCTAGAATGTGGTGGCAGCAGCAGCCGTCTTCTATGGAGTGAGCTCACACGTGGTCAAGGCAAAGCCCAAAAGAAAACACCACAGTGTTCCAACAGGAAGATACCTTAGAGTTTTATAGTCTCAAAGACACCTAGTTCAATGCGTTCATTTCTATACTGAGTCTCAGAGAAAAAAGGTGATGTAGTTCACGGCCAGCTAGGCATCCAGTTCCCTGACATTCATGCTAGGACTTTTTTATTTTTATTTTTTAAGTAATTAATTTTTATTTATATATTTATTTTAGGTAAGCTCTTGCTGAACGTGGGGCTTGAACTCACAACCTTGAGATCAAGCATCGCATGCTCCAATGAGTAAGCTGGCCAACAACCCCTCTCTCCAATGCTAAGACTTTTTGTGCTGCCCCACAATATGTCACAATGGCAAACAGACTGGGTTCCAGAGCTAGACTGCTTGGATTCAAATCTTTACTCTGTCTCATTAGAGCTACGTGATCACAAATCAAGTTATTGAGCCTCTCCCTTCCCTTGTCAAGTTGGTACCATAATAGTACCTACTTGCATAAGAATTAAGTTAGATAGTACTTATAAATCGCAGCAGCATAGTGCCTGGCACAAAACAAGCCTTCAAAAGTTACAATGGCGATGATGATAGCCAACACTAACATAACTTACTATGTGCCGACCACCATTCTAGATAGTTCATACTCATGACCTCATGGACTCTTCACGACAATCCTATAAATAGGCAGGTATTGCTGTTACTCCCAGGAAACCAGAGCACAGAAGGGCTGAGGACCTTTACAAAGTAAGCAGCAAAGCCAGATCTGTATGTACAACACCCATCTGCAGAGTCCGAGCCCTTACCGGCGACACTACAGTGTAGGGTCTCTCGTGACTTTGTTGCCAATATCATGTCTTCTGCGGGTCAGAGGCTGCCATAAATGCTCAACACAAATGAACGCACGCACTGAGTCTCCATGTCACCCCATGACAGAGAACTTATTCCTAAGTTTATATTAAATGTGTACATGAACACCACAAGGGGATAAAATAGAAGGCTGAGACCGTGGAGGGAGAGGGTCAACAGATAGAATGCAAAGAGAAATGACGCGAGGACTGAACATTCATAACTACCAGGGAACTACTCTACACAGAAAATGTCCATGGCTATTTCAGATGGAAGAAGTGACATTTGTGATCAGATGAGAGACGGTGGGCCTCAAAGACAGTGACCCTTGTGGCGGCTGTACGGTTTTGCTCAACAGCCGGATCATTATAGCAATTAGGGGGAGGAGTACAGTGTAGTGGAAAGGGTTGGGCTTTGAAGTCAAACACTAGCTCTTCTATTTATTAGCTGTGTGTCCTTCAGCAAGTCACTGAACTTCTCTGAGCATTTGTTTTTATTAAAATGGAGATAATACCTAATTTATAAAGTTGTCGTGAAAATTAAATGAGAGATATTTTGAGGGTCAAGCACAGTGACTAACAGAATAAACTAAGAGAAAAAACACTTAGCAAATAGTAGCCCCCATATTCAGCACAGTGTGTGCTGACCAGGATAGTTTGAATTACAGTGTGCACAGTATAGGGAAACCACACACTCCTCCACGGAGGGGAAAACTGAGAACCAAAGTGTCATCTTGCTCTCCTGCCTTATAAGGAACACCAGAATATCCTATGAAGAGCACAGGAGAGCAAAATCATTTGTCTTCTGATTTGCCTCTGGGACCAAGAAAACTTGGTTGGATGTTTGTCCAGATTGCTCTAATGGAAGGGCTCTTCCAGCATATATCCTTGGGGATGGCAGAGAATACAAGTCTGACCACAAAGTAAAATTCTGGATATCCGATCTTGGATAAGTTGCCAAGTCCTCCCAAATACTTTCATATGACATCATTCTCTTGGTTCATTATTACTCAGAGGGCTTGATTATACTGTGAATTTTCCCAAACTGCAAATTATTGAATACTCCAGATGTAAAAAAAAAAAAAAAATCACTCTTTTCTGTTGACAATATTTTAAAATCCCTGCATAAAATGCTTAACTGTTATCCCATTGATTTCCTTGCTCTTTCACCCGACATACTCCAATATAAAATTGGTTAATACCTTATTCTTTCTCAAGATCTTCACTGTCAGTAAATTACTATTTGTGGAATAGAATTATAATTCTAAAAGAATATGTTTTATACTGTGATTGATGGAAAAATATGCTTTTAACTTGCAGGGAAAGATCAATTTTCTGACACTTCAGCTCTATTTGCTCAAATGCATTATGATTATAAAGCACCAATTATGGCTAATAATGGCATTATTCTCACCTCAGTAAGTACTTGGTTTGGTAAAGCTTTAAGAACTCTCAACTTTGGCAATCAATTTAGTTAACTACAGGAAATAGCCTATTTCAAATAGATTATTACCTTACTGTCATATTGCTCCCCAAGCTCACATACAATCAAAGTGAATTGTCACTCAATATACATTTACATATACCTCTCACGATTAAGCTTGCCAGATAAAACACACTCAAGAAGCCATATCTGTAGGATATCACAGTTTTCAAGATGTGAGTTCATATTCTCTACCACGCTCACCCCCAAATATTTCAGATTCTATAAATTAACCTCACACCAGATTAGGTAAAAATCACAGAAATAGGTTCCGATGGGAAAGTAATGAATTCTATCTTGCTTTTTGGACCCCACCATTCAACTATCTCACCAGCCAGAACCTGGAAATGTTCCAGAATCTCTTCTAATCCTTCATCTCCTACATCCCAGTTGAGGTACGCCAACACCATCTTTTAAATGTCTTTTACATCTTTATTCTCCATTCTACTGCCCTAGCTTCAGTCTTCTCTTAATACTACAAAACAAAAGCTTTTCCACTTTATAAGTTCATGAAACAGAAAGTAAAAACATCACGGGGGGCGCCTGGGGGGCTCAACCGGTTAGGTGGCCAGCTCTTGATTTCGGTGCAGGTCATGATCTCGGGGTCCTGGGATCAAGCCCTGTGTAGGGCTCTACGCTCAGCGGGGAGTCTGCCTGAGGACTCTTTCTCCCTCTGCCCTCCCCCCACTCATGTGCGCACACATCGCTCTGTCTCTTACTCTCTCAAATACATAAATCTTTAAAAAACAATAAATAAAAAATAAAGACATCCCAGGACATGCACATCAACAGATGGCAACTGTGGTCTTGGATTTACCACCAGATGGACTTTGGACACCTCTTAGAGCCCTAAGCTCTAAAAAGATGCAGGTCTTACTCCTCTCGAAGTTAGTCTGTCTGTGAAACACAGGTAAAAATTATTATCCAAGGTGATGAGTATAATAAGAAATGGGTAAACGGGGCTATAGGAGGATCAAAGGTTTCACCAGGCAGCGACAGGGACATCAGGAAGACGGAGAAAAGCAGCCTAAGCAGAAGATACTGCCCCCGCAAAGGCAGGGAAGTGCAACCACGCAGACTGTGTTAAGGATAAAAATGAACTTTACAATCCAGAAAAGGCAAAAATCCACTATCCTATTGGGGATTTTCATATGAAAAACCTTCCTGTTAATTGTATCATGGTCACATTTCTTTATCAGACAGGATTTATTTGTATTGGCAATCTAATTATTTACTTTTGATGTCACAAGAAATGAGAGTAATCTCAGGGCAGCAGATTTCTACCCACTATGCGTTCACTAAAAGTGAAAGTACTTATACTGCCAGAATCTCTAGGAAAACGAGGGGTGGGGGAAACCTCAGGCTAACTCCAGAAATCATTATTTCCAGAATTTTCTTCTCATTTGAACTTTAACAAGTAAATGTTCAACGTACATAGTGCCCCTAACTACCAATTGCAAGAATTTCTTCAAAGAAGCATGAACACAAATTCTTAAAGAAAGTGAAGCATAGCTGCCCCCCCCTCATTTCCCTCCTGCTCAGGCAGGGGCAAAGAAAACTGGCCTCCTACAAATCCAGGAGGGTCTCAATTAACCACAGCAATGGGGTACCAGGTATACACAGACAGTTAAAACTCTTAGATAATCGACAAAGCCTTATTCTACTCAGCTATTGCTACCCTCTACCTCACAAACCCTTTCACAATCACTCCCAAAACTTGGGAAAACTTGGTACTTTGAATTTGGCCCATATTTCTCCCTGCATTATTTACTCAAAGGGCTTGGAAACTACAGGATACCGAAACACAGTTATCAAAATGGAGGGACAGCACACTAGTGACTGTAAAGGAGGGAAACGCCTCTAACCTGGATTCCCAGCTGCTGAGGCATAATCCCCACAGGTAATGTGAACAGAAATATTTTATAACCAAATGCCAGGCTGCAAGGTATTTTGAATCCTACTACCACCACTTCTCCACATTCCTTCTTTTTGCTCCATGCTTTCCCTTCCCCCAAGAAGGGCTAAAGAAACGTGTGTTTTTACTTACAATTGTGAAGTTCATGACTTTGAGAATCCAGATGGTCATGGCCAAGTTCACGAGTATTAAAATCATCAGGAGTAGGACAAAGAAATACAGGCATCTTTTCCGCCAGCCATAAATGCCCACCTTGTATACCTGTGGCCCCTCGGAGCTGGGCATGGTGGTCCGGTGGTGCGTGTACTGTTCCTGAGGCATCTGAAATAAACAAGGCGAGAGAGAAGCACTCACATTAAACTGCTGAGAGGGGGGAAAAAAAGAAAAGAAAAGGAAAAAAAATCAACTGATGAAGAGATATGGCTGGCTGCTGCCTGTACGTTTCCACCCTCCTGACAACTCCAAAAATCTGTTGCCTCTGGACAAAAGTGGCTCCTGTGGACGCTGTGTGAGTCCTCTCATTTTATGCAGCCATCTCTCGTGATGTATACTGAGACATTCACGGGCACACATAACCATGGGACGAACAGGACCCCTAGGAAGCCATTTTCCAAATGACTCTTAGAATTCCAACATCTTTGTGAGGGAGACACTCAACCACCTCCCCAAGTCCGGAGGGTAAAACTGAGAATTTGTCTGAGACAATAAATGAACCCCAGCAGTTCATCGTAGTGGTATGATAAATACTATTCAGGCAATTTATTGGGGGGCGGGTAAAATGATCTCAAATGCAATCACTCTGTACTGCCAGAAAGTCAGGGGGAAAAGTAACAATTTTCATCTTCCCCCTATTTTACAATTCAAAGGGATGTTGATGGGAACAGATTAAGCCTTACTGGACGCAGGGGTCTTCAAGTGATAGTCTATGCTTAAATGTCTCCCTCGACAGAAACCTCACTATGTGCTGACTTAGTCCTTAGGAGTTACACAATTCCAATTGTCGTCAATCAACTTATTTACTTATTTATTATTTTTAATCAACTCATTTATTTAATAAACATAAAAGAGGCTTGAAGTCAAGGAAGATGTGGATATGCCTTCCAGGAGCTTGCAGGCTAATGGGAGGAATGAACTCGTTAAACAGTGATTATAGTACAGTGAGATAACTTAGAAAAATATTTGTCAATATTGAGTAATAGACTAATCCCCCTTAAAGGAAGGAAGATTTCCCTAATCCCTGCTGTTGACAAAATGATCTTTATACTAGCACTACTAATTAGGTGTCAACACAAATCTAAGTAAACTTATCACTTCTATAAAATTCTAAATCCAAAACAAATTTTAAAATTAAATACAAACAAAGCTACTAATGTGTATCATTGAAAATGGACAGTAACAGACTACTACAAAGGATGATGATTTCCTAAGACTAAGTGGCATAATGTGGTACCCAGGGCTTTACAGCAAAGCATCTTCGGAGATCATCCCTACTCTGCCATGAGCCACACGACAACACAGCCCCTACTGCTCTTCTCCATGCAAATACCTGCAAACCTTTATTTTGAGATCTTTACTTCATCTGCCCCTCTTGTAAGCATACTACATTCCCTCAAAATAAAGCTTACCTCTCTTTATTTTCATCTTAGTCAACAGCAATTAATTTGTGGGGTGCCTGGGTGGCTCAGTCAGTTAAATATCTGGCTCTCGGTTTTGGCTCAAGGCCTGATCTCGCTGTCCTGAGATCGAGCCCTGCATGGCGCTCTGTGCTTAGCACAGAGTCTGCCTGAGATTCTCTCTCCCTCTTCCTCCTTCCCACTTTCTCTCTTTCTCTCAAATAAGTAAAATCTTTAAAAGAAAGCAATCAAATATGTTCTATGTGGTACTAAAGTGACCACGATGACAAACATAATGTGGGTTCCTAAAAATCACATCCTTGGTTATTAGGCCATCTTCAAGATGGGTTAGAATATGATTACAGTTTTTAGATAATCATTAAAATGTACACATAAAATCTAAAAATCCCCTTGAGAACTCAAGGCCTTTGGACATCAGTGGAATTCCACTGAAAAACCCAGTGCATTTTTATTTATGGTCAACGGAAATGCTCAATGAAGTCCTACATGACATCTGTCTTATTCTGGACACTACCCTATTGCCAAAATCAGGTCTTCACATGAGTATTTATTTAAATATATGTGTATGGCATGAACGAGTGAAAAAAACAGATGCATAAATGATGAATGAATGAATGAATGAATGAATTTCCTGTCTACTGTAAAAGCTTCTGCTGTCTGGGGGTATAGAAGTTTAAGCCAAACACTGTGGGGGAATTCATTTTAAGTACCCCTGTACATTTTCACTTTAGGCTCCCAAAGCACTGGGTTCCCAACCAAGCAGGGAACTTCGTGTTACAAGAGGATCTCCATTTCGCAAGTCAGCTTCTTACAATTCTGTACAACAGGGCTGTGTTGTAACAACATGGAAACACAACAAAGTCATTGGTTTTTTTGTTGTTGTTGTTGTTGCTTTTAACACATCAAGGTCAGTTAGAAGCGGTAAGAATGTCTTCTAAGTTTGAAGGAAATTAGGCCTTTCTTTTGCATTAAAACATATTCTGTAAATTAAGGAAATGAGCAAAGAATCTTAAAATCTTATCTGCAAGGTCCTTTATTTCCACTCAACTAATTTTATGAATGAGCTGATTTAAGACTAGAGCTGACCCACTTGTGCATGGATATAGGGTTTGTGGTAGGGCAAGGACAAGACCAACAGTATTGGACTCTTGTAGGAATGATGAACAAATTCTTCACAAACCAGGGTACAGAAGCTAAAGGTATTGGGACCACACCAGTTGCTTTTTCTTTGACATTTGCCCCAACCGATGTGGGAGTTACATAATTTAGCTATAAAGTGGAAGTGAAATGTTCAGTAAATACTTCTAAGAGACTAGGGATATGAATATCACATTTGTGATTTTGTTTTTCTTACAAAGGTCGTTAGACATTGACAGAATGCAGCGATGGTCTCTATTAGGGTTTCTCAATCCTAGATGTGCATTAGAGATAGCCATGGAGATTTTAAAAGCCTACATGCTCAGGCCATTTCAATAATGATCACATAGGTAGGACACAGGAACCAGCATTTTTAAAGGGTCCCATGTAATCTTAAAGTACAGACAGGGTTGCATACCACTGGTCTAGAATAATGTCTCTCAACCCTGACTGCATCAGGCTCCAAAATAAACTTCCAACAAACACAAATTCAAATTCTGAGCTCTATGATGGAATTAGAATGGTCAAAAAAAATTTTTTTTCCCTAGTTTATTCCAAGCACTTGGGACTACTTCTAAAAAAAAAAAATGGCCTTGAAAAATATATATATATTTTAGATGTTTGCTGTTTTTTATTGTTTTTAATTCTAGTACAGTTAACAGAGTGCTATATTAGTTTCATGTGTACAATATAGTGATTCAACAATTCCATATATCACCTGGTGCTCATCATGACAAGTGTACTCCTTAAACCCCATATCTGAATTCTAATGTGAAACTTTGCAGATGGAGCTTATAGTACATCTGAATCCAAAGATGGATTAAAGACCTAATTGAATATATTTTTTAATAGTACGACCATTTCAAGACAAAAAGCTTGAAACAAATTCTAGAATATAAAACAGGAAAAAGAGCTTTCTGAGGACTTGGAAGAAAACTTGGACTCCTAGGAACCACAGATTTTGCCCACCATGTTTACTGACTAGCTGAGGTGCTCGAGCCAGGAAGGGGAAGTAGTTCTCTTTCAAGTCACCCAACAAATTAAAAGCTGAGAGGGGATTAGAACTCAGATCCCTCGTGCATGTGTAGTAGCCTGTTCAGTCTGTCACAAGGGCTCTTGAGTCTCCACCACACCCCCTGCCTACTTTAATGAGCCACATGAAACAAAACTCAGTGTGCATTTCGGAAGGGAAGGGGAAAAAAGAGAGAATGGGGAAGGAAGAGAGCAATTTTGGACAAATGGTGCCAACAAGAAGCTATGACAATCAAACATAAGGGAATGGATACATCTGCTAATAATGCTGTATAGAAAAGGAAAATTTAGGTATGCCGAGTACATTAATTTTTCTAGGCAATACTGAAACACGTTGAGATGATAAAAACATAAGAAAGATAAGCTCCAATCTGTGTTTCCTTTTGATCCTCCCCAGTAGAAGACCCTCCAGGGAATGAAGCTGAAGTTTAAGGTCCTCTCTTGGCCAGGCCCGTTTCGTGATTCTGGGAGGTGCCCTAGTAATGCATTAACGGTATCATCCAGTTTGATCAAATTGGCTAAAGTAACATGTTTTAATTACAACTAGTTAAGACCTTGTATTTTTCAAACTCCCTTTTTTTTGGGTGGCACTGGATGATTTCCATTAACTTTGGAGCTCCAACTAACAGGAAGGTAAACTGGGGGTTCCTCTGGTTTGGGCGCAGTAGGAAACATTCATATCATTTGCAGACACTTCCCTGCAGAGGTACATTATTTCTAGTCCTCCTAGTGTAGGAATGGCTTCCAGAAATTCCTCTTCCCTCCTTGGTGTCAACTCACCAAGCAGACTGCCGTGAAGGTACGGGACCAAAGTACGCGGTGTGACGTAAATGTGTCCTATCGTGGCCAGCACCAGAAATATATGGGTAGTGCAAAAGCCAGAAGCGAGGTGGCCTTTTTTGTTTTTCAATCATCAGATATGTAAAATTTCAAGTAGGATTCAATTCTGACACCTAGTCAAAACAGAAATTCTCTCCTGATGAGAACTGATTCAATTCAGCATATAAAATGAAAAATGCTCCACCATTTTTTAAACGGGAATCGTGGAAAACAGAATTGGAATTTTTATGTTTGCGGGTTATGTGCACTGTGTGTTTCTATTCTGTATGTAAAGTTGCACGCTTTGCACATCACAACTAGCAATAATAAAAAAACTCAGTTCTGTTGAAATTGCCATAAGAGACAATGAGTTTTTCTATTGTCTGTACAAGAAAGTGATAGTGCCAAACAGCTGTCATACGAAGAGGCAATCAAAGGCTATGCAACCAGAAAGTGTAGAAAAAGCATGTCAGTTAATTATTCACAATATTATTTTTCTACATTTTATGATAGGCCTTTTAAAAATTAATAATTTAATTTCCCTTCTCATTCTAAGTATATTCATGTTAATTAGTTTGCATTGTTAATTTTTTAATTTTTTTCCCCTTAAAACAACCCAACAAACTGTTTAGGCTTTGGGCCTCACAAAACCTGGATCCTCCTCTAGTCCCTCCCATAAAGGACCACTGGCATACAGCAAAACCTCAGTGTAACACCAGCATGAGACATCGCCACTTAGCTGAGCACGGCGGATGGTACTGTTATCTGTCCTCCACTGGGAGTGATTTTGGACTTCTGAGTAGATAAGAACACTCTGCAGAAGTTGATTAAATGCACATTCCAATGAAGACATACAAATGGCTAACAAACACATGGAAAAATGTTGAAAATCATTAGCCATCAGGGAAATTCAAATCAAAACCACATTGAGATACCACCTTACACCAGTTAGAATGGCAAAAATCAACAAGGCAGGAAACAACAAATGTTGGAGAAGATGTGGAGAAAGGGGATCCCTCTTACCTTGTTGGTGGGAATGCAAGTTGGTACAACCACTCTGGAAAACAGTGTGGAGGTCCCTCAAAAGTTAAAAATAGAGCTACCCTATGATCCAGCAATTGCACTACTGGGTATTTTTTTTTTAAAGATTTTATTTATTTATTTGACATGGAGACAGCCAGTGAGAGAGAGACAAGCAGGGGAGTGGGAGAGGAAGAAGCAGGCCCCCAGCAGAGGAGCCTGATGTGGGGCTCGATCCCAGAACACTGGGATCACACCCTGAGGCGAAGGCAGATGCCCAATGACTGAGCCACCCAGGTGCCCCGCACTACTGGGTATTTACCCCAAAGATACAGACGTAGTGAAGAGAAGGGCCATATGCACCCCAATGTTCATAGCAGCATTGTCCACAATAGCTAAATCGTGGAAGGAGCCGAGATGCCCTTCAACAGATGACTGGATTAAGAAGATGTGGTCCATATATATGATGGAATATTACTCAGCCATCAAAAAGAGCAATTTCATAACATTTGCAGCAACATGGACGGGACTGGAGGAGATAATGCTAAGCGAAATAAGTCAAGCAGAGAAAGACAATCATCATATGGTTTCACTCATTTATGGAACATAAGAAATAGGAAGATCGGTAGGAGAAGGAAGGGAAGAATGAAGGGGGGATAAGCAGAAGGGGGAATGAAACATGAGAGACTATGGACTCTGGGAAACAAACTGAGGGCTTCAGAGGCGTGGGGGGTGGGGGAATGGGATAGGCTGGTGATGGGTATTAAGGAGGGCACATATTACACGGTGCACTGGGTGTTATATGCAAGTAATGAATCATGGAACTTTACATCAAAAACTAGGGATGTACTGTATGGTGACTAACATAACATAATAAAAAATTATTATAAAAAAATCAAAAATAAATAAATGCACATTCCTAGGCCCCACACCAAGAAATTCTACTAATTCAGTAAATCTGCCATGCATCCCAGGAATCTGTGTTTTTAACAAGCACCAAAATCGATTCTGATACTTGGGGCCCAGAGACTATGCGTTGAGAACATGAATTTAGATCCAACATAGAGATAACTTCCCTGGCCCAGTTTTTGCATCTACTTGCATTGTTTCTCATGAGATCACCCATTTTCCTCCCATGCACGTCTGTCTGTATGTGGGTACACACACACACACACACACA